>NW_027411866.1:224048309-224080809 GCF_047663935.1 Musca autumnalis
TTAACTAGAAAAAAGCAAACCATGAATACAAAGAGACGGAAGCAATCCAACGTCAGCCAATAAACAGTTGGATTTATATTAGTTTCCGTCTCAGCAGGTTTTGACTTTTATGAGTCAAAACATATCCAGGCATCTAGACACGCATACCACATAACGAATTCTAACAATTTCATGGTAGAGAAACAAAAAAACCAGCAGCACACCACGCAACATAAGGACACAACGTGGCAAGAGGTGACCACAATGAAGAAAAAAAACGACACACACACTCAGAGTCTCAGCAGCAACAATGGTTAATAATGCCAATGCAAACTGCAATCAATTGACAGCGGGACAGAACCACAGAATTGAAGGAAAGGTGCACTAGAAGCTACAGAAGTTTCCCTGCAAGTTGCAACTTTGCACTTTATTTGATGGGTTACGGTGTACATTTCTTTTTCTTCTTCTTATTCGTTTGTGTCGTATGCTTCTGCTTCTGTGATACAGTTTTTCCTTCCCTTTTGTCTTTCCTTCCTTCCTGGCTTCCTTGATTCTTTCGCACTTTATTAAAGTGTCGATGGAAATTGCAAAAATTTCCGGTTCGTAAGACTTCCAATGGCTTTCTTCAGGCGTTTGCGCCCAACTTCATTGGAGCTGAGTGCGGTGGCACAGCCGTCGTCTGTGTGCAGAAGAGTATAAACTATTTGCCAGCACATTAAGTTTTTAGCACCGGTAAAGTGCATGATTGTGCAGGCATGAAAGTGGTAATACGTGCGAGACACACTTAACCAACTTTTGAGATGACTTCAGTTTTGAAAACTACCCTCCCAAAAGAACTTCAATTTAAAGCTATGTAAACTAATTTAAATGTTCTGCATATTATGCACACATACATTCATACCTTAGAAACAATGTATTAAAATTATAAAAATAAGGACAAAATGACGACATTATTCATTTATGAACTGAAATAAAACTTAATAGAAGAAAACTGAAGGGAGTCTGTGCGAAGGAGCATTTGGAAGTGTATATAGAACAGTTGAAGCTAGCCTTTATAGAATAGTTAAATGGATCTAAACAAGTAAGAAAGTATCAATCAGATGTGCTGACGGAGATATACCCTTAGCAAAAAAAAAAACAACAACAACAAAACCAAACACAATAATTATGCCATATAAAAATATATTGATTTTGATTAATTCTCTTTCGAGTTGAGCTTATTAGACCTATTATATACATTGACAAATTAGGAGTCTACCGAAGTCCCACACATTCAACCATTACGCTACGTTTCACGGGTGGTTAAGCCGATCTTCAGACGTATTGAATGTTGTTTTTGTGGCAGACGAAGGCAAAGCTTGGAAACTAGTATATATATCGCACTTCATTAGATAATGAAAAAATGTGGTGAAAAAGTCAATGGTTGAAAGTATATTTGTTTCGCATATTTTGGCGAACTTTTGTAAAACTTTATGAAATGGTCTGCTGGGTACAAACAAACAACACAAACAGCTGTTTCATATATGCAAAAACTATCGTCTGTCAGGGTAAAAAGTTAATTCAAATTAAGGAATTTTAAATGCAAATTAACTCTGCCGTCTGTCTAGTGTATAATGGTTGAATGTGTGGGACTTCGGTAGACTCCTAATTTTTCAATGTATATAATAGGTCTAATAAGCTCAACTTGAAAGAGAATTAATTAAATATCACTATCATAAATGACCTTCGCCTTAATAAGGCAAAAATATATTGATTTTGTATCACCGTTAAGTGGGGTTATACCAAACATTTTTTGGTAACCAAACTTCTTCATAAAGGACTTGAAATAACAAATTACGTTAAACTAAGTTTGGCAACAATTTTTGAAAAAGTTTTAGAGTTATCTTGCACATGTGACGGCGACAAATCCCTGCACTCATTTTTGCCTACACATTCTGTAAATATTTCAATAAAACTATAATACGAAAACTTGGGCTCTTGTTCTTTGGGTTACTGTTCACAAATTACTTGGGAATCCTGAAACGTCACTACCTGTAGCGTTGTTTATGTAGTAACAAATTTTGGTAAACAAGTTACCGTTACTCCATCGCCAGATCCCACTGCATCATCACAACAACATCAGCTCATCACTGCCATTGGTGGAGATGATCACTTTGTTATGTTGTTGTGATGACAAATTGGAGTAAACAAGTTCCCGTTACTCCAATAAGAAAACACGTGGTGGGAGCTAGTATAAAAGGGGCGACCGAAACTAGAATTGTGACAGTCAGTGCAAGACCAAGAAAGCGAACACATCATTCGACGGTAAGTAACCCCTTCAGAAGATTAGCCTTGGACATCCTTAGAGTACTTATCCAGGTCTCTAAGTCAGGAATCCTTGCATCCTTTAACCCTTACGTATCTTTGGTCCTTACATATCCTTTGATCCCTACTTATCCTTTGGTCTTTATATATCCTTTGAGCCTTGCATATCCTTTGATCCTTGCATATCCTTTGATCCTTACATATCCTTTGATCCTTGAATATCCTTGTAGTGCTTGAGTACTTATTAAGGTCTCTTGCAACCGTAGCCTTGAATATCCTTGTAGTGCTTGAGTACTTATTAAGGTCTCTTGCAACCGTAGCCTTGATTATCCTATTAGTGCTTGAGTACTTATTAAGGTCTGTTGCAATCGTAGTCTTGATTATCCTTGTAGTGCTTGAGTACTTATTAAGGTCTCTTGCAACCGTAGCCTTTGATTATCCTTGTAGTGCTTGAGTACTTATCAAGGTCTCTCGCAACCGTAGCCTTGAATATCCTCGTAGTGCTTGGGTACTTATTAAGGTCTCTTGCAACCGTAGCCTTGAATATTCTTGTAGTGCTTGAGTACTAATTAAGGTCTCTTGCAATCGTAGCCTTGATTATCCTTGTAGTGCTTGAGTACTAATTAAGGTCCCTCGCAACCGTAGCCTTGAATATCCTCGTAGTGCTTGAGTACTTATTAAGGTCTCTTGCAACCGTAGCCTTGAATATCCTGGTAGTGCCTGAGTACTTATTAAGGTCTCTTGCAGCCGTAGCTTTGAAAATCCTTGTAGGTCCTGCGTGAGTACTTATCCAGGTCTCTCGCATATCAGCTGATCCTGTAGCCTTAGACGATCCATCCCATATCCTGGAGATCCAGAGTACTTATCCAGGTCTCTGGCCTATTAATCCCCGACTCTCCTGGCTTATCGAGTACTTATCCAGGTCTCGAAGTGATGAACTTGGTGGCTTAGAATTCCTGTGCAGACTGAGGACCGAATTATCACTTTCTTTATATTAAGTAGATTAAGTTAACTTTAAAGAGAAACGCAATATTTACGAGCACAATAAAAGTGCATCAAACGATAACAACTGTCTTTTCCTTTCTGTCTCAAATAAATAAATTATCTGTAAGGATCCTTGGACCCCGACTAGCTACTCTAGCCATAGGGGGAAACCCGTCGTTACACACAATAGCCATTTAAGTATGCACCGGTAGGGTTTTGGAGCTTTTGGGCCATTATCTCAAGAAGTACTGACTTACTCCAGAAAAATATCTCAGGAAGTATGGACTTGCGCAAGAAAAAAATTGTACCGTCGTACAGGAAGCCGCAAGAACAACCTACTGAAAAAAAACGATCCGAGCGGAGCTCTTAAACTATACTTTATCCGAATTTTATGTGGTCGATACCGGAAGGAGAGAACCGATATAGTCCATATTCCAACCTGATACAGCCAAACCAGCGCACCAGCCAAACATACTTGGGGTCTAAAACCGTTATTTCGATGAGGCACATTTTTGGTCGTTTCAAACTGTGTATAATATACAGTGTATATCCTTTCTAGCCTAAAGGCTGAGGGTATAAAGAGCTAGTTCGTTATGCGTATTTGTTGTAAGTTGACAACGGCATAATTATTCATATTGAACTTATTATCCGGACTAGGTCATGTTTTAAATTCTGGGTCATGTTATAAAAAAGTTCACACAGAGAATCTGAACTTCGTCCCTTAGTGAATGTAGTCACATCAAGGCTTTGTATTAGTTTTTTCTGTACTTCCTTTCACAGCCTTCTTCCTATTCTTAAATTCTGTGAGCCTTACTTATTAGGGGCTTTTAATACCCTCAATCTTTAAACTAGTGGTTTCAGACCCCAATTATGTTGGTACGAAGTCCGTTTCAGACAATTTGTAGTCATTTTCGGAAAGGGCAATTTAAGGTCTGCTCTCAAATCACATTGATTTTTTTGAAACAACTTGTATTTGCTGTCCTGCTTACGACGGTAAATTTCTTCAAGGGCAAATCAACACTTCCTGTAAAAATTCTCCGAAAACTGGAGCGAACGGATCAGCCGATTTGGTTCAAAATTTGGACTACTTAATATGTTGTCCAAACATAGTTTAAGTTTGAAGATGGGCCATATAGGTCCATTCGTTCCGGTAATTTCCCCTCAAAAGTTCAAAAAAGTTCCCTTAAATGGTACTGACTATTATCTTGAACGGAGCAACCGATTTGGACCATACTTTAGATTTCCTCCAAATCCAAATATAGTTCATTTTCATACCAGTCTTCTCTTTAAGCTAGCTCCCCCCACAAAAGTTTAAAATTTTTGTTTACGTGCAGGTTAGGATCTGCTCTAAAATTCTTTAAATATTTTTCAAAATCCATATCAAGAGAATCGACGGTTATTCCCAAACATTATTATTGTTCCACAAACATCCCAGACGGGACAAGGGACTTCTCTCATATCAATGAATTCACCCCGATTCACATTAGGTCAATGATATGGGACCTACTTTTTATCGCCGAGTCCGAACGACGTGTCTTAAGACACCACTTTTAGAGAAGTTTCCCATGGCTGAAATACTAAAGAAATGTCGCCGACATACTGTGGAAATAGGAAAATATTTAAAAAATCCACAATTATTTAGGAAACGATATTTTTTACTTAGAACAAATTATCATCTGATGGCCAATATTCTTCTTATTTCACAACTTATGTTGTTTGTTGTGTTTATGGCGGTGCCGAGGTAGACGAAGTCTTTAACTTCCACAAAGTTATATGAACCAACTTCCAAAGTTGGTCTGAGTTCTGTAGACGCATTGCTCATCGGTACCATCAACTTGGTCTTCTCGCCGTTACTACCAGACCCACTATAACAGGTTCTTATTTTTCTACTTTCTTCAAGGTATCACTTATCGCTTTAACTGATCGACTTTTGATTTTAATACTGTGACATGAGCACGGTGCGCCTTAACTAACTTTAAATGAAAGTTGCTTACACCTCGGAAGTTTTTGCGGATTTTGAATCTACAATGGTCATAGACGAGAAATATCAAAAAACAAAAAAATCTCGGAGTGATTTTCAAGGCGCACCGTGATGTATAATGATGTTTGTATCTCGTATAACCTTTTCCAGCAGGAAGTTGTCTGCTTGTCGGAAACCTCTTTTGGCACTGAAATGTTTGGAGTATTAGTTAAAGCCATCTCACAAAGTCGAATGAGCTTTGCGGGGATACCTATTTCAGACATGAAGTTGGAGGTTGTCGAAGGCTGCTTCATAATCGCCAAGAAGATGGTAAATGTCGATATGCATCCCATGGGTCTTGTCCAGGATTTGCCGCATGGTAAATATCTGGTTAATGATGGAATTGCCAGATCTAAAGACACATTGGTATGACCCTATTATTTCTTTGACAATAGGCTTTAGTAGTTTGCACAATATCCCTGGCACTATCTTCTAAGCAACAGGGTAGCAGGCTTATGTCACTACAATTATAGCACACAGTCGTATTTCCTTTCTTGGGGACGAGACAAAGATTGACCAGGTTCCAATCGCAGGTTATGCGTTTTTCCTGCCACATGGTACTGACTATCTGATGCATGCACCTACTCAGCGTGTCGCCTCCGGTTTTCTGGCTTCTGGCTCCTGTCTCCTCCTCGCTCGATTTTTTCACAATCTAGTCTTTCCATTTCTCTCCCTTCCTTGCAGAAAAGACGTTTCTCCTTTCGTCTTTTATCCCAAAATCTCACTCGTGCGCTATGCGTTACTACTGATTGTGGAGTAGCCATATATGCAGCATTTTTTCCGTTGTAGCACAACACTTGTGGTCATACCATGGATTCCTTAGTGAAGGTCTTTAGTATCCAAGTATGGATTTTGCGGCTGTTTGCAGGGAATGGGCAATACTTTGAAACTGTGCTGATATGTTATCGATATGTGAATTATAATTGGGCCAGTTTGGGGGAATATACTGTGGCTGTACCGGCTGTGATTGTAGCTTACCATATTTAATTTGCTACGTTTAATCGGGTATCTACATTTGCTGCAAAAAGGTGGTGGTGGTCTGAGTCTATGTTTGATCCTTGGAATGAACGTACATCCAACACGTTCGATGAATGTTTTCCATATATCATAACGTGATCAATTTCATTTGTTTGCTTGTCCGCATCTGTAAACTTTTTTTTATTTGTTTTGAATAAATGCTTTCTACATTTTCATTGAAAAATGGACATAAAATCTTCAAAATACCCTAATCCGGGGTACGATCTATTAAAACGTGGATTGAATGCTTATTCGAATTCTAGGTGTACATCTGCGGAATGAAATTCGAATTAAAAGGGAATTAAATGCTGTGCGGTATTTAGCAAACGGTTAAAGTAATAAATCTGAAATTGAAAATATGGGTCTATTTTTGGAAATTGGAACTAAAGGTGTTCGAACAGTACTTAAATGAAATTAAATATCAATTAACCCCCTGTTTTTGTAAAACATTTTATTCTTCTCAAACGAATTGTCAAATTTTGTAGATAGATTTGCTCGCCTTAGAGCAAACGGAGAGCGCTGAATTTTAAATGAGGAATTCTTAACTATATTTGGAACTCATCTGCGAAAAATTAAGTCTGTATGTCATCTGTGAGCTGAGTTTATTGCGAATATAGACGAACGAAGAAAAATAAGTTACAAAAACAGGGGGTAAAATAGGTATTAGTATAGAAACATTTTCAGTTTTTACCATTTTCATATAGTTTTTTGCCACTATGAAGTCTAACAGCATCATTCTATTTTCACACGTTTTACTTTGGAGACTGAATTTCCCGACTGTTGGGTCCAAGATATTCTCCTTTCCAATGCTGGCATTGGAGTTTAATGTCATTGGCAGGACAAAGGTCATATTTTTTTTCTGATCGGTTGTAAAATATAACTTTGGTCTGTTCTTCCTTGTCTTCGGTGGGAGAATGAGCGCAGATAAAGCTGATGTTTTAAAATTTTGCTTTTATACGTATTGTACTATCATACGTATTCACTGGGGCGAAGCTGGAGATTGGATATTTTAACCTCCGACCAACTAAAAATCCGCAACCAAAGCCAAGCTTTATGTCATGGCATTTATAATACAGTGAGTCATCTTTAGCGCTTTTCCCAATCTATCGCATTTTTGTATGGCAGTCATATCGGCCTGAATGATATCTGTCATTCCCTACGTCACACAGTGTCACGACAGCGGCCAAAAACGGTCAAAACGAAGTACCACGGATTACAAATATATTAATGGGAGTCGATAGAAAACATTCCAATTAGAAGGATTTCGAATTTTGACATTTCTACAGCATGTAGCTTTGTCTACATGAGGATTCAAATCCTATAATTGCTGGCTATGTGAATTGTCTCGATATTTTCCCAAAATTAGCAAAATTTATTACTTTCAAATATTTAAAGTACTGGTCATTAAAATCTGATTTTTACGTTGTTTTGGATGTAGTAAACCTTCAAATTTGTCTGACGTAAATAGTTTGACGTAAATAGTGATCATGTAATGTTTGCAGTTACCCAGGCCTGTAGTTTTTGTTCATCAAGGTTGTGAAGCAAATTTTAAAATTAGTGGAGTGGGAAAAATTATATAAAAATGTTTATCGATATTATTTGCTGTTTGAGTTGTGGAAAGTGGAAATGTATAAAGGCGCCAGCTGCATAGGTTTGCAAACCAACATGTTATTTATCTTTTTCAGTGACCACCTTCATTAAGGTGTTACCTCCTCGAAAATGAATGGACCAAAAGCTCGAAAATGAATGGACCAATCATCATATATTTTTGTAGGCTTATTAAGTACCTCATTATATTGTCTTTAAATGAGATAATTAAAAAAATAGTGAACCGTCGAAATCGAATTTTCGATTTTTAACCGAAAATGGACCGTTTTTGACCACTAATGGGTCAAAAAACTTTTTTTAGGAAAATTCTCTTATTTAAATACAAAGGTTTGATATATTCGACAAGCCCACAAAAATATATGAAGACTGAACACTTAATTTCAGTCATGTAACCTTGAAAATACCAAAATCGGGCGGCACCGTTCCATGGGGGCTATATTAAATCGTGGACCAATACAAACAATTCTCTGTAGGAATATTTCGCCTTGGCGAATATTATATACCAAATATCAGTTACTTCGGTTGGATAAAGTGCCTAAAACCTTTAAAGTACCTAAAATCGGGCGGTACCGTTCTATGGGGGCTATATTAAAACGTGGACCTATGCTCACAGGGAACCCTCAATGAAAAATTCCACCAATTTCAACTAATTGTTGGATAATTTAGCTAAAACCTTAAAAATACCTAAAATCTGGCGAAACCGTTCTATGGGGGCCATATCAAAACATTGACCTATGCTCACAATGTTTTTTAGAAAAGTTTTCTGTTCGCTGGAAACCCTCAATTCCAAAATTCAACCAATTTGGTCGAGAAACTTAGGTTAAATCTTCAAAATACCGAATATCGGAAGGTACCGTTATATGGGGCCTATATCAAAACGTGAACCTATGTCCATAGTTTTTAACGGGAAGTTTTTTTTTGTAAACTGTGGACTCTGCACCTCAAAATTGATCCAATTTGGTCGATAAGCTTAGTTAAAATATGAAAAAAATCGAAAATTAGGAAGTACTGTTATATGGGGGCTATACCAAAACGTAGACCGACCTTCCAAATTTTTGTCAGTCAACAATAAGTATTTGTACCCGAAGTTATCTACCTACGCTAATTTCTTCTATTTGTGGTCAAGTTTTATATGAACTCACTACATAGTGCGTCACCCATTACTGGTCGATATAAAATTGGGTAAGAGTTTTTTTAGTAAGTTTTAGTTTTAGTTTTTTCACAGTAATTCGAACGAACGACTTAGTAGTAATTCGAACGAATTTAAGTTCAGACCTTCTTCCATTTATATCTCAAAGAAACTGAAAAGAAAAAGAAACTGAAATCTGAAAAAAAAATATTTTTGGAGATTAAGGAAGAAGTTCGCAGATTTCAATAAATAAAACAAAAAGTAATTTATTTTGAAAACTTTTTCCTATTAGGGCGAAGATCATTTTTAATATTAATTTTAATTAATTTCTTGTTAGAGTCGAGCTTAATGACCAATGATTTTTGCAAGTTAAAAATGAAAGCCGAAGAATCGTAACCACACAACCACCACTATGTGTCATGTTTCGCCTTTGTGTAGAGGCTCATCAGACATATCGGCTGTGGAGCGGCTTCGCTATCATCTAACTTTTTCTCTTTCAAAAGCAATTTGTTTTTTACAACGCTGAATATTTGTTAATTCATTGTATGGCTTCCATGACAAATGCTTAGCGTACTCTTTGAAAGTTATGAGTTTGGCTCTAAACGATAACACGCCCTGACAGCAATTTTTTCATGTGTTTTTCTAAGACGTGGGTTCAAACCCCAGCCGGTCTCAAGCTGATTTTATTTAGTTTGACAATTTAGCCTATTAAGGCGAAGATCATTTTTAATATTAATTTTAATTCATGTCTCGTTAGAGTCGAGCTTAATGACCAATGATTTTTGCAAGTGAATAAGTAATTTAATGGCTATACTGAATTATATGTTTAATATTTAATTATTTTTCCACAGGTTTCTCTGTCTGCTTTGCATATGTATTATTTTTTGTTGCAAATTTAAAGCCTTGGTTTTACAATCTTAATCCAAAAAATATACTGATTACAAATAGAAAACTACTTTAAACCTAAATATATCTCCATCTTTAGGTTTATATTTATCTTTTTAATATACCTTCAAATACACACACACGCACTCTTCATGTCAATGAACACATTTTCACACACATATCAAAATAGGAACCCGAAACACATGAGCCATGAACTGAAGCGTTCATCTTCTATTGACGGGACATGTTGCTTTGCTCGAATGTATAAGACTTATACACATGTCATCGACACACTCACACATCCATACAATTCAACAACATACGAATATAATAAGCTTTAAGAATAAACTCTCTAAAAACGTAACGTCTTGACTGGGAAAATTAATTTTTTTCTCACCTTTCATCGGCAATATTGTCTGTAGTATTCACAGCCATGATGCTGACAAGATACCTGTTATTCTAGACGATATGCCTTTAGGTGCGTGTGTGGTATATCTTAAACGTTCTTTATGTAGGTATTTTCTTATTTACTACCTCAATATCTTATCAGAAGATTTTGTGTTTAGTTTGCTTTCTTTGATGATGATGGTGGTGGAGATGGTGGTTTCTTCAGTGATTTCAAGTATTTTGACTGTTGATTGATTTTAATCAGAAAATTAAGTGGCTTCCAACGTTTCTTGTGCGTCGAAGGTGCTAAGCAAACATGAAAAACAGTGGAGAATGGAACCATGAGAAAGCAAGAAATAGAACTAACAACATAAAGGTGTCAGCAACAGGATATATTTCACATGTGGTAATCGAAATGTGAACTGTTTGATTTGTATCTCATCACAGAACTCGGCATTAGGGTTGGCAATTATGAAATATTTATAATTTAGCAGACCAGAAAAACAATTTTTTAGTTGGCGTGGAAAATTGCCGGTGGAAATTGTTTGTTCCCATTCATGGATTTTGCTGGCCTTTTTAAAGAGCCGTAGATCCTTTGTCATTATATATTCTCCATATCGAAAAAGGGAATAAATACTATTATCACTTAAGTTTTCGACTGACATTTTCTGTGCTGTATTAGACCACAATGAAGTTTTTATGCTGCTGATAAGTTGGGTACGAATGTATATTCTGCCTGAATGTATTTCTATTCGATTTTTCCTGCTAAGAGCAGAGAAGGACATTTTGGAAGTTTCTTCACAACGCCCATATGAGCACTGATATTCTCTCATTCAATTTTTTGCATTACAATTTCCTAGAATAATTTATATGTCATGGTCTGGGTAGTGTTTTTTTAGGATCCATGGCAAACATTTTGTATTCCCGAACAGCAAAATCATTCGTCGTCTGATATCCCTAAATCTCATTGACATTTGACTTTTTTCCTTTGTATGCCGGTGTGTGTTTTTCTTTTTCTTATTCTTATTTTTCCAATTGATTTCCATTTGACTTCAGTTAATAGCTTGCTTGTGGCTTGAATGTTTGTGGAGACAAAGGCGAAAATAACATCAGGTTTAACATAAAATGAGACACCTGCTTATTTAAATATTGCATTTGTGCAAAAGGTGGTAAGGCACATTTGAATTTAATTAAACGTTTGCGTATTTTTGTTTGAATACCAATCAGCACATGTGTGTATTTCCTATTGCATATTCGTTGAAATCATTTTGCAAATCAATGACCCAGTCTCGACTGTTTTTATTTTAGCTTAGAAAAATGAGCTAAATATACAAGAATTTAAGAATGTTTTGGCTTCATTTAAAGTGAATTGGGAAAATAAGGGGCAAGAATGATATAAGTAAAAACTGTATACGACACTTTGCCATGGTATAAATAATCGTATAAACGAGGAATTTTTTTTAAGATGAATTTAGAAATTCAGAAAGTCTTTTAAAGTAGGTATTCATATAAAAATTACTTTATACAGACGATACGAAGACCGAAAGGCCTTCATGGAAGGCCATTAATAAAATATAAGAAATGGTTCTCCTTGTTCATCACTAAAATCTCCTAAATTTTCAGGAGAGAAGTCCAGATGTTTATCAAAAAAAAATGAAGTTTTAGGGACATATTTACACCAATTTTTCTAAAACATTCGAAGTACAAAAGTATTGTCAAAAAATGGGAAAGGGTTCTTTATTTCAACACAAAGAACTAAGAGAACTGTTGAGTCCAAGTGGCGTTGGACGAAACTAGTCTTCTCTGCCATCCCCTAAAGTAATCAATTTTAACTACATCCCACTTTAAATTTGTTGTTTTTAAATTTGAAAACAACAAATATGAAATTAAGCTTGACTTACATACAAAGTAAATTGTCAAAAACCTTATCGAATGTTTTGCAAAAAAGTGTAAACATGTCGCTAAAATGACATTTTTTGATAAACATCTAGACTTCTTTCTTGAAAATTTAGGAGATTTTAGTGATGAACATGGAGAACGATTTCAACAAGATCTCGTCGAGGAAAGAATGCGGCGCATACTCGTATGTTGCCTGATTAATGTTGGTCAATTTGTCATGAAAACAATGATAATCACAAACGAAATGACTGAAATTTGGTACTTAGTCTTGATTGGGGGTATATAACTTTCCCCCAGAATTTTGTTTGTATAGGTCCACGCCTTCATATAGCCCCCATAAAACGGTACCTCCCGATTTTCGGTATTTTGAAAGTTTTAGCTTCATTATCTCACCGAAATGGTTGAAATTTGGCACTAAGTCTTCGTTGGGGGCATACAACTTTCCCCTTTCCCTACTAAGGGAACTGATGAGTGCAAGTGGCGTTGGACGAAACTAGTCTTCTCTGGCCTTTCCTAAAGTAAATCAATTTTAGCTACACCCATTTAAAAAAAACTTGTTGTTTTTAAAATTTGAAAACAACAAATCTGTGATTAAGCTAGGCTTACTCTAAAAAAAAAGAAGAAAAGTAGAAAATCTACTTCTAGAAGACAATAATGTCTTCTTAAGGAAGACAATGAAGTCTTTTTATAGAATACTACAAAGCCTTATTTTACTGAACCAGAAGATCTTCCAGAAAGTATATTTATAGACCAGAATGTCATCTTATAGATGTCCTGGAGGTTTTCTTACAGAAGATCAGAATGTGTTCTTATAGAAGATCCGAAGATATTCTTATAGAAGAGTAAAAGGTCTTCTTTAAAAAGGCGAGAATGTCTTCTTAAGGAAGACAATGAAGTCTTTTTATAGAATACTACAAAGCCTTATTTTACTGAACCAGAAGATCTTCCAGAAAGTATATTTATAGACCAGAATGTCATCTTATAGATGTCCTGGAGGTTTTCTTACAGAAGATCAGAATGTGTTCTTATAGAAGATCCGAAGATATTCTTATAGAAGAGTAAAAGGTCTTCTTTAAAAAGGCGAGAAGGTCTTCTTATAGAAGAATGTCTTCTTATAGATGTCCAGGAAGTTTTCTTATTGAAGACCAGGAGATATTCTTATAAAAGTCCAGAAGATATTCTCATAGACCAGAAAGTCTTCATATAGTAGAGCAGAAGGTCTTTCTATAGAAGACTAGAAAGCTTTCTTACCGAAGACCAGGCGATTTTATTATAGAAGACCAAAAGACTTGCTTATAGAAGACCAGTAAGTCTTATTATATATGTCCAGGAAGTATTCAAGTCTTCTGTAAGAAGGCCTTCTAGTCTGCTATAAGAACATCTTCTGCTCTGTTCTATAAGAGACCTTCTGCTCTTCTATAAGAAAATCTCCGGATGTTTATAAGGTCTTCTTATAGATTTTCTTGCAGCATAGCATAACATTTTCTTCTAGAAGACCAGAAGTTCTTCTCATAGGTAAGAAGGTCCTCTTATATAAGACAAGTATGTCTAACTATAGAAGAAAAGATTGAATTCTTAGAGAAGACAGACGACCAGGGCTCCGTGGATCCACTTGTATGGAGAAAGTGGCCAAAAATATTTGGAGTGTAAAAATCAAGCCAATGCGCCGGTTACAGCTTTGTGCTGCTGCGAAGAGTGTTTTAAGAAACCACGAGCGTAACATTCTCCTCCCTTTCCCCTCTGGGGGGTATACGGTAAGAATTGTTTTATGCTGTTAATACAAAATGACATGAACAAAGGTCCCGATTATCTTATGATGCAAAAATAATCTTGGGGAAACAAAACAATCTCCAAAACAATATAAAATCCAACCAATTTAGCGGATTAAAAAAATCAGCATTTTTGTCTGAAAATTGGTAAAATTTTTAATATAGATCTTATAGCGTTCTTCCTCGAAAGCACGTGCCGCCATCGTAAAACAAATTCGGAAGAAGATTTCTTCATCTTGCCACTGATACCAATTATGTTAATGTACGTGGTCAGATAACAGAGTTATACGCTAATATATCCATAGGCCATATATTATAGGGCAGCTTTAATCTGCGACCCGACATTTATAGGCTGGCACTAGATGACACCTGATTTAAATACTGAATAATCTTAAACCCATGACCTAATTTGGAAAATTATTCCCGAGGTGGGCACTAGTGGGCATCATGACTAAAATCTTAGGTCAAATTTAAGTATATGATCGAATTGGCATTACAAAACACACTAAGAAATTATACAGCTAACTAGAATTCCACAACACGCTAAAACACTATTCTGTAATGAAAATTAAGCTATTACCTCCTCCTTCAAAATCCGCTATAATAGTTTGCTATACGTATTAGTTTCGCGATATTTTGAATATATTTACTTGCACTTAAAATATAGGTTGTACTCACAACAAAAAATATTAGTCAAATGTTCCGACGTTTGAAGCTATTCTTAAGAAGATCGCGTTCGAATTAAACAAAAGCTAATATATTTTTAAAAAGGTCCATGTCATAGCTGTCGGATTTGCCAGATGTTGTACCAAAATTTTGACATTAATTTTGGCCAATGGGTGGACCCACTGTGCAGGAGGTTTTTTAAAGAAGACTTGAAGGTCTTATTTTAGGGGACTAGAAGGTCTTCTTTTAGAAGACCAGAAGTTATTTTTAGACCCTCAATATTTATGCTAACGAGATTTTACACGCTTTTATACGGGCAAAATGTGGCTCATCGAAATTATGGCTTTAGACCCCAAGCTATGTTTGGACGAAATCCTTTTCACACAATTTGGGGTTGATTTAGACATGTCCGTCTGTCTGTCTGGCTGGAGCGCATGATAACTCTCGATCGGATCAACCGATTCGGTCCAAAATTTGGCTTTCGTAATATTTTGCCGAAGCTTAGTTTTAGTTTAAAGATGGGTTATATCGGTCCACTTCATCCGGTAGCTTCCCACAAAAGTTCGAAAATGTTCGGAAAGTTTGTAGGCACGACAACTCTTGAAGGGAGCTAACGATTTGGTCCATACTTCGCACGTCGTGAAATTTCTACCAGACTTAAATGAGCTTCGAATATGGTCGGTCCACTCATTCGGAAACCTCCCACACAAAATTTCGGAAAAGTTCAGTTTAGGACCAGTTCTCGAATCGCTTTCATCTTTATCGTAACAACTTGTACTCACTGCCCCCATACAACGGTAAAAGCTTTATCAAGGGCAAGCCCATACTTCCTGGGAAAATAGCCTGGAAGTTGTAAAAAAACCCTATACCACCGTGTGTAGTGGCTGGAGCACAAGATAACTCTTGAACGGATCTGCCGATTCGGTCCAACATTTGGCTTTCGTAATATTATACCCAAACTAAGTTTAAGTTCGAAGATAAGCCAAATCCACTCCTTCTAGTACATCTCCCACAAAAGTTCAAACATGTTCGGAAAAATTGTGCTCGCGATAGCTCTTGAAGACACTCCCTTCATTTGGTCTATACTTTACACATCCTAATATATCTACCATATATAGATCAGGTTCGAATATGGATCATGTTTGTCCACCCCTTCTGGAACCTCCCACACAAAATTTCGGATAAGTTCACTTTAAGCCCTTCTCTCGAATAAGTTTGTTGAAATAACTTTTACGACGGTAAAATTTTTTTCAGGGGCAACTCCATTTTTTTTCCTATGGCACCATTTGTAGTGGCTGGGGGGCACGATAACTCTCGAATAGATCAACCAATTTGGTCCAAATTTTTGTCCAAACTTAGTTTCAGTTCGAAGATGGGCAATACCGGTCCACAACTTCCGGCTCTTCCCCCCAATTTTTGAAAAATGTCACTAAAATTGTATGCACGATATCTCTTGAACGGGGCAAACAATTTGGTCCAAAGTTTGGATCCTCCTCTTTTAGTACCTCCCCCACAAAAGTTCAATATTTTTGTCTAAGTGTAGTTTATGGTCTGTTCCAAGATCCATCGGAAATGTATACCGATGCTGTTCGTTGTGGTCCTGTTTACAGCGATATTATGTTTTCCGTGGACAAGTCCATGCTTGCTGGCATACTGGTCCAACAGTTATACCATGATCCACTGAAATTACTAGTGGGCGTCATATCTATCGAAAAGATATGACTCCCAAAGTAAGATCCACTCCCATAATGGACTATGACAGTCCATTCGTTCATATACCTCCTCCGCAACACTTTTGAACTTATAGCCTAATCCAGATATAGATCAGGTTCGTTTTTGTCCGCAAGTTCAAATGTCCAAAAAGGGCCACAAAATTCTGAAATAACCCTAAAAACATTCGATCTGTCCGTAGATGAAAGTTTAAATCACATAGGACGAGGATATATTTCTGTCGGCAAAGCCGAGTGATTCTTTATCACTTGTTATAGAAGAATGTCTACTTATAGGCGTTCAGGAGGTTTTCTTATAAAATGCCAGAAGGGTTTCTTATAAAAAAAACCATGCAGTCTTATAGCAGAGTAAAAGACCCTCTCACTGAAAACTAGAAGGCCTTTTTACAGAAGAAGAGGAGGTCTTCTTATAGGTCTTCTATAAGAGGAGGCCTTCTTATCGAAGATCAGAAGGCTTCTTATAAAGGCCCAGAAGACGTTTTTATAGAAGACCAGAAAGAATAACTTTTGGTCTTCTTTAAAGAGACCTTTTGGTCCAGAAGATCTTCTAATAGTCCAAAAAGTTTTCATAGAGAAAAGTAGAAAGTCTCCTTATATCATGCTAGAAGGTTTTCTTACAGAAGACCAGGAGGTCCTTTATAAGTCGTCTATAAGAGGACACCTTCTTATAGAAGATCAGATAACTTTCTTATAAAGCACAAGAAGTTCTTCTTATTGAATACCAGAAAGAAGGCCTTCTGGTCTTCTATAAACAGACCTTTTAGTCCAAAAGGCACTCTTATAGTAGAACAGAAGGCCTTATTATAAAACGGTGCTCTTGAAACAATTTTAAATGGAAGGTGCTTACACCTTGGAAGTTTTTGCGGATTCTGAAACTACAATGTTCATAGATGAAAAAAATCAAAAAACAAAAAAAATCGGCGGATCGCTTTTTAAATAAAGTGGACATTTTTAGGGGTTGTTTAGGTTTTCACGATTTTGCTTGGAAACCGCAAGTCCAATCGAAATGGACCTAAAGAAAATGTTGTAGCTGTGAAAATTCTGTAGATGATTGACTATTATCATTTGTTCCCAGCCTGTAACATTTTTGAGATAAAGAAGCTCAGTTTACATTTTTAGGGTTTTTTGTTAGGGTTTCGCGATTTTGCTTGAATACGGTAAGTCTTATCGATATGGGACCTGAGAAAATCTTAAAGCTGTGAAAAATCTCTTCAAGACTGGCTTTAGTAACTTATCCTAAGTTGTAACATTTTTTTAGATATATAAGTTTAAGTTGGGAATTTGCAGTCATGACATTGTTTTATAAGGGGGCGATACAGAATTGAATTGAATTTGAATAGTCCCAGTTTTAACTTTTATATCTCACAAACGGTAAAGCCAACGAGGATACCCTAAAGGCCAATCTTGTAGAGAATTTTCAAAGCTCCGGCGATTTTTTTGTTTTTTGATTTTTCTCATCTATAAACATTGTAGTTTCAGAATCCGCAACAACTTCCGAGGTGTAAGCACCTTCCATTTAAAATTGTTTCAAGAGCAGTGATAAAGGATTGAAAGTCTTATTTTACTGGACCAGAAGGTCTTCTAATAGAAGACCTTAATGTATTTTTATAGAAGACCAGAATATCATCTCATAGACGGAAGTTTTCTTGCAGATGACCAGAAGGTCTTATTACAGACAAGAATATCTTCTTCTTATAAAAGTCAGGAAGGTCTTCCTATAGCAGACAAAACTGTATTCTTGAAGAAGACAAAATCGTCTTCTTATAGTGCACCAGAATGTCTTCCTATTACGGATAAGAATATCTTTTTGAAGTCGACTAGAAGGCGTTCCTATAGAAGACCAGATGGCTATCATACGGAAGACCAGTTTATATTTTTATAGCGGTCTCTTCCGCTTCTTATAGAAGACAAGAAATTTTTCTTTTTGAATACCAGAAGGTCTTTGTAAACAAGACAAGGAGGTTTTCTTATAGAAGTCTAAAAATCTTTTCATAGAAGGCAAGAAAGTCTTCGTATAGAAGACCAGAAGGTATTCTTATATAAAAAAGTAACAGAACATCTTACAATAGCCAATGAGAAGGTTTTCTTAAAGTGGACCAAAATTACTGCTTATAGTCGAGTATGACATTTTTTTTCTTATAATTGACCAGAAGATCTTCTTTTAAAAGACCATAAAGTCTCCTTACACAAAACCAGCAAGTTATATAGTTATAGAAGACCAGAAGGGTGTTTTCATAGAAAACAACAAGGTCTTCCGATAGATGACAATAAGCTCTTTTTATAGAAGAACAGAATCCCTTCTTATAGAAGACCAAAAGCTCTTCTTATAGAAGGTAAGTAGTTCTTCCAATAAAAGACAGAAGTTCTTCTTATAAAAGTCACAAATGTGTTTTTATAGACAAACAATAATCTTCTTTCAGAAAACCATTAAGTCTTCCTATAAAAGACACGAAGGTCTTCTTTTAAAGAACTGGAAGATCTTTTTATAGGGATGATCGAAATATTATCGTTTAAAAGATCAAAAAGTCTTGGTATAGAAGATCACGCCGCAAGTTCAAGTGGTCAAAAAAGAAGAAGTTGACGTTGGTGGATGACTGTTGGTACAAGTTAGAGTTGTATAGTTAATGAACGAACTAGCTCAATTGAACGATTCTAGATCAGTCGATATGGTTCAATAGCTTAGTGATCGCCGACCGAAAGATCCACGAAGAACGATCAACAAACGAACGATTCACAAACTAGTTCAGCATGTCATTCACATATGAATAAAGTGACGCCGTCTTCTGTGCTAATGGGTACTTTACACGATATGTTTTTTATACAAAATGTATACGCAAAGTGACAACACATATGTAAAATAACATATCGTGTAAAACACCCATATGTGATGCCTTCGTAATGTAATGAGTTTTGTTCATGTTTTGGATCAATGTGAAGTGTTAACCCCCAATGTAATAAAAGTAATTTCGCATAAATAACATTCTTGGCATAACATATCCCAATATATCGAATCCATTACCTATTCAATGTGCCTTGTTTTGGATAAAAAAGAAAAAATAAAAAGAAACATACATACACAAAGCTTTTTCCGCAGTGATACTTTCTACACCCACACAACATACGATTTTTTAGCCAGCCACTTATGGCTTTATCACACCATATGTTTTTTCACATGTATGTTGTCACTTGGGGTATACTAATATACAGACCAGCTGATGTCATACATTTTTTTCCGAAGGACGTTTTTTTCTAAACTTAATGCAAACTTAATCTTTCTTTGTGAATTGAATAAAAATATCTAAATGTAATATTTTTGTAGTTTAATTATAATATTCTGATGTTTGTTCCTATTTGGTGTATGTATGTGTTTTCATCAAGCGAACAATTAAGAGCCCGTGAACGGTTCTGATCCGACTGATTGAACTGGATAATGAACTATGAACTAGATTATTGAACTAGTTCGGTTAAAGAGCTGAGATATTAGACTAGATCTTTCAAATGAACTAGATTGTATAGCTCTAGTGCAAGTACTTATTGTTGGCTCACAATGTCAGGGGCAAAATATTGGGATGGTCGGTCCACGTTTTGGTAAAACCCCCATATTACGGTACTTCCCAAATTTCGATATTTTTTTATGTTTTAACTAAATGTATAAAACAAAGGTGCAGGGTTCCCAGTTAATAAAAAAACGTTCCCAATAAAGATTATGGGCATATGTCCACGTTTTGATGTAGACCCCCTCACGATTTTCGGTGTTATGAAGATTTTACCTAACCAAAGTAGCTGATAAAGTATTCAGTTTTAGCCAGGGCTGCGAAATATTCTTCCAAAAAACTGTGGGTAGTGGTCCACGTTTTGATATAGCCCCCATGGAACGGTGCCGCCCGATGTTCGGTATTTTGAAGGTTTATGCCACATTATCGACCCGAAATGGCAGAAATGTTGTGTTCACTCTTCATACATTTTTGTAGAATTGGAATGTTTTGTATCGGCTCCCATCAATACATTTGTACTTCCAGGTACTTGGTTTTGGCGATTTTTTACCGCCGTAGTGACAGTGTGCTCAAACTCCTTAGAAAAGACCAGAAAGTCTTCTTATGAAGACCGGAAGGTTTTCTCATAAACACCGGAAAAGCGTCTTATATAAAGGATCCAATATTCTTCTTTAAGAAGATTTTTTTATAATTTTCTTATTTCTTCACTTTCTTTTTTTAATTTTGTAAAGATGGTAGTTAGTGATGTTGGCCCACCGATCAGCCAGAAACATGCCTTTTATTAAATTCTTTGTCTTTGCTTGCAGCATTTGAACTGCCCATGTTATTCGGGCAGTTGTATCAGCTTTGCATAAAAACCAATTAAACTAATATAAATTTTTCCCTGTCTTCTCCTGATTGGAGGTGTGGTATTCTTGCTTCCGTGTAATTACAAAAACACCACACTCTACTACATGTAAATAAATCTTCTTTGAAGAGTCATCTTAAGCACATAAAAATAAACTTCAACACTCAAAAATAAATACTTGTGATAATCTGAAAACACTTTAAAAACTAATTTGCTTCCGAGGCTATATCAAAGTTATGAGATTTTTCTCTGGCAAAAAAAAAAAAAAAACCAAAACAAATTTGTACAAGATAAACATACGCACACACAGACTCACATATTGTTTCCCGTATCATGATATTGGCAACCAGGCCAATAAAATATTACAAGCCATAAACAATATTTATAAGACAATATGTTACAAAAAACACATAACCAGAGGCAAAACCATAGCATTGCACGAAGATATTCACATGACATACACACACGGACACATGTGAAGCATGTGAATAACACTGCTCAACAAAATTGAAAACGTTGAATGTTTCAACCGAAGTTGTTGTTGTTTCTAAATGAAATCGGCGAGATATTTTCAAATCTGGTCACGGTTTTTCTTCATCAGCTCTTGTTCTTGAGATATAGCTCAAAATCGGTTTTTACTAGTTTTACCCAGAATTTCGTTATTTTCGGATACAAACAAATATTTTTTGCGGGTTTTTCGACACTAATATATTAAGAAGATGTTATATGCTCGATACAAATGTTTTTTGAAATAATTATGGCGAATATATATCAAAAAATATCGAAAGCTTACGATGAATTTTATAAAAATTGCATATTTTGAGTACTTTAAGCTGTAATTACGTCATCGGGGGAAGTCATAGGAACTTCATATGACATTCCGGATATGCTCAGGGTGTCTACTATATAGTCCTGTATTCAAATATATAATATAAAGTTCATAGCGCCCACGATTTGCCCATAACCTAAAAATCGTCATGAAGACTGCCATTGAAAAGTAAATGGCATATTTGGTAATGATATCACAGGTAAATGATTTCCCTTTAGCAGTCTTCATGACGATTTTTAGGTTATGGGCGAATCGTGGGCGCTATGAACTTTATATTATATATTTGAATACAGGACTATATAGTAGACACCCTGAGCATATCCGGAATGCCATATGAAGTTCCTATGACTTCCCCCGATGACGTAATTACAGCCTAAAGTACTCAAAATATGCAATTTTTACAAAATTCATCGTATGTTTTCGATATTTTTTGATATGTTTTCGCCATAATTATTTCAAAAAACGTTTTGTATCAAGCGTATAACATCTTCTTAATATATTAGTGTCGAAAAACCCGCAAAAAAATATTTGTTTGTATCCGAAAATAACGAAATTCTGGGTAAAACTAGTAAAAACCGATTTTGAGCTATATCTCAAGAACAAGAGCTGATGGAGAAAAACCGTGACCAGATTTGAAAATAGCTCGCCGAGTTCATTTAGAAAAAACAACAACTTCGGTTGAAACAAAAGTCGTGTTGACCAGTGTAATCTAAGTTGAAAGATACTATGGAACATTTCCTTACATCCGTCTTCTTTGGATTGAAACATATCCTCTATCTCCCCGACACACGGTGTTTGTGTGTGTTTTGAACTTTGCAACAGATGCCCAAAAGTCAAGAACTAAAGTGGCAACCATAAGTGCTTGATCAGATTCACAAAAGGGCAAAACATATCTAAATACTTTGTTTGTTAGAACAAATTCAATAAATTGACCAACATTTGAACTATCGACATGAACAGCAGTCGAAGCAAACCAAAAAAAAAAAAAAAAACATCACATATCTATCATCAAAGGTTTAGTTGTTTGTAGTTTATGCTGTGTGTGTTTATTTATTGTATCATAGATGACCATGAAGATGTAGA
The DNA here is from genome assembly GCF_047663935.1 of Musca autumnalis. Classification (NCBI taxonomy): domain Eukaryota; kingdom Metazoa; phylum Arthropoda; class Insecta; order Diptera; family Muscidae; genus Musca; species Musca autumnalis. The sequence goes on from NW_027411866.1 coordinate 224,070,940, forward strand.
AGATTGAAACTAAAATGGAAAATGTGTTGCGGAGCAGTAGTGAAAGGGATATGAAGTAAACAATCTAAAACTTTAACAAACTCCTAATGCAACTGATGGAACCTTGAATAGGTAGAACCATGAAACATGGGCAGGGTACTCTCAAGGATGATGTGGGTGTTGAAAGATAACAAAGATCGGATTTGGTTAAAGAAAAATGTGTAAAAAACCAATATCCGAAACTATAGCCTAGAAAAAATATTTCTTAAAGCTCCATGATTATATAGGAAAAAATCCTTAAAGATCCACGATTACTTTAAAAAAATATGTCTTACAAACCCACGTTTAACTAAGAGTTAGGTAAGGTGGGAACATATTTATTTAAAAATTCAGGATTACATAGAAAAATAATAATAATAAACCACGGCTTATTTAAAAATCCACTATTAAAGTAAAAAGTATTTAAAAATCCAAAAATATTTTTTAAATAATCCACTATAGAAAATAATATATAATCCAATATTTTTTAAAATATATGTTAAGAAATAAATTTTAATTTTTTTTTAATAATCTTTTAAAAACTAATTTTTTCAAAATCTAAGATTACTTCCGAAAAATGTTATTACAAAAAATATTTTTAAAAATCCTCGATTATTTCCAGAAATGTTTTTAAAAATCTTGTGGATTTTATTTGCGAAACATATTCAAATCAAGGATTATTTACAATTTTTCTTAAACCACGATTTTTTGCAACAAATATTTTCCTAAGACATCAACTATTATTTTCAAAAAATATTTTTTTAAAAAACCGCGATTATATAAAAAAAAAATATATATATATATATATATATATATATATATATATATATATATATATATATATATATATATTTTTTTTTTTCTAATTCAACTATTATTTACAAAAAAATATTTTTTTTAAAAATCCACGATTATTCGCGAAAAAAATTAAAAATCAACGGATGCTTGCAAAAAATAACAAATATATATTTATTCATTTATTATTACCAAAATAATATATTTTAAAAATCCACTATTATTTGCAAAAAAGAAAATTAAAAAATCCACGATTATTTGAAAAAAATATTAAAATTCAATGAATATTTGTAAAAATAATTCCTCAAAAATCCACTATTATTTCCAAAAAAATTAGTAAAAAATCAACGATTTTTGAAAAAAAAAATAAAAACCCACAATATTTTGAAAAAAAAAATAAATAAATAAAAATACACAATTATTTGAACAAAAAATCCCCGATTATTTGCAAAAATAATTGTTACAAAATCCATGATCATTTGCAAAAAATTATTTCCTTAAAGATTCGCGATTATTTAAAAAAACTTACTTAGCTGGCCCATTACAGGACATTTGTTTCATAGACCGAACTAAGAAAAGATCTCCAATTCTCTCTGTTTTCGCTTCTATTCTTTGGCCTGCCGATTCTGCGTGCACCGCCATGTGGCATGTATTCATACGCCTTTTTAGCGGGTTCATCATCGTTCATTCTTATGATATGACCCAGCCAACGCAATCGTTGCAAGTCGATACGTTTAACTACATTCATGTCTTTGTATAGATGATATAGCTCGTGTTTCATACGACGTCGATATTCACCGTCAACGCAAATCGGCCCGTATATCTTTCGAAGAAATTTCCTCTCAAACACACCAAGCACTGCCTTATCTGCTTGCGCAAGTAACCATGCTTCGGAGCCATACATTTGCACGGGTAATATCAGCGTTTTGTATAGTGTTATTTTTGTTTGACGAGATGTGGCTTTGTTATTAAATTGCTTATTTAAACCATAGTAGCATCTGTTGGCCAATACAATTCTTCTTATTTCACAACTGATGTTGTTTGTTGTGTTTATGGCAGTGCCGAGGTAGACGAAGTCTTTAACTACCTCAAAATTATAGGTACCAACTTCCACAGTTGGTCCGAGTTCTAGGGACGCTTTGCGCGTCGACACCATCAATTTGGTCTTTTCGCCGTTTACCGCCAGACCAACTTTCGCAGATTCTGCTTCGACCTTCCTAAAGTTATCAGTTACTTCCTTTACTGATCATCCCATGATGTCTATGTCATCAGCATAAGCAAACAACATGTGGCTATTGGTGTAAATTGTGCCATTTCTTTTGACATTTGCATCTCGTATTACCTTTTCCAGCAAAATGTTGAATAGGTCACACGAAAGGCTGACTCCTTGTCTGAAACCTCTTTTGGTACTGAACTGTTCGGAGAGTTTCTTTCCAATTTTAACTGAGGACCTAGTATCAGTTAAAGTCACCTTACAAAGCCGTATGAGCTTTGCAGGGATACCAAATTCAGACATTGCATGGAATACCTTTGATCGGAGGGGACTGTCGAATGCTGCTTTATAATCGACATAAAGGTGATATGTGTCGATCTGCATTTCTTGGGTCTCCTCTAGGATTTGCCGCAGGGCAAATATCTGGTCAATGGTGGACTTGCCAGGTCTAAAGCCACATTGGTATGGTCCAATTATTTCGTAGACCATTGGCTTTAGTCGTTCACACAGTATCCCTAAAACTATCTTATAGGCAATAGGGAGAAGACTTATGCCCCTATAGTTGGATCATGCAGTTTTATCTCCTTTCTTGTGGACGGGACATAGGATGCTCAGGTTCCAACCGTCGGGTATGCGTTCTTCTTGCCAGATGGTGCTAACTAGCTGATGCATGCACCTTATCAGCTCATCGCCTCCGGTTTTAAACAGCTCGGCTGGTAAGCCTTCGGCTCCTGCTGCTTTATTATTCTTCAGCCGGTTGATTGCTGTCCTTACATCATCTTGGCCGGGTGGTATACATTCTATACCATCTTCTGGGATTGGATCTGTGGTATCATCGTCTTCGTTACTATTGGATACCAGCATATTGGAGAAATATTCCTTCCATATCCTGAGCACGCTGTCTGTATCTGTTACCAGATTACCTTGCTGGTAATGTGCCTGTACCAAAGCCATCTGTTTGATGTTTCACTCTTTGGTAGAATTTTCAGACTTCATTCTGGCTCCTGTACATCTCGATTTTTTCACACTCCCTCTTTTCCATTTCTCTCTTTTTCTTGTGGAAAATACGTTCCTCTTCTCTCCTTTTCTCCCGATATCTCTCTCGTGCGCACCGCGTTGCTACTGATTGTAAAGTAGCTCTATATGCCGCATTTTTCTCTTCGGTAGCAGCACGACGCTCCTGGTCATACCATTGATTCCTTTGTGGAGGTCTCTGGTATCCAAGTTTGGATTTTGCTGCTGTTTGCGTGGAGTGGGCAATATTTTGCCATTGTGTAGATATGTTATCAGGACAAGGAGTGCTCTCATTAAGCAATTGGGCTAGTTGAGTGGAATATGCTGTGGCTATCTGTTGTGTTTGCAGCATATCGATGTCCAACTTCCGCGTTGTGTCTGTTCGAGCTTTATTTGCAACGTTTAGACGGGTACGTACCTTTGCTGCAACAAGGTAGTGGTCCGAATCAATGTTTGCGCCTCGGAACGATCGTACATCCAACATGCCCGATGAATGTCTTCCATCTATCACAACATGATCAATTTGATTACTTGTTCTTTGATCTGGAGACAGCCAGATGTCCTTATGAATATCGAGATAATTAAATCTGGTACTGCTAACTACCATGTTTTTTGCAGCTGCAAAGTCTATCAGCCTCATACCATTGTCAGATGTTTCACTGTGGAGACTGAAATTCCCGACTGTTGGGCCAAAGATATTCTCCTTTCCAATTTTGGCATTAAAATCGCCTAGAATAATTTTAATGTCATGGGCAGGGCAACGGTCATATGTTTCTTCTAAGCGCTCGTAAAATATATCTTTGTTCTGTTTTTCCTTTTCTTCAGTGGGAGCATGAGCGCAAATAAAGCTGATGTTGAAGAATTTTGCTTTTATTCCAATTGCAGCAAGTCTTTCATTCACTGGGGTGAAGCTGGATACCAGATGTTTTAGCCTCCGACTAACTACGAATCTGCAACCAAACTCATGCTTTACGTCATGGCAGCTATAATAGAGTGCGTCACATTTAGGTGTTGTTGTGACGCCTTTCCCAATCCATCGTATTTCCTGTATGGCAGTAATATCCGCCTTGTACTTTTCAAGGACGCCTGCCAATGCGAAGCCTGCACCTTCTCTATAAAGAGTGCGAACATTACAGGTGCTGATTCGCAGATTATGGTCCTTGAAACGTTTGCGGGGTTCGTCAACTTTAGAGGGGTTCGTTTTTCTTTTCTTTCGTTTTTCATAGTAGACTGTTTTTTCTAGGGGATTGTTCTGTCCCGACGCCCAAACCCAAGTTTTTAACTTTCTTATGGGTGAACGATTTACAAAAACTATTTCCTTTAAAATCCACAATTATTTGCAAAAAATATTTCCACAATTATTTGCAAAAAATATTTCCTGAAAAATACACGATTATTTGCAAAAAATATTTTCATAAAAATCCACGGTTATTTGCAAAAAATATTTTCATACAAATCCACGGTTATTTGCAAAAATATTTTTTTATAGTCCACGAATATTTGCGAAAAATATTTTCTTAAAAATCCACGATTATTTGCAAAAAATATTTCCTTTAAAGTTCACGATTATTTGCAAAAAATATTTCCTTAAAAATCCACAGTTATTTGCAAAAAATATTTACTTAAAAAATCAAAGATTATTTACACAAAATAGTGTTTTTAAAATTCAAGATTATTTGCAAAAAATATTTCCCTAAAAAATCCATATAGTAAATTCAAAACTTAGGTTCTTCGATAGAACGGAGAACAGAATAGATATAAAACCATTATTTCGAGAAGGAACATTGGATGCTCTCAAGCAAGACCTCTCACAGAATTATGAGTTGAATTAACAACATACTTATTTGACTTCCCGTTCTTCCAATGCAATCACTGCTAGCCCACTCGAACAGCAATACATCTTTGTGTCTGCCCATAAGTGGACAATGCATGTATGTATGTTTGCTGTATTTCCGTATGGCTTGATGTTTTATCCTTTTTCTCATACATGTTTGTATGTATGTTTGTACATACATTCGACAAACAACAATAAGTCATTTTGTAGTGTTTGTTTGTGTGAGTGTTTCATGTGAAAAAATAATGAATCTTGTTTGTTGGCTCTCTTTCAAGCATTGTCTTTGATATAAAAAGTCAACATTTTTCTTTTTGGTTTACCAAACAAAAACAACATAATCATTGTAATCATGGACAATGGCTAGCATAACCATCGACTTTATCTACTTGTAAAGTGTGTGTGTGTATAGAAAGGGAAGGAACGAAACAGTAGCCGAAAAGGGAAGTATCAAACATTAATGAATCACAGTATGATTCACTATAGTTTTTAAAATAGGATATTCTTAACCAGATGGCACAACGTTATTTTGTGAGAACGAGTAGTGTCCTTTCGGGTATGTGTATGTGACAAATGTATGTATGTCTATGGAGAGAAATACACCGATTTATTGGAGGAATGAACAAGATCACAAGTATAACAGGTTTATCAGACAAATAATACCAGAAGGTGAGACTATTGCTCTGTTCCAGATCCTGCAAGAGTCTACTTTTTTGAAATTTTCTCAATTTTGCTTTCTCAAAACAATTCGAATGTTCTGGAACATAGCATATGTTTAATTATTAAACAGCAAAAATGTCTCCTCTTATTTAATTAAACCTAAATTTACTATCTATATGAAGGCGATCGCAATTTTAACTTCATCTAAATTGACAATTTTTGTTTCCAAAAGAATGATGCAAACTTTTCCCGTTCCGTTGAAGTTTCCATGAACCGCTATTAGCTATAAATATTACGGCTCAGAATATAAAGTTCAGAGTTGGTAATGAGAATCATTCATGAGAATGAAGCCGGGAAAACTTTTAATTGACTTTGCCAGGTTCTTAGCCCTCATTTATTTTATTTTTATTTTGTTATATCTGTTTTTATACCCTCATCCTTTAGGCTAAAGAGGGTATTTACACTTTGATACGACCAAAAATGTGCCTCATCGATATAATGGTTTTAGACCCCAAGTATGTTTGTACGATATCCGTTTCAGACAATTTTGAGTCGATCTAGCAATGTCAGCCCGTCTGTCTGTCTGCCTGTCTGGCTGGTGCGCACGATAACTCTCGAACTGATCAATCGTTTCGGTTCAAATGTTGGGTATCGAAATATTTTGTCCAGATTTGATTTAAGTTCGAAGATGGCCATATCGGTCCACTCCTTCAGGTACCTCCCCCACAAAAGTTCAAAAATGTTCGGAAAAATTGTCCGCACGATAACTCTTGAAGGGAGTAACCGAATTAGTCCATACTTTGCACATCGTGACATTTCTACCAGACATAGATGAGGTTCCAATAATGGTCCACTATTTCGGATACCTCCAATGCAAAATTTTGCTTAAGTGCAGTTTAAGGCCTGCTCTCCAATCGATTTGATTTTGGTTGCAGCCACTTGTATTCACTACCCCAAATACGACGATATAATTTTTTTCACGGAGCAAGTCCATACTTCCTCGGAAATCAGCACAAAACTGCAAACAACCCATATAATACCTTGTGTCGTAGTTGGAGCGCACGATATCTCTCGAACAGATCAACATAATTGGTTCAAATTTTGGGTCTTTCAATATTTTGTCCAAACTTATTTTAAGTTCGAAGATAGACCATATCGGTACACTCCTTCCGGTACCTCCCCCACAAAGGTTTAAAATTTGTCGCCAAGATTGTGAGCATGATAACTCTAGGAGGGAGTAACCGAATTGAGCCAGACTTTGCTATTGGTAATATTACTTTCAGGCATAGATCGGGTTCTAATATGGATTGTATCGGTCCACTCATTTGGGTACCTCCCACACAAAATTTGGAAAAAGTACAGTTTAACAACTCCTCTCTGATCTTATTAATTTGTGATGCAGCAGGTTGCACTTGTGGAGAAGTCCATACTTCCTGAGATAATGACCCAAAACTGAAAATCCTACCGGCACCACCTAAACTGGCTAAAGTGTAAAATAACCCTTTAAGAGACAAATCGATCCCAACAGCTTAAAAACGTACAGAAGTATTGTGGTAACTTTTTTCTTCGGGTACGTGGCTGAGGGTATATTTCTGTCGGCAAAGCCGACTGATACTTTTTTACTTGTTTTATATTTTATTTTTTTTATTTTATTAAAAAAATAAATACTTTACTTTATTTTGTTTTATTTTATTTTATTTTATTTTATTTTATTTTATTTTATTTTATTTTATTTTATTTTATTTTATTTTATTTTATTTTATTTTATTTTATTTTATTTTATTTTATTTTATTTTATTTTATTTTATTTTATTTTATTTTATTTTATTTTATTTTATTTTATTTTATTTTATTTTATTTTATTTTATTTTATTTTATTTTATTTTATTTTATTTTATTTTAATTTATTTTATTTTATTTTATTTTCTCTAAGTTTTGGTTTGGCTTGAGGTCAGCAAATTAAAAACATTTTATTTTGTTTTTAATATTATTTTTATTTTCCGATATTTCGGTCATCTCCGACAACCATCATCAGGGATTTAATCTTTAAAAAGAACAAATTACATTTTTATATAAAAACATTAACAAAGAATTTGTTTTAATCACAATAATTACATTTGTTTTATTTTGTAATCACTAAAAAATTACTTCCTCATCTTTTCACAAATACTTTCCAACTAAAGTTTTGGATGTTTTTCTATCAAGTTTCTGTAGATTTGCGCACAGTGGTCTGTGTCTGTCTTGTAATTCATCCGATTTTCTGCCGGAACATTTATTATGTGGAGCATTTCTAGCATAAATCTTCGCTTGTAGTTATTTTCTTGCGTTAAAATGTCCACATTTTTGAAGTTAGGAGTGTGTCCTGTATTAGCACAATGGGCGGCAAGTGCAGTTTTTTGTTCCATAGGTCTGTTTTTTGTTTTCTGGTCCGACTTATGTGCACTTAACCTAGTTTTAAGCTTTGATTTTGTTGTCCCAACATATACCTTATGGCATATGTCGGACCCGTCACCATTGCATTTCACTTTGTAAACGACGTTAGACTTGTCTTCTGGTGGAACTTTGGACTTCGTACGACTAAAAAAGTTGTTATTCGTATTTGTACTTTTTAGTGCCAGCTGAAGGTGTTCTTTGTTATAAAGATTAGAGTGAGAGAATCTTTCTGAAAAACCTGGAACATATGTCGCGCGTTTATATATCTTAGGGGGTTTTTGCTCTTTATTATCCTTTTTGAATCGAACTTGGTTGATAAGATCTTTCACTGTTTTATTGGGGAAATCATTCATTTTTAAAATATTTCTGATTTTAGTTATATTTTCGGTATGAAATTGTTTGTCGCTAATGTTTAACACTCTGTGGATAAAGTTGGTTGCAGTATTTATTTTAATTCCCCGTGGATGTTTGGAGTTGAAGTTGATTAATCTTCCCGACGATGTGGGTTTTTGATACAGTCTAGTATAAGTTTATTACCTTGTCTAAGTACTAAAGAATCCAGGTATGGTAATTTGTTATTGAACTCACACTCCATGGTGAAACGCAACTGATTATTGTACTTGTTTAGAGTCTCTAATGTGTTTTGAACCTCATCCGTTTTTATTATACAAAATATGTCATCGACATATTTTGTTAGGAATCTTGGTTTTATTGTTAGCTTTTCCATTGTGTCGTCAAGTAGCTTCTCCATCACTATGTCGGCTATAATGGGAGAAATTGGAGAACCCATTGGCATCCCTTTCAATTGTTCGTATACTTTATCGCGGTATACAAAGTATCGAGAATCCTTTATGCAGAGTGTCAGGATTTCTATAAAGAGATTTATAGGAATATTCGTATGTTCCTGGAGAATATACCACTTTTCTTTTATTGTGTTAATGGCCAAGTTTACAGGAATACTTGGAAACAACGATATGACATCGAAGGATATCAATATTTCGTTGTCGTCAATGTGCTGGTGATTTATTCTGGATTTGAATTCTACAGCATCCTTTATGTTATATTTGGACTCTATAGTCAAATGTTGAAGAATTGATGCCATATACTTGGAAAGCTCGTACGTTGGAGAGTTAATGAAGGAACAAATTGGACGTAATGGAGTTCCTTCTTTGTGGATTTTTGGCAATCCATATATTTTTGGGGGAATTGAGGTTCTCTTTGAAAGCCTGTTCCTCTCTGTCTCACTGATCACGTCTAAGTCCAATAACTTTTGGACCAATTTATTGCTCTTTTCTTGTAATCCAGTAGTCGGATCCTTTCTCATTCTCCTATATGTGCACATGTCCATGAGTATTGCGTCCATTTTTGATTCGTAATCCGTTTTCAGCATCGCTACTGTCTTTCCTCCCTTGTCGGAGTTAAGTATTAATATGTGCTTGTTCTGTTTAACGAATTTTGTAGTTTCGCCCACTGTGCTTAGTATAAATCGATCTCTTTTTCCTATCGTTGTGTTTCTCATGTGTTCGTTAATGAGTGTTATGAAATTGATTCGTGCATTTTCTTGTTGTTCTTTGCTCTCTAATGATTGGATGCAATCCTCTCCTTCAGCGATAATGTTGAACAAGGGAAACGTCGACTTGGTAGTTGGCAATGAAAACTTAGGTCCGAGTGAGAGCAACCACTCAACATTCGAAGGTATGTCAGTGTTCGTAATATTGACGAACCACTCTTTGTTATGTTGAATATTGAGTTGACAAAGGTGTTGTTGTTTTAACGAACTTAATTTATTGATGTGTGTTGTTTTTTGTTTTGATGACCGAAATATCGGAAAATAAAAATAATATTAAAAACAAAATAAAATGTTTTTAATTTGCTGACCTCAAGCCAAACCAAAACTTAGAGAAAA
>NW_027411866.1:224085809-224369155 GCF_047663935.1 Musca autumnalis
CTTCTTTATTTATATTCAGGGTCTAGAATAGGAACGCTGCCCTTAATATATTAAACATTTTCTATTTATTTTTATTTCTATAAAATTCATTTATTAGGTGAAATGATTATTGCTGGTGATCGTTACCTGCTGACGGAAAAAGAGATCAACATGTATTCGATTGAAATGGTGCTGCACATTAGACGATTGCAGGCCAGCGATTTTGGTGGTTACAAATGTATATCGAAGAATAGTATTGGCGATACAGAAGGCACTATACGATTATACGGTAAGTTTACAATTTAATTTAAATGTGTTTTCAGATTTCTAAAGTATATGAAGGGTGTATCAAGGCTTTTCGCACTAATATTCTGCAGTTCAATAAAAGATTTACACCTAATGTGTAAAATTGTAATAAGTAATTTCCTTTAAAAGTTTGTACTATAAATGAATAGCGGATAGAAGAATGGAAGAATCGTGTCTGCGACACAAATTAAATTTAATATCCGTGGCCTGTAGAGCGATTTTGTCAAAATTCGCCTTTGGACCCCATACAAGGTACTATGGAAGTAAGGATCGGTCAGGGAGCACGGGTTATCGTAAGCGATCGTCATAAATTTTTGTAGAACTCGTTTTTTAGCCACAACAATTAACTGGTAGATTTTTTATCGAGAATTTTCTTAAAAATGCACTTTTGGTCCCATACAAATTACTATGGAAAGAAAGATCGCTCGGGTGGCACGGGTTAACGTTAACAGATTGTCATAACATGACGAATACATATAAGGTTTTTGGGTTAAATGAAAAAAAAAATTAGGCGGTGCAAATCCTATCAAAAAAACAAAACAGCCTTCGACAGTAGTGTATGTTCAAAGTTGTTCCGAGCCATGCCTGAATTTGGTAATCCCGTAAAGCTCATTCGGCACTGTAAGATTACATTAACTGCTATCCAGACCTCAGTTAAATTAGGAAACTACCGTAAAACTGCACTTAAACAAAAATGTTGAAATTTTGTGAGGGAGGTAACCGAATGTGTTCTCCGGTATAGACCTACATGGAACTATCGGGCATGTTCTGTCATTCACCTCTGTACCTCACGTGTATCGAATACACCTAAAGCTGTTCTGCAACACACTTTACACCTAATTGGGGTGTATTCCTCACACTGTAATTTTGATGGCGAGAGCTGAGTGAATCCTTATTTTTTAAAGAAACTAATTGCAAATTCCTACAAAAAACTGCCTAGGACTAAAATTTAATGTGTTTTCTACGAGTATTTAAAAAAACATTTAATTTTCTTAACACAATATGATTTAAAAATATATTTTTCTTAAAGTACCAAATTCAACATGTACGCGCTCTTGTAGAAGTTCGTTTCTTTGTTTACCCTGTTTCGTAAACAATCAAACGAACAAAGCGTACATACCCACACACGCATGTGTATTCGTTGATGCGCCAACGCAGACTGATATGTTTTTCATTGTAAATGATCAAGTTTGAAAGCTGTAATAAAGCTTTCCAAAGTTCTTTCGTGAAATATGAAAGCTCTTTTCACGTGAAACACAGAACATCAATTGCTTTCACAGGTGAAGTGCATGTGTGATGTGAAATGGATACACCGTGAATTCCGGAACATGCACGTTTATGTATGTTAAAAAAAAAAAAACAAGTAAAAAAGTATCAGTCGGCTTTGCCGACAGAGATATACTCTCAGCCTATTATGAATTGGAAGCATGGACTTGCCCACGGAAAACATAATATCTCTGTAAACAGGACCACAACGAACAGCATCGGTATACATTTCCAAAGGATCTTTGAACAGAACCTAAACTGCACTTAGACACAAATGTACCCTAAAGAGGCGCCGATATAGGAGATTTTAGAAGTTAAACCAAATTTGGACAAAATATTAGGAGATCCAACGTGTGGACCAATTTAGTTGCCCGTTCAAGAGATATCGTGCATACCAATTTAGTGAAATTTTTTATTATTGGGGGGAAGTACCGGAAGTTTTGGACCGATATTGCCCACCTTCGAACGGAAACTAAGTTTAGACAAAATATGAAGACGCCAAATTTTCTCTACAGCCACTACATATGGTGCGGTGAGTTTTTTACACCTTTCGGGCTGTTTTCTCAACAAGTACGAACTTACCCCTAAAAAAAATTTGCCTTTGTAATTGAGGCAGCGAATGCAAAATGCTTCAACAAAAATCAAAGTGATTGGAGAGCAGGTCCTAAACTGAACTTTCCCGAAATTTTGTGTTGGAGGTACCCGAAGGAGTGGGCCGATTGTGTCCATATTGGAACCTCATCTAAGTCTGGTAGAAATTTCACGATGTGCAAAGTATGGACCAAATCGGTTACCCCTTTCAAGAGTTATCATGCCCACAAATTTTCCGAACATTTTCGAACTTTTGTTGGGGAGGTACCGGAAGGAGTGGACCGATATAACCCATCTTCGAACTTAAACTAAGTTTGGATAAAATATTACGAAGGCCAAATTTTGTACCGAATCGATTGATCCGTTCGAGAGTTATCGTGCGCACCAGCCAAACAGACAGACAGACGGACGGACATGGCTAAATCAACTCTAAATTGTCTGAAACACATATCGTCCAAACATACTAGGGGTATAAAACCATTATTTCGATGAGACACATTATATCCTCCTATATACCCTCGTTAGCATAAATGCTGAGGGTGTAAAAACAAGTAAAGAAGTATCAGTCGGCTTTGTCAGCCTTTGTGAATTGAAAAAATTTTTTCATAAATCTTATGCATTTAGAGGGTTTGGACGTATGACCTTGCCGGCAAAAATATGGAATTGTATTAAAGCTCGAAAGCTTTGCGCGGGAGGTACCTATTAGAATGGACTAAGAGAGTCCATTTTGGAAGTGGATCTTATTTTGGGAGTCATTCCGCCCACCAGTCACTTGGTCACCATATAATTTAGAGCTTTTGGATCATTGTATCAAGAAAGATGGATTTGCCTACGAAAAACATAATATCGCTTTAAAATTGGCCACTAGGAGTACCTTCGGTAAAATTTTCCTCAGGATCCTCGAACAAGGGTCTGCACTTAAACAAAAATGTTGAACATTTGTGTGGATGGTATCCCACGGAGTGGACCAATAGGGCACACTTTTGAACATAAAGTGAGTTTGAACCAAAAGGGTTGCTCGCTAAAATGGTAAGCGCATATTAATGAGATATATTCGAACTTTTGTGGGGGAGGTACCGGAAGGGGTTGACCTTTGAATTTTATCCAATATTCAAAGAAATACCACGATATGCAAAGTGTGGACCAACGCAGTATCTGGTTCGAGAGTTGTTGTGGGCACCAGCCAATACACATGCTGGCCTCAGGGGTTTTTACAGCTTTCGTATGTAGTATGGACTATGGATTAGAGAGCAGGTCCTAAACTGGACTTTTCCGAAATTTCGTGTGGGAAGTACCCGAAGAAGTGAACTGATATAGTTCATATTGGAACCTCATCTATGTCTAATAGAAATTTTACGATGTGCAAAATTTGGGCCAAATTGATTGCTCTCTTTAAGAGTTATCGTTTACACCATTTTACAGAACAATTTAGAACGTTTGTAGGGAAATTTCCCAAAGAAGTACACCGATATGGCTCATCTTCGAACTTAAACTAAGCTAAGGCATAATATTACGAAGTGCAAAATTTGGTTCAAATAGGTTGATCCCTTCGATAGTTGTCGTGCGCACCAGCCAGACAGACGGACGGATGGACATATGTAATTATATCGACTCCAAATTGTTTGAAACGAATTTCGTCCAAACATACACGAAGAGAAGAGATATTGTAGGAGCAATCATATTAATATAGTGTATTTTAAAAAATTAAGTATTCACATTGTTGTTTCGCCCATAATGGCACAAAATATATTGTTGCAGCAACAATATATATTTTCAGATTTTTAAAATACACTATTGCTGATTGCTGATACACTTTCTCTTGTCTGCGTGTACTTGGAGTCTAAAACCATTATTTCGATGAGGCACATTTTTGGTCGTATCAAAATGTATATACCCTCTTTAGCATTAAGGCTAAGGGTATACAAATTTTTGTAGATATAGGTTGACGTTTTGGTATATTTTAGCCAAATCTTCCAACCGATTTGTCGATAATTTTGAGCTCTTATTGATTAAAAACCCCAATACAAAATTTTTTCAGTATAGGTCCCCGTTTAGGTATTGCTCCCAGATACATGGGATTGGTAATAGATTTGTTCGAGTCTAGGATGATCTGCCCCCATAGCCACTTAAGGCTCCTGCAACAAGTCAACTGGGCTGAGTAGAGTAAAAGAGTAGTATATCTCAATCACTTCAAACAGTCCATGTCTTTTGACCGCCAACCTAGGACACAGGCTGAGGAGGGGTTTGACAGTTTCAGTCGATTCCACATCCTCAATGTTATTGTCCTCCCATATGCTGGGAGCTTTCCTGGCCTCACTCTTATACCTATTGAAATTATCCTTGTATAGGTCCGAATCTGCACTAAGTTTGGTGCTGATAGATTTGTTTGTTGTTGCTCGATTTCCTGAGATTCGTTGGTTAGTCTTTAGTCAATCAATCTGATTGAGTTCTTTTACCTGGATATGTTAATGAGCAAGACTCCCAGTAGGTCCTTCTGGGGTTTTATGAGACGGTTACTTTTTACATCTATAAGGAACCGAAAAAGAGCACTCCTCCGATTCCCTCCAGTCGGATGTAGACGTATCCTCCATATTTGTGTGTGTGCCCTATTGCCTCTTCTCTTACCTATTCTTGGAAAGTGGCCGTATTTCCCGTATTAATCAACATAAAATCGAATACGGACTCGCCTCTCACATTGGTGTCACTGCTTTCCCAGTGGATCTCAGTCTGCATCTCAGTACATTACATCAAACTGATTATCTTATCTTTCCGTAGAGAGATTTAATGTCACGCCAGCCAGTATTGGCGGCACAAAGTCACAAATATTTATTTTCCTGTTGAATAGTCCAACTTCGTCTTTGCTGGATTCAAGCCAAGGTCGTTATGGTAAGCCTTGCATCAGTTCAGAAAGGTTAGACAAAAATGTTCCACTGATTAGAATGTCTACGTCATCTGCATAGGCAACTACACTAGTTCCTGGTCTATCAAATTCCTTAAGTATCCCGTTTACCACTAGAAACCGTAGCCCCTAGTGACTGACTTCTTTAAAGAACTCTCTCCAATGTTTGAATTGTCTAAATAGTCTACTTTCCAGCATTCTATAAGTCCAATTGTTAGAATATAGGAAATGCTCAATAGCTCTAGAGCCGAATCGATGTATTCGAGTTTCACATTATTGAACGCTCCTTCTTTGTCTAGAAAGTCGGCCATGACATGATTCGAGTCATTCGACATCGTGTAGCGCTGTTTCAATACATTTCCCTTCTACATTAGCATGTTGAGAGTTTCTTATGAGGTCACGATTTATATAAGATCTTTTTTCATTAAAAATGAAGAAAGACTAATCGATCTCTAGTCCTTCTGCAACACGAGATTTTGTTTCCCAGCTTTGGGAATATGGGTCACAGTTACCGTTAATCACAGACAAGCCCACAAAATCACATTTAGTATCTGATCAAGACAGGCGGTGCTTTCTAAAGCATCGCCGGAGTGACACCATCCGGTCCAGGAGATTTACCGTGTTAAAAGGTGTGGAACGCCTATGAAATAATTGAATTACTTATTAACCTATTAATAAGGATCCTCTCATCAAGTATGTAGGTTCTATTCATATCCAGAAAAGAATTAGCATCATTGCACCCCGGGAAGTGGGTCCTTGTTAGTAGGTCTAGAGCCTCTAAAGCGTAATTCGTCCATCGCTTTGTTTGATGCTCCTGAAATCACCTTACAACATCTAGCCGCTGCATTAACTTCCTCTTGTGCCTCACTAAAGTTTATCCAAAAATTCCTCTTAGCTTTGCCGATCTTATTCGTATACCTATATTGAAATTAACCTTGTAAAGGTCTCAATATGCACTAAGTTTGGTCCTGTTTGCTTTGTTATATGTCCTCCTGCTGGCTTTTCTGAGGTTAGTTGGTTAGATCTTTATTCCACTGAACTGATTGGGTCTTCTACCCGGATATGTTCATGAGCAAGACTTCTCATAGCAATCCCGAAGAACATTCGTGGGTCTTCAACTTGCGTATCCACTTTCCTCCCTGTGTGAAATTCTTAAATAAACTAGATATTTGAATTTCTTCCAGTTGGTCCTTCTGGTGTTCCTAAGGTACTGGAAAGTGTGTCGACCTATGGTCTGAACGGCAGCACTTCTCCCATTCCCCCATTCCGATATTTTTAAGAGGTTTGTGGAAAGTAACCATGTTTCCGTATTGCATACTCGCAAATTATTACTCAATATAAAATCGAATATGGACTCGCCTCTCACATTCAAGTCACTGCTTCCCCAGTGAAAGTGATGGGCATTTGCATCACAGGCCACTATATAAAACTGCAACTACCAATTAAGTTTGCGGGTCTGGTACTTCGTACAGCATATAGACCAGGCATGACCAAAAAGAGAACGGAGAAAATGTGAATGTATTCAAAATATTGGCAACTTATAACAGTTTATAAGTAAGTTTGTATACACGCAAGCTATAAAACAATAACAATTCAAAACATTTGTTTCCTTTTGTACACTCTTTCTGTGGATTCGGGTCGTGTGCATGTAAATTGCCGAAAATCATGGGCACCGCCGTGCCAAATATGACCATGCTTGATATAGACCGAGGTTGACACCAACGACCTTCTTGAGCCTACTTCCAGCCTCACGACTGTCGAATCACCATATACAATTACAGAGATGAATGAGATTTAGACTTTTTTTAGCTACAATATTAGTTCATATCTACCTCATTGAAAGTATAGAATCGTTGCACTGAAAGAAAATTACGTTGTATCAATGAAATTTGTCATTGATTTTGAACCAACGTAAGACTTTATTGTATTAATGAAGAAGTTCCATTAAGTTCCATAAAATAACTTTCATTATTGTTTCATATTATTAATGTGAAATAAAGAATTGTAACTTCTAACTACTTTATTGAATTAAGAAAGAAATATCATTGCGTAATTGAGGAAATTTCATTGGAATAATGAAGAAACTCATTACTATTTAATGAAACTTTTTATGTATTCAATGAACGCTGGTTCAAAATCAATGAAATATTTTTGTTTCAGTGTTAGTCCAGAACTTTATTTTTGTAGAAATAGGGTTGCTGAACCAATGTGATGTCTACTTCAGTTCTGGTAAGGAAGGCGAAAAGTTCGGCTGCCATCTGCTTTGCAGTTATACAGGTTTATTTGCACCACGCAAAGATCATACGTTATTAACTGTGACTTCGGGATGCGGAACCAAAGCCACCCAACCCGGAGCACACTTAGTGTAAATTAATCCATGGAACAGCGCTCCACTACCATGATTAGACAATTAAGCCTGCTAATCGTTGCGGGAGCCCATGCATCAACGAGGCTCCGATCTATTAAAGTCGGTACACTTTGTTAGTTCGCGACAAGATCCCTCCTACTTTCTCAGCCGGGACCAAATAATTTGCAATCAACAAAAATTCAAAAAATTCACTGAACCAGTATTTCGTCGCCAATGTTCGTTCTATGTGGCTCATACGAAAACTCGTAATGTAAATAAGGGCGATTGATCCGGCCTTACAACAGCTACATAACTTTAGCCAATGACTGATCAAAAAAATTTAGGTGTTTGTTTAGTAACTATCATAAACTATGAACTTAAATATTCCACTGACATATCCAATCTAGACGGATAAACTCCACAATCCTATATATATTGAAAGAATGCCACTTGGGCGTGTTTTTTGGAATTTAGTTCCGTTATCGAGGGAAATATGGCAAAATAAATAATAGCATTGTAATCATCAGTCTTTTTAGTTAACAAACATTGTTCCACAACATCCCATACGGGACAAGGGAGACTTCTTTCATATCAATGAGTGCACCCCGATTCAAATTTAGCTCAATGATATGGGATCTACTGTTTATCGCCGAGTCCGAACGGCGTGTCTTAAGACACCTCTTGTGGAGAAGTCTTTTAAGTTGGTCACCATAAAATCTTTTATGTCATTATTTCAAGAAGTATGGACTTGCCTACCACTGGCAAAAATTCGAAATCGATTCCCAAACAGCACTAACAAATTTTTGAACCATTTTCCAAAAAGTACCCATTATCGAATTTTGTAACTTTTAGTACAGTACCCATAATAAGCATTTCCATAACTATATCTTCCTTATCTCAACTCACCAGCATCACAATAACACAGCAACGTTGAAGCACCGTCATACGATTTCGTTTAACTAGGTACCTTTCTTTTTTTCTTTTTACAGAAATGGAAAGACCGGGAAAGAAAATTCTTCGGGAAGAAGATATGAATGAAGTAACGGTAAGATTAACTCACTCTTTTCTAAATAAAAAATTGAATTGTTCTCATGAACTATTTGTTTTAAATATATTTCTCCCTAAATTTCCAATATCTAATTTTCTTTATAGAAAAACGAAATTGTCCTCAAGGAAAACCGCCATGAAGACGGTGCAAGAAATCAAAATGGTCGCCTGTACAAAGAACGCAGCGATAATACCCTTTACAATCATCACAATTCGGCATTACCACAAATGCGGTCACCTTCGATGCCATTGATAATTGTATTAATTACACTAATATTCTTATTAGCGTCAACACGTACACTTAACGATATCGGCGGTCATAATCAGATTGTCGATGACAGGCAATGGCGACAACAACAGACGTCGTCGTCGGCGGCAATAAAATTGGCGCAGTACATAAATGGATTATAGCTCAATTGCAATGTAATTAATCATAATTAGTAAGCAAATATGTATATGTATATAAATTAGACAACAACAAGAAAACCAACAACATTTTCCTAAGCCCCCATTCCCTCATGTAATTGTAGTTATTGTCATTGTTGCTGTAGTTGTGTTTAACAACCAGAGGTAAAGACACAAACTCATACACTGCGGTGATAATAACTACAACTGGTAGTTATCACTACCTTTTTCATCGCACCCTCTAGGCAAAATGTAACCACAACAAACAATCTCATTTCCCTTAACATGGTCTCCCATGCTCCAAATCCTTCATATCGACAAACTAACAATAATAAAAGTCAATAATAACTAAACAAATTAAATAGGAATGAAAAAATAAATACTAAATATTATGAATAAATAACAACAACAAGAACATGAAATACGAAAATACAACAAGTGAAAATTACAAACAAGCAGATACCACCACCGCCAACAAAACGAACAGGCTATCAATTATTTGCACGAATACATTTACAGTTGGGGGTCTTTTGAATTATGACTGCTAGTTGAGAGTTCTGAGAGAAGTTTTGAAATAAACCCAAACGGAAACAGGTCGACCATAGACTTTATAAATAAAGGACGAGTTTCAAAGATATCTTTCGGTTTTATATGAATCTATGGCCTCCAAAAAGACATTGTGTACTTATTTCCTTAAATGGAACGTGATTACTAACGACAAAATATATATTTTTCGTCCGTAATTAAATTTCACACTAATTACAAAAATAAAAAAATATTTCTTTAAAGCTGGAAACTTACAATTATGTTTAAATATGCATGTGTATGTCTTCCTCGTTTCTTACTAGCAGTGACAATTCAATGACCACAGAGATAATGTACATTACGTGTGAATGACTTAATCAAGTGACAAATACAGTAGTGGGGGAAATAAAATAATAACTATCCCATTAACAGGATATTTATGAAAATAATTAAATGATAAAAACAAAAATAAAATATGGAGTACTAATGGAACAGAAAAAAACACTCAAACTAACATTTGTAATTATCACATAAAAAAGCTTAGTAACAGTTTGAGTTTTTCATTTTTAGACCCCGTTCCGCGTTGCTGACCCGTCGTAATGATTTTTAATGACAACTTTTTGTGCACTTTATGTTTGACAATACAAAAATATGTATTTTCTACTTTACTTCTTCGGTCCATTGTCAAACCGAGGATGATTTTAAATTTTTGAACAGATTTTGCCTGTAAGCTTTCTTTTACTGACTTTGACTGATTATTTGGCCTATTGATGCTGTTTGGGATTTATTATCGTCGATGTGCCCTGTCTTTATCTTAAAGCGATCTAACTACTTACTTAATTAGCTGGCTCATTACAGAACATTTGTTCCATAGGCCGAACTAAGAAAAGGTCTCCATTTCTCTCTATTTGCTGCTCTGGAATACCGCGCCTTTTCATCTCATCATCCACTTGTTTGCGCCATCTATTCCTTGGCCTGCCAATTCTGAGTGCACCGCCAAGCGGTCCGTATTTGTACGCCTTTTTAGCGGGTTCATCATCTCTCATTCTTATGATATGGCCTAGCCAACGCAATCGCTACATCTCGATACGTTTAACAATATTGATGTCGTTGTATAGCAGATACAGCTCGTGGTTCATGCGACGTCGATATTCACCGTCAACGCAGATTGGTCCGTAGATCTTTTGAAGAATTTTTCTCTCAAACACACCAAGCACTGCCATGTCTGCTTGCACAAGTGCCAAGGCTTCGGAGCCATACATCAGCACGGGTAGTATCAGTTTTTTGTAGAGCGTTATTTCTGTTTGACAAGATGTGGCTTTGTTTTTAAACTGCTTACTTAAACCAAAGTAGCATCTGTTGGCCAATACAATTCTTCTTTTTATTTCACAACTGATGTCGTTTGTTGTGTTTACGGAGGTGCCGAGGTAGACGAAGTCTGTTACTACCTCAATATTATAGGAACCAACTTCCACAGTCGCACAGTGCGAAATTTGGGAAGTTTAGTGGAACTTTAAGGGATTTTCAAAGTTCATGAAATTAATTAAACTTTTATTGAATTCGTTAGCTAAGTACTCCACTGCAAATGGTCCATACTCAGTTTGCCGATTTACTCCACCAAATTACTTAAAAATGCACTTAAAGTTGAATTTTTTTAAATAATTTTTGTTTTTGTAAGAAATGTATTTTTTATTTCATTAAAAAATGGAGTGGCGCGGACAAATGGTAAGTCAGTATGCCATGATTTATTTTTCTTAATATTTTGCAAAACAATTATAATATTTTACACTTTAAAAAAATGCAAAAAAACCTTACTGTTTTGCTGCAATTTTAGTCGGAAAGAAGTGATTTTTTAAGTTTTCAAAATTATAATTTTTTATTTTGCGTGGACATTTCAAAAGAGAGTTCCGTGCATTCACGTGTTAAGATATATACAATCTGAAAGATTGGATTCTCCTCTGTTCTCAAAGCTATAAAACTGCTGCGGTATCGCGCAGTCTTTGGAGATATTCAAGATTTTCTAAAAAGGCTTCGGGAATTTCATTCAGTTGCATTTTCCAAAAATTGAAGGTAAACGCGACAATGAACGCCATTGTTGACTGTTTTTTGAAGAAATGGACTCACTAGTTCTAACAATGATAATTTCTGTATAATTAAGAAACCTCTCGCAATTTTTCTAAATGTTGGTGATTTACATATAGTGCAACATTTTTAGATGCTGTGGTGCATATACCAAAATACGTTAAAAATTTTAATGCAGTGCAGACCTGAACTTGATCTGAAAGACATTATTAACAAAAATAATGGTATAGACCCGCTGAATAGACCAATAAACATTATAGATACAAATGAAAACAAAAAATATTGACATCTTACTCCTTAATAGATGTGTAGGGTTGTGGGGCTTCACCCAGAAGTGGACCTATGTTGACAGCTTTTGTGGGAGGAGGTATTTTATTCGCTAACATCTTAAAATTTACATTTGCATCAAAATCGGCTGCAATTTTTGTCTTTAACCTTTAAAATACCCAATATGAGGGAACCAGGCATGTGGGGGCTATTCCAAAACGCGAACCTATATTGAAAATATTTTGTACATATGTTTTCTATCCGCTAAGAACTCAATATACCAATTTGCATCAAAATCGATTGAAAAATGAATGTAAAACGTAAAAACGGGAGCCACCTTTACATGAGCACTACAGGAAACCGCGGGTTTATATGGCCCAAATTGAGCCCCACACTGGCCACTAATATAAGAAACATTTGTACAAAAATTTAGGAATCTAAACCTTTTCCTTTAAAAGTTATTAGTAAAGTTCCGCTAAAGTGCTCATATTTTGCACTGTGAGTCGGTCCGAGCTCAATGGACGTATTGCGCGTCGACACATCAACTTGGTCTTCTCACCGTTTACCGCCAGACCCACTTTAGCAGATTCTCCTTCGACCCTCATAAAGGTATCAGTTACTTCTCTTACTGATCGGCCCATGATGTCTAAATCATCAGCATAAGCAAGTAACATGTGGCTATTGGTGCCACTTCTTTTGACATTTGCCTCTCGTATAACCCTTTCCAGCAGGATGTTGAAGAGATCACACGAAAGGCTGTCTCCTTGTATGAAACCTCTTTTGGTACCAAACTCTTCGGAGAGGTTCTTTCCTATTTTAACTGAGGACCTCGTGTCAGTTAAAATCATTTTAGAAAGCCGAATGAGCTTTGCGGGGATACCAAATTCAGACATGAAGTACTACATTGTAAATTAATCCGCCAATTTTTAAGCAGATGTATGCGTAATTTTTGCATATATAGGTTTTTTTTTAAATATCGCATAAGGGAAGCTCTTCGCCCCATCTGGAATTCAATAAAATATGTAGCATGTTTTCGGGGGCCATCCATGTACATTCCCTAACAATTTTAGGAAGTCAGTTTAGTAGATTTTTTAGAAAAACTTTAAATTGAAATCGAAAATTTAAAAAAATTCTAGAAAATGTCAGGAACATCGGTTCAGTAGTTTTGTAGATATAACATATTTTAAAAAGTTGGCGTGGTCACGTCTTTGGGTCCTAAAAAAAGTAGGTAAGATAGGAGACACAACCACAATTGTCTTGCAAACTAATTTTCAAACCCATACATTCGTATTTATTTTAAATATAGTGGGGAAGTACCCCGCCCCTTCCGAAACTAAATTTGTAGTCTACTTTCACCGGTGTTCATCCATTCCAGTAGTTTTTGCGGAAAAAATTAAAACTGAAAAAAGTGGGCATAAAGTGGGCGTGGTCAAATTTTCTTTCCATAAAAACCTAATTTGGGTTATCGCGAACATTTCAAGTAATCCAAATCGGTCCAGCCGTTCTCCACTGATGTCATTACCAACGAACGACTTTTGATTTTTATTTATATAGATATAGCATCCATTTTAGCCGGGGCCATCACTGTACATTCCCTGAAAATTTAAAAAAAATAGTTTTTGTAGAAAAGATACAAATTTAAAAAATGGAAAAAGTGAGCGTAAAAGTGGGAGTGGTCAAATTTTCTTTGCATAAAGACCTACATCGGGTTATGGCGAACATTTCCAAATCGGTCCAGCCGTTATCAGCTGACGCCATTTACAACGAACGACATTTTATTTTTATTTATAAAGATAAGTCAAACACTGTAAAACAATAAAAGCCGACAATTCGATTTCTGATTTATAAAAATTATTTTAAAATAATCTAAATCAATTGATTGCAATTTGAAATCCCGCGTATACAGAACCTTCAAAAGTTGAGAATGGAGTTTTTGGCCACAAGAAAATTGTAACCGCGAAACAATTTCAAAACGATCCGTGAGAAGGGAGACTTCTCTCATATCAATGAGTGCACCCCGATTAATATTAGCTACTGTTTATATGGGACCTATTGTTTATCGCCGAGTCCGAACGGCGTGTCTAAGACACCACTTGTAGAGGAGTTTTACATGGCTGAAATACTCAGGAAATGTCGCCAATAGTACTAAGGTTGTTTGCCACCGTTGAAAAAATGTTTGATGTTGCCTAGCCGGGATATCAAATCCACGACCTTTAGAGTGCAAGGCGGGTGTGCATGCCATTGCACCACGGTGGCACCCGAAACGGATTAATACCTTTTTTTAATATCTTAAAAAATTATCGTGTGCCCCATTTTAGCGAAAAATTTTTAACTTTTGTTGGGCAGGACTATGCTTCTAGAAAATATTGGGATATAAAAAATTTGGACCCAATCGGGGGCTCGGTTCTATAATTATCGTGCGTTCCAGGCTGAATAACAGACTGAAGGACAAGCTAAATCGACTTTTATTGTATAAAAGAGTTATGTTCTCGCTAACCTAAAGACTGACGATATAAAACTTGCAAAGTTAAAAAAGGGAATTACAAAGGCCCAACTTTTCATGATCAGGAAGAAGAGAGTCTCCTGTCTCTATCTGAGAATAGCGTGTTAAAACAACATAAGTCATAAATTTGTTTATAGTGCTGACAAACCCTGGTTGAGTTTGGTCCAAGACGTGTCGAAAAAATTCATCCTGATTATTATTATTTTTTTATACCCTCAGCATTTATGATAACGAGGATATATGAGGAAAAGACAAAATTTTTTAGTTTTCCATCGAAAACAAATTAAAATATATGGATATGGATTGAGAAAAAAATGCCTATTCTCAAATCTGTTTGAGATACTAATTTCCGTTATTGCGCGCAAAAGTTATGGCGGTTTCAATTCTGATTATAAGAAAAAAAATTTTAAAAAACGCTACTCATTATATTGAGAAACACTGTTAGTTAATGGTTTCCTATGAACTATATGATCACTGAGGTCCCAAAACTTTAGCAAAGAATTTGCAAATTTTCGCGTAAAATAAAAATATTAAAAAAAATATGTTCGTAATCTAAACATCGATAAGATTAAAATGAATCCAAAACTTTGCAGATCTCTTTAGCGGTTCGCATATAAAAGCAAAACGAAAACTATGTTGAGCAAATTTAAAAAATTTTTGTAAGAAAAATGTTTTTTTTTTTAATTTTTTTTATGAGTTAGTTGAATACAATGTACGAAAAAAAGGTCGGAATTATTCATCTATTTTAGATAAAATTCACGCGAAAACGCACATTTATTATCGTAATCACTTCCCGAATATATGCTAACATCTTGCGGAAGATATAGAAGACTTTCAAATAAAGTTTGGGTTCCTTTAAATTGGGAAAAATTCGCGAAATCCTCAAAATCACTTGATGCGCATGCGGTTTCCCGATGCATCGAATTGTTTTCTTTTCATCTGTACACATTTACCAAGTTTTACTTTGGCGGCTACGATGTAGCATCGTCTACAGTTTAGTGGGCAAAAAATTGTATAACGCTTCTAATTTGCACAAAGTGCACACACTTTTTATGCGTATCCGATTCCACTATCAACCGTGAAAAAATACATGGATCTAAAACTTTTTCAATAAAAGTAAAGTAGTTTTGGGATAAATCGGATACAGTTTCCATACCGCTTAACTTTTTAAACCTCTGTTGCCGCAAAAACGATCCACAGAAAACGCCAATTAATCCTCGATATTTTCAAAAACATTTTTCGCAAATTTTTCAGTTTTTGCAGTAGATCCGGACCGCCGAAAAACTAAAATATCGCGGGGTACCAGCACACTCAAAAGGATTTTGTAAATACTGTACCCAAAAAATAAGTTTTTTAGAAAAAATATCGCACTAAATTTTGACTTTTGACAGTAGATTACTGTGATGCTGAGTGGGCTACATAGTCAATATACGAGTACATATCAAATTATGCGTAATAGCGAGTGCTTTAATCATATGATTGGTTTATTGAAAAGCCCGAATGCGCGTCCAAGTTAAATATAAAATACAAAAAACACCTAAAATCCATTAAAGGTGGATGCAGTGGAAATTTTGAAAAGTGATTTCTATCGAAAATATATGACTCCAAAAATAAGATCCACTTTCATAATGGACTATGTCGGTCCATTCCTTCAAATAGCTCCTCCGCAACGCTTTTGAACTTCAATCCTAATCCACATTGTTGTCGGCAATTTCAAAAGTCCAAAAAAGGGCCACAAAGTTCTGAAAAGACTCTAAATACATTTGATTTATCCGTAGATGAAAGTTTCCATTCCCATAGGCTTGGGGTTATTTCTGTTGGCAAAGCCGACTGATACATGTTTACTTGTATTTCAGGAACAGACTTCATATAGGGTCCTGCTGTAAAAAAAACAAATGGACACCAGTCGTTCGTAGAATTCAGGAATATCAAGTCCATACCGTAGAGTGGAACAGGGAATTCCCCATGGCGGGGTGATATATGAGTATTCCGCATCTCCCGACGTCATTGTGATCGTAACGTATGCTAACGATTGTACGATCTTCGTGTCAAGTGACTGTCCGAATGTCATTCGAGAAAGGCTAAACCACCAAAAGGCCACTAAAACTACGGTCCATCTGTTAACCACGTCCATGTGGTGAGAACAGAGTTGAATGTCATAGCAGAATTCCGACCACAAACTACCATAAAATTCACATTCGATAGCATATGGTTAAAAACAATTTTCTTTACAATTCCATTTGAAAGAAATTAAAAAAAAATTTGCGAACACATCTAAGATTTTTGGTACCGACTTTAAGGGAAAAATTCTGGTTTCAAATCTGTTCGCGTTCACAGAATTGGAGATGCGCGCAAAAGTTATACCGGTTTATATTATCTTATAAGGAGCAAATATTTTAAAATGTATTATTTGTTGTATTGAGAAAATGTATGCATATATCAGTAACAGCATTTGATATCCATCCGTCGATTCACCATAATTTCTAAAAAGTTGTTTTTATTATCGCGAAAAATCAAAAAAATTAAAAAAATCTGTGAGCAAATCTAAATTATACTGCCGCAGGGTCCGTCTAAACCTCTAAAAAATACATTAAAAAACGTAAAAAGTATGAAATCAAAATTATAAACATTGGCTTTATAAATGTCGTATTATAGCAACAACAAAAGATAAAAAAGTCGCTTGATGCGCATCCAATGTTGGATACAGCGAATCAATCTCTTTTAATAACTATGCATATTTCGATCTTTCACTCTGCGGACATTGTGTGCCGTCAGTTGCATCTCACAATGTCAAAAACCTTAAAGTGGGTAAAAGTCGGGCAATGTTCATACGATTGTAATGCGCATCCGGTTTCATTAGCACCCATCCAAAATACGTCAATATAAATCTATTCCAGATAGAATTTTCAAGAACCGCGGATGTACCTCCACATTTTATTTTGCCTATAAGATCCATACGAGGGCTGCACGAAAACTACCTGGGCTAGGCAACACCGCGTATTGCCAGGCGCCATTTGAAATGTGTTTTGGATAGTTTGACTGTTTTTAGCCTAGACTTACTCAGGACAGTTTGTCGTACGACCATGTTAAGCAGGCCATACACTATCAATATTTGTAGTAGCATGTGTAAATTTTTCAAAACATGAAATTGTGTGTGTGAATTTTATGGATTGAGGAAAATCAGGATAGTTTTGACTTTCAAAATGAAACCCAATCAATCCGATGAATATGGTTTATTTTCAAAATTGTCAAAAAGAAATTTTGAAAATAGAAAACAATGTGTTTGGAAAGAAATAAAAAAAAATTAAGTTCATTCTTTTTTAGATGAAAATTTGAAGATTTCGGTTGCGGATTGAAAGCTGTTAGAATGCTTTGCTACACACTTATCAAGCACACACGTACAGAAGGAGTTCATCGGATGGACAAGCCAATTTGATAGTGTATGGCCCGCTTTATGTGTTGTTTATAGTGACTTGAAACAATCACTTTGCAAAAAATGGAATTTAATTTTGTACACTTTCGTCCAAGAATTTTTCACAACATTCGACGTGGATAATAGCCGCAAGAGTGTATCGATCGAATTAAAATTTTGTATGTCAATAAAGGACCATCCTATAGGACTATGAAAAACAGGTTTAATGAATTCAACCGTGTTCGGCACTCGCCAAAAAACGGTGGTCGTTAGGATAGCCCAAAATCGGTCGTTGTGCCAGAAAAAAAATATGGCGTGCACCTAACATTTGATATTGCATAAACACCTGGCCGCAAAAATAGATTTTTCTCGTTAGATCCAGCAATATTGGATAATCGCCCAAAAAGGCTCCTGTGAATTGGTTGACGAAATTGAGCATAAAATCGATCGCTGTGCTTCAAACAACGTTTATAAGATCGTCACAGACGACGAATCTACGATCTATGCTTAGGAGCCTGAAGCAAAGCAGGAATCGGCCGTTTGTAATTCGAATTATTCCATTTTTAATTCGAAACATTTCAACAAACATTTCATTAGAAATTCGAATTATTCCATTTGTAATCCGAATAATTTCATTTGTAATTCGAATTATTCCATTTGTAATTCGAATTATTCCATTTGAAATTCGAATTATTCTAATTGTAATTCGAATTATTCCACTTGTAATTCGAATGATTTCGTGTGTAATTTCAAATAAACAAATAAACAAATGGAATAATTCGAATTACAAATGAAATAATTCGAATTACAAATGAATTTATTCGAATTACAAATGGAATAATTCGAATTTCAAATGGAATAATACGAATTAAAAATGGAATAATTCGAATTACAAATAAAATAATTCAAATTACAAATGAAATAATTCGAATTACAAATGAACTGTTACGAATTACAAATATAATTTTCGAATTATAAATGAAATGTTACGAATTACAAATAAAATGTTTCGATTTGCATCTGAAAAAGGTGTAGAGCATATGTCTACGGTGAAAATATTAACCATTTATTAATCGATTTAAAAAATTTCCTGAGTATTCCCACCATGTGAAACTTCTCCACAACTATTGTCTTAAGACACACCCTTTTGGACTCAACGATTATCCGGGGTATACTCATAAATGTGAGAGAAGTCTGTTTTAGGATGTTTGTGGAATTTTATAAGTAATTATTTATTATTAATAATTAATTATTATTATAGGCAACGTAAGCCAAAATATAATTTGTCGGTCAAAAATATTTTTCTTCTTATTTCACCACTGACGTTGTCTGTTGTGCTTATGGTGGTGTCGAGGTTGACGAAGCCTTTAACTAACTCGAAATTATAGGAATCAACTTCCACAGTTCGACTTGTGTGGACGCATTGCTCGTCGATATCACTAACTCGGTCTTGTTGCCGTTTACTGCCAGACTCACTTTAGCAGATTCTCTCTCGATTTGTTTTAAAGGTATCAGATACTTCTTTTATTGATCAAACCATGATGTTAATGTCATCGGAATAAGCATGTAAAATGGTTCTATTGGTATACATTGTGCCATTTCTTCTAACATCTGTAACTCATATAACCTTATTAAACTGAATGTTGAGTAGGTCACAGGAAAGGCTGTCTCCTTGTCTGAAACATTTTTTTACTGAGTTAGTGAAACGGTCAGAAATGGCGCTACTCCATTTCTCTGATTAAAAGCAGTCAATATTTTGGTTTCGTGTGCACTTTGTATGTGTATTTTGGTCTAGGAGATGTTGCCATCTAAGATGTTGCTCACTAGAAATATGTTTTCAACTCAAGAGAAGTATTTCAGTTGCGGTGGCGTATAATATACACTGTTATGTTAATTTATGTTTTGTATTGAGTATACGCACGTATACGCACAGATTGGACAATTCTTGTTTGAGTTTTAAACTTCAATTAGAAATATATTAATTTATTTTTGGCAAATAAGTACGATACATTATTGACCTTTCTAAGTTATAATATAAGTGTATTAAATATAAAACAAACATTAAATGAAATCAGCTTTAAAACAAATTTTGAAAAGCCCTAAATTTTTATTATTTGCACGTACATTGTAAATATTTTGTTTTCACCAAACAAAAAAAGAATAAATAAAATAAAAATAAAAAACTTAATATCATGAGTTATGTCGAACATATCTTTTCCATTAATATAATGTAAATATATAAACAAAGTTCTGTTAAAATTATAAGTAAATAATTCTAATATAAATAAACACGTACGTAGTTAAATTAATTAGAAACTCCTTGTTAGCTATAATTAATATAAATTAATTAATATAAATACTATATAATTAATATAAATACACATATAATATATATATAGGAAAATAAAATCAAGTATCAACTTTAAAAGACATGAACAAAAAATCAAAGCTCAGAAAAAACGCAACAAATATCAGAAAAATAAAAATCTTTTTTTTTGGAAAAATGTTTTGGAACAAAATGTAAAACTTATACAAAACCAAAACAATAAGGAATAAAATGTATTAGAAATTAATTGCTCAAAGCTTCTATGAAACTAAAAAAAAAAATATTGTGGAAAATATATAGTTAATGTGAGTCTTGTAAACACTTTATATATAAATAATGTGCCAAATATTATTGTTAAAGTTCAAATATGTTTTATTGTATTATTTTAATTTTTAAGTTAGTTTCTTATTTTTTAGTTTGTACAAATAAACATATCCTCAAATCATATCAACCTAAATCCGCTTAATATTTTTTCATCTTATTTTATTGAATTCAAAGACTCTTCTTTTTTATAGTCTACAACGCTCTTGGATGGTTGGAATGATAAATTTAAAAACATCTTTGTGTTTATTTCAGCTTTAGTCCATATTTTGTTGTAATTCAATTGTTTGAATAACAACAAAATATTTTAAAGTGGATATGAAATTGATTAGTTGCGGGCGAAGGGTAGGGAATACTATAGTTTCAGTTGTCACCAAACAACTTCATCAGTTCCCTTTTTCGCCGACTCTGTATCGATAAACAGGTCAATAAAGCCATCTAGCAAATTAAATAAAATGAGAAATTTGCTGTATGGCCCTAAAGCTGTTTACCCTACAATTTGAGTCGAACTAAAGAATTTCATATCCACCACTGTTTTTATGTCGTCTTTGCTTCGCAAAGAATACGAACATAGGAGTGTTGCTTCAATAAGCGGGGGTAAAAACAACAAGAAAGTTGTTTTTGCATTACGCATTGGTCAACAAGGCCGTGCTGATGCCTATTATTGTTGTTGGCGTTTTTTATTGTTGGACTGCAGAATTTTACATCTTTGTGTTTATTTCAGCTTGAGTCCATATTTTGTTGTAATTCAATTGTTTGAATAACAACAAAATATTTTAAAGTGGATATGAAATTGATTAGTTGCGGGCGAAATTGATTAGTTCGACTCAAATTGTAGGGTAAACAGCTTTAGGGCCATACAGCAAATTTCTCATTTTATTTAATTTGCTAGATGGCTTTATTGACCTGTTTATCGATACAGAGTCGGCGAAAAAGGGAACTGATGAAGTTGATTGGTGACAACTGAAACTATAGTATTCCCTACCCTTCGCCCGCAACTAATCAATTTCATATCCACTTTAAAATATTTTGTTGTTATTCAAACAATTGAATTACAACAAAATATGGACTAAAGCTGAAATAAACACAAAGATGTAAAATTCTGCAGTCCAACAATAAAAAACGCCAACAACAATAAATTTAAAAATTTAAAAAAAAAAATCCACTGTTCTTAAAACACCCAGCAAAATTTATTTGAAGTTGTTCCTTGTGAAGTAGTGATTGAATAGCTTTTTTTGAAGCAGTCCACGTAGAGTCATGAAAAATGCAGTCCGTTCTTCACATTTTGACAATGTCCGATTTGAATCCATTTCATAAAATTTTCACATTTTAGAAATTTCAAAATTTAAAAAAAAAAAAAAAATAAAAAGACAAAGAACATAATTTGTTTCTTGTTAATTATAATAACAGCAATATGTTTGCATCCATAAAAAGTAATTTATATACAAAAAATAATAAAAGTGATTTCGAACTACATCTTTGTTTGTAGCCAAAGAAGTAGTTGAATCATATGTTGTTGTGATTTATTCACTACAAAGAACTAATGCAAATGTGTGCTGTGTAAAAATCATGACTTCTTTCACGTAAAAAGATGTAGTCCGAAATCACTTGCACTCATGATTTAACTACTTCATTGGCTACAAACATTTTGCTGGGCATCTACTCACTCATCTACGCAGCTTACAATTTTCCGACTACCACCTAAAAGGGTGTGTGTTTTAAAAATACAAAATCTATTTTCGTTTCAAACTCAACTTTTTATTTGTTTTGTCAATATATTTAATTGTATTTTAAAACCAAAAAAATCATCTAAAATAAATATACGTACGAATAAAAAATTAGTATAATAAATGTTATGATATATGAAAAAATAAATATTAGCATATCGTTAAGTTAATTAAATTAAAATATTAAACATACAAAAAAGAAAAAAATATTAAAAATATTTATTGAAGCTCAAAAGTGGTCAAAAAGATTTAATATTTTATTAATTCTTCTAACTGAAAATAAATATTTCTAACAAATATTTCAAAAATAGTTAATATTTAATGACCACTACTGATGCAAAGAAAGCGAGAAACCTATTATTAAATGTCTATAAAATAAGTTGTTAATTGCGCATATCCTCAAAAAAATAAAATCCCTTCTTAAAACCAAAACCCTGTTAGGATTTATAAATTATATTTATAAAACATATTAGTATACCAACAAAAAAATATAAAATAAACACAAAAAGAAAACTAAAAACAAAATATACTTTAACATGATAATGGCATTCAAAATGGCTATCAATACAAAATTAAATTCAAGTGGGCATAAAATGGAAAGTTCGTGTTAAAAATAATCATTATTATTACATACAACAGCAACAACATCAACAACCGCATACATTTGACTATACAAATAAAACGAAAACAAAACCTAAAAAACTTGCTGCATTATGATAATACAAAAGTCATACCAAAATATGGTTAAGTAGGTATACTCACATATACATACAGACATAAACTAAATACTATATTTACATTAATGTTAGCCATATCTACATACATACAAATATCGCAAGAGATGAATAAAAAACAACACAAAAAAGTATTATTAAAATTAATTATTTATAAATTGTAAATAATATTTGTATTTGTAACATAATGAAGAGAAGAGAGTATGCAAAAATAAAACAAAATAACTTAAAATATAAACAAATTGAAATGCAGACAAAAAGGAAACGAAATGAAACTAAACTAAATATTATATTATATTAAATATATAATTTATTGAGATGGAATGAAAAAAAAAAATAAAATAAAAATAATTACAGAAAAATAAAAATGTATTGTTTTGGTTTTTTTCATTGAATGGATAACAGGTCGTTGCGATAAAAATAAGAGGTAAGTCGACAATTTTTTTGTTTCGATAAGGAGAAGATACATTACTCTCGATCTTATTTTAATCGTCATGGGACCATAGATTTGTGTTTAAAATTTTAAAATAAAAGATTACAAGAATATAATTAAAACAATCAATATTTTTTTATTTTTTTGTCGGTTAAAGCCCTAATATTTAGTAGAAGAACGGCTTTCTTTGAGTTCATGTAGTGTAACTAATAATGAGTTACATGTAGTAACACCCGGCAAAAATTCCTATAGTCAAATAACATATTTATGATGTGCTTTTTGGTAGCCATAAATACTTGTATATCAACCTACTAACCCAGCATTTTATCAAGTGTCCACAAATAAGATAAACCAGTGAGCAAGAGCTATAGTATGGTTGGGGCCAACTATATGGCCCCACTACCCATGTGCATAAGATTTTTACAGGTAAGCATTTTTATTAGGGAATATTATCTGACTACCACCAAACTTATTCCTCTTTGGGACCACCATTAGCCAACAAAATTTCCTGACGATTAGATCAAAATTGCGAGCATTACCGAATATCGCCTACATATTTTACATTAATGTAAATGTGGTATTTTCTTTTTCCATTTGCCGTTGGAATACTCCTATTAGAAGCTGATAAGGGAATGGTGATCTCCTCAGATGTGTACTTCGGTACGGAAAGTCTCTCATCGCCACTCACTTGGGAATGTCCAGAGATGATTCATTTGCTGAATTTTCCAAGCAGCCCACTACTTCCGATTTTAAATCAAGAATTCCCTGGTAATATCGTACAGACAACCGTTTGTCGATAGCTAGAGTAAGAAGGCGACCCGGCCTAGAAGGTTTCGTTGGCAATCCTAACGCTAGGATCGGATGTTGTGGTCTAATCAGCCTCACATCTTAAAGGAAACCGATTGCAACGTAGTGTCTGTTTCCACATTGGGCGACTACAAACAGCGTCTATCCTCCAGAAGAGCGGCTGAATTATAGAAGGAAAACTATATACCCATCAGAAGGCAACGGGAAACCACTGATGTACCATCCCTTGAAAATCATGTAATTATCAATACCACGCAAAACATATACTCGGCGTATGTGAAACATGGTGGCCAGAAGCAGGTGAATTTCTATCCCAAAATTTTAAAATTTATTACTCGGGAAACCTTAACAGAAACCATAGAAACGGAGTTGCAATAATTGTCATAGTCCATATCGCCAAATGTATCACAAGTGTTATTTTAAAATCTGACAAGACCATGATGATAAAAGTAATGGCCAAGCCACTTAGTATAAATATTTTGCAAGTATATGCTTCTACAGCTGACAAAACCAACGCAGAAGTAGAACTCTTTTATAATGAAATTGGTGAACTCCTTACTTACTTCCTTAGCTGGCCCATTACAGAACATTTGTTCCATAGACCGAACTAAGAAAAGATCTCTACCGCGCCTTGTCATCTCTTCATCCACTTGTTTGCGCCATCTATTACTTGGCCTGCCAATTCTGCGTGCACCGCCAAGCGGTTCGTATTTATACGCCTTTTTAGCCGGTTCATCATCGCCCATTCTTATGATATGGCCTAGCCAACGCAATCGCTGCATCTCGATACGTTTAACTATAATCATGTCGTTGTATAGCAGATACAGCTCGTGGTTCATGCGACGTCGATATTCACCGTCAACGCAGATTGGTCCGTAGATCTTTCGAAGAATTTTTCTCTCAAACACACCAAGCACTACCATGTCTGCTGGCGCAAGTACCCAGGCCTCGGAGCCATACATCAGCACGGGTAGTATCGGTGTTTTGTAGAGCGTTGTTTTTGTTTGACAAGATGTAGCTTTATTTTTTAACTACTTACTCAAACCAAAGTAGCATCTGTTGGCCAATACAATTCTTCTTTATATTTCACAACTGATGTCGATTGTTGTGTTTAAGAAGGTGCCGAAATAGACGAAGTCTTTTACTACCTCAAAATTATAAGAACCAACTTCCACAGGTGGTCCGAGTTCAATGGACGCATAGCGCGTCTACACCATCAACTTGGTCTTCTCACCACTTTAGCAGATTCTCCTTCGACCTTCATAAAGGTATCAGTTACTTCTTTTACTGATCGTCCCATGATGTCTATATCATCAGGATAAGGAAGTAACATGCGGTGGTGTAGATTGTGCCACTTCTTTTGACGTTTGCCTCTCGTATAACCTTTTCCAGCAGGATGTTGAAGAGATCACACGAAAGGCTGTCTCCTTGTCTGAAACCTCTTTTGGTACAAAACTTTTCGGAGAGGTTATTTCCTATTTTAACTGAGGATCTCGTGTCAGTTAAAGTCATTTTACAAAGCCGG
Source organism: Musca autumnalis (assembly GCF_047663935.1). Classification (NCBI taxonomy): domain Eukaryota; kingdom Metazoa; phylum Arthropoda; class Insecta; order Diptera; family Muscidae; genus Musca; species Musca autumnalis. The sequence goes on from NW_027411866.1 coordinate 224,111,312, forward strand.
ATGAGCTTTGCGGGGATACCAAATTCAGACATGGCTTGGAATACCTTTGAACGCAGCAGACTGTCGAAGGCTGCTTTATAATCAACAAAAGGTGTCGATCTGCATCTCTTGGGTCTTCTCCAGGATTTGCCGCAGCGTAAATATCTGGTCAATGGTGGACTTGCCAGGTCTAATGCCGCATTGGTATGGTCCAATTGTCTCGTTGACCATAGGCTTTAGTCGTTCGCACAATATCCGTGACACGATCTTGCAGGCAATAGGGAGTTCAATTATGCCCCTATAGTTAGAGCATACAGCCTTATCTCCTTTCTTGTGAACGCGGCACAGGATACTTAGGTTCCAATCGTCGGATACTCGTTCTTCCTGCCAGATGGTGCTAACTAGCTGATAAATACACCTTATCAGCGTGTCGCCTCCGGTTTTGAACAGCTCGGCTGGTAAGCCATGGGTTCCTGCTGCCTTATTATTCTTCAGCCGATTTATTGCTATCTTTAACTCATCTTGGCTGGGCGGTATACATTTAATACCAACTTCTGGGATTGGGTCTGTGGTATTTTCGTCGTCTTCGCTGCTATTGGATACCAACAGTTTTGAAAAATATTCCTTCCATATCCTGAGCACACTATCTGTATCAGTTACCAAATTACCTTGCTGGTCTCAACAGGAGGATGTTGCTGTACAAAAGCCATCAGTTTGATGCTTGACTCTTTGGTAGAATTTTCGGAGTTCATTCTCGTACATCTCGATTTTTTCACACTACCGCTTTTCCATCTCCCTCTTTTTCCTGCGGAAAAGCCGTTTCTCCTCTCTCCTTTTCTCCCGATACCTTTCTCGTGCGCTACGCATTGCTACGGATTTTAAAGAAGCCCTATATGCCGCATTTTTCTCTTCGGTAGCAGCACGACACTCCTGATCATACCATGGATTCCTTGGTTGAGGTCTTTGGTATCCAAGTATGGATTTTGCGGCTGTTTGCATGGAGTGGGCAATGCTTTGCCATTGCGCTGATATGTTATCGGGATGAGGAGTGCTTTGATTAAGCAGTTGGGCCAGTTGAGTGGAATATGCTGTGGCTATCTGTTGTGATTGCAGCTTACCGATGTCTAACATTCGTGTTGTGTCTGTACGTACTATGTTTGCAACGTTTAACCGGGTGCGTACCTTTGCTGCAACAAGGTAGTGGTCCGAGTCTATGTTTGCTCCTCGGAACGAACGTACATCCAACACGCTCGATAAATGTCTTCCATCTATCACAACGTGATCAATTTGATTTCTTGTTTTCTGATCTGGAGACAGCCAGGTGCCCTTATGGATGTCGAGATGTTTAAATTTGGTGCTGCTAACTACCATGTTTTTTGCCGCTGCGAAGTCTATCAGCCTCATGTCATTGTCAGATGTTTCATTGTGGAGACTGAATTTTCCGACTGTTGGGCCAAAGTTATTTTCTTTCCAATTTTGGCATTAAAATCGCCTAGAATAATTTTAATGCCATGGGCAGGACAACGGTCATATGTTTCTTCTAAGCGCTCATAAAATATATCTTTGGTCAGTTCGTCCTTTTCTTCAGTGGGAGCATGAGCGCAAAGCTGACGTTGAAGAATTTAGCTTTTATTCTAATTGTAGCAAGTCTTTCATTCACTGGTGTGAAGCTGCAGACCAGGTATTTTAACCTCCGACCAACTACAAATCCGCAACCAAACTCATGTTTTATGTCATGACAGCTATAATACAGTGCGTCACCTTAAGGTATTGTTGTGACGCCATTCCCATTCCATCGTATTTCCTGTATGGCAGTATTGTCGGCCTTGTGTTTTTCGAGTACAATGCGTAAACTGCACCTTCTCTATAAAGTGTGCGAACATTCCAGGTGCAGATTTGCAGATCATAGTCCTTAAAACATTTGCGGGGGTCATCAACTTTAGAGGGATTTGTTTTTCTTTTTTTTATAGCAGACTGCTTTTTCTAGGGGAGGGTTACTAACCCGGCGCCCAAACCCAAGTTTTTAACGTTCTTATGGGTGAACGCGCGGTACATGTTAGCTCACTACCTTTAACGGGTGTTAAAGGCAGCTCCCCAGGTGACACCACGGGGAGGTCAGTGTCCACTTGAGATAAATCCTGGACTTTGCCATGTTAAAGCCGGTCAGGACCGTTCCTTGGTATCTCTCATCCCCTAAGACTCTCAAAGCATACTGAAATGTTGGCTTGCATACATTTTAAAACCTTTTCATGAATTGCTTATAATTTTTACCGCATGCAGGTTTTATGATTTGTATTGCCCTTTCAGCTTAACATATTTTGAAAGTTTTAAGAATTTCTCACGGTGAAGAGTTACTTCAAAAATTTACTCGTGCGAAGAAAAAACCCCAAACCGACAAAAACTTTCTAAATTGTATTTTTTTGCCCTTTTTGAATGTAAGATTCAGTAGAAATAATATAGATATGAATGTTACCTCATATTTATGTTCCGTAGTTGAGTACTAATGCCCTTTTCTAAAGAATATGTTGGGAAAAGCAAACAAATTAGCCTATATAGCCCAATTATAGGAAAAAGTTAAAGATTTATGCACATTTTATTAATTTTGGTGGTATAGGAATTTACCCTCGGACTCGGAGTCGGAGCTGCAGTCGTGAAAAAACGGTCTGGAGTCGGTTTTTACTACGATAACCATTTTCCCTTTATGATATCGAAAAAATAGTTGAAATTAGTACATTCTTCCAGTTCTGGAACAGAGCATATGTTGTATGCACTAGGGAGCAGATTTAGGCCCGTGTAGTTAGAACACACCCCTCAGTGATGTTGGCGACATTTCCTGAGTATTTCAGCCTTGTAAAACTTCTCAACAAGTGGTGTCTTAGGACACGCCGTTCGGACTCGGCAATAAACAGTAGGTCCCATATCATTGAGCGAATATGAATCGGGGTGCACTCATAGATATGAGAGAAGTCTCCCTTGTCCCATCTGGGATGTTTGTGGAACAATTATATTATAGTTAGAACACACAGTTTTATCTCCTTTCTTGTGGACGTTAAAGAGGATGCTCAGGTTCCAATCATAGGGTAGGCGTTCTTCCTGCCAGTTAGTGCTAACTAACTGATGCATACACCTTATCAGCGTGTAGCCGTCTTGATCAGCTCGGCGGGTAAGCCGTCGGATACAGCAGCTTTATTATTGTTCAGGCGGTTTATTCCTGCATTTACCTCATCTTGGTAAGGCGGTTTACACTCAATACCATCTTCTGGGATTGAATCTGTCATTTCTTCGTCGTCTTCGTTAGTATAGGATACCAACAGTTTGAAAAGGTATCTTTCTATAACCTGAGCACAACACCTGTATCAGTTACCAAAGTACAATGCTAGTCTCTACAAGGAGATGTGCCTGTACCGAAGCCATCAGTTTGTTGTTTGCTTTGTTGAAAATGGTGGTGGTGTTTGCTCCTCGAAACGATAGAACGTCCAAAGTGATCGATCAGAATGTGATCAATTTGATTTCTTGTTTTTGGTTTGGAGATAGCTAGGTACAATATACCTACCTGTCTCCAAATGTATCTGCTACATACTGCTAACTACCATGTTTTTTGCCGCTGCGAAGTCTATCAGCCTCATTCATCACAGGCGCATATCTTCTAAACCGCGAAGAATTTTAATTTGTTCATGGAGGCAAAGTTGTAGCTCTTGTCATAAAGAATATAAATTCTGGACACATGAAATCCCCCAAACCTCATCTTCATCATCTTCTATAACTTTTTCTAGGGGTTTGACCATGTCGATTTTGACCTTGAAAATTCGGTTTGGTGGATTTCGTTTGTCCAGAATTGATGTTCATTATGACAAGAGCTACAACTTTGCCTCCATGAGCAAATTAAAATTCTTCGCGGTTTAGGAGATATGTGCCTGCCAAAATGCTCACTTTTGACTTAATTTTTCAAGTATATTTTTGATGTCCTTTTTATCCTGGAATGCAATAATTTATAATTATTATATAAATCCTATACTCTCCTCTTTAATATGACACCAATACCAGCATCGTACGACGATTACAAAACGATGAGAAAACGAAAAATTAAAAATACCATTATACTCCATTTTGCCTATACTTTCAAACGTATACAGTCCGGTTCAAGTCTAACAAAATATGTTGCAAAAAATTCGAATCAACCGGCCAAAATTGGCTTATAGTCCGGTCAAAATAGACATGCGTATAAGGCGGAAATAGCAAAAATTCCCACAAAGCTGAATTTTGGTGGAGAGCTAGGGTTGGCCATTAGAAGCAACGTCCTAAAAGACCCCATCGATCCCATGTGTGCAAAACAAGTTATTCGGGGTCAAAGGTCATTTTTGGAGGAATTATTCAGTTTTTTTAATTTTTCTCAAAAACGGTAAGACTTAGCAAAAGCCGGCTAAAGTAAAAGTTGTAGATTCAATAATTGTCTACAAGAGTGGTCTTATGATTCTTAAAAAAGACTTACGATTTTCGATATATCCGATCTAAAGGTCAAATAAAAAATTAGCCGCGTAAGTACATTGTGAGGCGAACCGGTTAAAGTAACGACACTATGTGTTAGATACTTCCGTAAGCTATCAATAGAACCGGGTCTAACCCGGTTTTTAAATTTGGCCTTTCTGGTCGAATAACCGGTGAACCGGATCCGCAACCGTTGAAGATTATACATTTCCGTAATCAGCGCAACAATCCCTACCTTCGGACAAAACTTGAAAAGAATCGGAGAGTTTTCGTTGGGGTCGTTCCCGTTGGGCTTTCGATTATACATGTGGGTTAAATGGGCTATTTTGCATAAAATGACTCTAACATTGAATAACTCTACTAAACACGCTCCGATTTTTTTGGATTTTTTTTAGAAGATAGCTATAATTTCGCTCTTCAAGAAAATATATTTTTTTGGGGGACAGACCCGATAACTTCGCTTATTTTAGCCGGTTCGTCTGAATATGTGCATATTTCCCTTATAAGTGCATAAAAATCATGTGTTTTTAGAACAGCTATATCTCAAGAATGGTTCCTTCTAGGAAAAAAATTATAAAGATCACACTTGTAGAAAATTTGTCTGTCTACAATATTTACTTTTGTCACTTTTTGATTAGATCAACCGTTTTCAAAAAATAAATCCGAAAACCTAAAAACCCTTAAAATTTGACCTTTGACCACGAATAATTTTTTTTTGCACACATGGGATCGATGGGGACTTTTAGGACATTGCTTCTAATGGCAAACCCTAGCTCTCCACCAAAATTCAGCTCTGTGGGAATTTTTTGCTATTTTAATGTCTATTTTGACCGGACTATTAGATAAAAGTGTTCAAAGGCAAGAAACTTCTTCATGTAAATTGAAAAAAAAATTTAAAAATGTTTTTCTCGAAATGCCATTTATGAAAGCGGTTCCCACTGTAGCTCAAAAAATGGATAATCCGATATTCATATGTTTTTTTAATGACAAGATTATTATGTTCTTAATGACCCCTCAAAAATATATGCTGATCGGATTATTCGTTGTCCAGTTACTTATTTCATATGCGCATATTTGGCGGAAAACTATATTAGTTTTCGTGCGCACCAGCCAGCCAGACAGACAGACGGACAGACATTGCTAAATCGACTCCAAATTGTCTGAAACGTATTTCGTCCAAACACATTTGGTGTCTAAAACCATTATTTCGATGAGGCACATTTTGTTCGTATGAAAGTGTATATACCCTCGTTAGCATAAATGCTGAGGGTATAATAAAGTTGGGATAGATTAGCGCCTTTGCTCTGAACGTCTTAATTAATACAGATCAATTTTGTTGAAACACATTTATGTGCATCGTCAGTACAACTCCTGCCTGTAGTGGACTGCCCAAAAGTGGAAAAAGGTATGCATTACCGACTATTCCAATATCTCTGTTGTTTGACCACCTATGACAACCTACTTCACATAGTTGTAAAAGCAAAATTTTCTACTTTCCTTGCCAGGTTTTGCTTTCGATATACCTCTTACAGAAGAGAGATATTCGCTTTGATATAAAACGTTGGCGTTTTCTCCAAATAAGTTTTTTCACATTCCAGCCCCTGAATAATATCCGCACCAAAGTCAATAGGCTTTTTCCTCTGTATGACCGCCATTAACCCGCAAAATTTCGTGACGACCCGATCAAAATTGCGACCTGTAGCGTGATTAAAAGAAATGGTAAAATGGGATGTATTACCGACTATTGCAATACCTCCGTTATTTGGCCACCTACGCCAACCTACTTTGCATTATTGTAAAGATAGGATTTTCTACTTTCTTACCCAGACGTCGTTTTTGAAGGGTCCCCAACCAAAGCTGTGATATTCGTCAGTGTTATTAAAATCGCAAAAATGAAAAGTTGGGTTATATTAGAGGCTATTGCGATATCTTTGTTATTGGACCACCTACCGTTACATTGTTGCAAAGGCGATATTTTCTACTTTCATCAGCAGGTATTGCATTTGATATATCCCATATAGAAGCGGAGATATTCGCTTTGAAATAAAACTTTGACGCTTTCTCCAAATAAGTTTTTGCCCATTCCGACCCCTGAATATTATCCGACCATCACCAAAATCAATATGCTTCTTCCCCTCCCAGACCTTCATCAACACCCAACATTTGGTGGCTATCGGATTAAAATTGCGACCTGTAGCGTTATTACAAGGTTTAGATGGACAGACGGACGGACGGACACACATAGTCTGATCGACTCAGCTCGTCGAGACATTCATTTTGGTATATATATATGTATGTGTCTACGACAATTATTTCGACGCGTTACAAACTTTTTGGCCAAAACCAACTTATAAAACCTCCCCACATAATAGTGTAGGGGTTAAAAATTCCGAAAATAGCTTAAGGTGTGACCTTTCAGATAAAAAAAAGCATATAAAAACGTTAGATGAGAGAAGTCTCCCCTGTCCCGTCTGGGATGTTTGTGGAACAATTATAAAAACGTTAGATAGTTCTCTTGTAAAAAATCATGAGAGAATGTTTTTGTTGTTGAAAATTATTTACGCCAACTTCCTTTGCATCAATGTAAACTTGATATATTCTACTTTCATTGATAGCCAGCTCTTCGAGGCTATCGTTATACTCTTACCCCCATTATTACAAGTCTTCTTTGGTTATATTTTGGATTTACCGACTAGATTTATAGCGTTCCGGTTAACTTAAAGTTAAACGTGATGATTGAATTCCAAGGGGGAGCTTCTTGGTATTAACATTCAATGGTTTATTTTGCGTTTTCAAATTCATCAGATAGTAAAAGAACACATATAATAATGACCCTTAGTCTTTAGGCTAATGATTTCCGATACACCCTAATGTACATTGAATAAAACGAAAGACATAAAAATAATAACAAAATATTTCTCTGGCTGTCACAAATTTTTTTCAATCCTATACTTTATAAAAACTATTGGAATAAATTCTAAAAGCATGAATCGAGTATTGTTCGCGACGATCAAATCATACAAACTTCAGTATAATCCCCGGAAAATTGCAATCAAAAACTTCTTTAGCTATTCAAATGAAATTGCGCATCCTTTGCAAAGAAAACCACCCATTTGTGCACCCAAAGAAGCCGTCAAATGCATTAAGTCTGGTGATGTGGTCTTTTGTCAAGGTGCAGCAGCAACTCCGAATGTTCTGATCTCGGCTATGGTTGAACATGCCAAAGAAAATTGCCTGAAAGATATAACAGTGTGTCATATGCATACCGAGGGTCCGGCTGCATATTGCAGCCCAGAAAATAGTGAAATATTTCGTTCCAGCTCTTACTTCATGGGTGGAAATGTACGTCAAGCTGTGGCCGAGGGGCGTGGTGATAATTATGCCATATTTCTACATGAAATCCCCTTACTGTTCTATAAGAAAATTGTACAACCAGATGTGGCATTGATCCATGTTTCACCACCAGATCGTCATGGTTTTTCGTCGTTGGGTACCAGCGTGGATTGTGTAAGGGCTGCTTTATTAAATTCCAAGAAAATCATTGCCCAAGTCAATAAGCAAATGCCAAGAACCTATGGAGATGCTTGTATTCATTCTTCCCATTTTGATGCAATGACTGAGGTGGATGTTAAACTACCACAACATGGTGGCAAACCGGGTGAGAAAGAGTTGAAAATTGGTAAGCTGGTGGCTGAGAATTTGGTTTGTGATGGCGCCACCTTGCAAATGGGCATTGGAGTTATACCCGATGCCGTGCTCAATGCCCTGCACAATCACAAGGATTTGGGTATTCATTCGGAAATGTTTGCCAATGGTGTTGTAAATTTGGTTAAAGCCGGCGCAGTCACCAATCGCTACAAGAAAATGCATCAGGGACGCATTATTGGTTCATTTCTAATTGGCGATCAGGCACTGTATGATTTTGTTCATGACAATACTTCCATTGAAATGTATGCCATTGACTATGTGAACAGTGTAAGCGTGATTAAGCAGTTGCCTCGCATGACAGCCATAAACTCGGCTATTGAGGTCGATTTAACGGGTCAAGTTTGTGCAGATTCTATTGGCACACGTTTCTTTTCCGGATTTGGTGGTCAAGTTGATTTTATACGCGGCGCCGCTGAGGGTGTTGATGGCAAGGGAGTACCTATTATAGCTTTGCCTTCTGTTACCAATAAGGGCGAGAGTAAAATTGTACCCATTCTGAAGCCGGGTGCTGGAGTTGTGACTTCTCGTGCTCATGTCCACTATGTGGTAACCGAACATGGCATTGCTTCGCTGTTTGGCAAGAATATGCGCCAACGTGCGTATGAATTGATACAAGTTGCCCATCCCGACCATCGCGAGAAATTGGAAAAGGCTGCCTGCGATCGTTTGAAGGTTATGCCTTCAAAGTGTTAAATTTATTTTGCGGCGTGAAATTTGTAAAAAAGAACCCTGTTTTGTTAATAAAAGGAATTTGTTTTTAATGTTACATTTTTGTTGTTGTAGTAGTGCATGATATGTTTATAAGGAGGGTATAAGTAAACAGCGAAATATTCGTCGGAGACCCTATGAACTGTACATTCTTCATCAGCATAAAATTATAAGTCGATATAACCACGTCCGTATGCCTGTGGAAATCAAGATACAGGTCGCAATATTTCAGAGAGAGAGAGAGAGACATTTATTTGAAAGAGATATTTGAAACAGAAAATAGAATACTCCAAGGGTATTTGGTATTGAAAACGGGCTATATCAGTCCACGTTTTGATATAGCGCCCCACAGAACGGTAACTCCCGATTGTCTGTATTTTTCCAGATTGTTGCCTCAGAATTGCACCAAAATGACTACAATTTGGTATTTAGTTTTGCTTCGAGGTACACAAATGTGTATGTATAGGTAGAACGGTACCTTCCGATTTTAAGTATTTTTATGGTTGTGCCCTCAATCGGACTGAAATGGCAGACATTTGGTATTTAGTCTTCGTTACTGGTATAAAATGGTCCATCAGAAATTTGTCGTATATGCCCACGTTTACATATAGCTTACATAGAAGAATTCCTCCGGATTATAGGTACTTTAAAGGTTGTGTGACATTTGGTATTTAGTCTTCGTTGGGGGTATAACACTTTCCACCTAAAATTAGTGGGTATTTAAAGGTTTTGGCCTCCATATACCACCGAAATGGCGGAAATTTGGTATTTATTCTTCAGGCATACAACTTTCCAGCTGAAATTGTTCGATATAGGTCCACATCTTCATAAAGCCCACAGAGAACTGTACCTCCCGATTTTAATTATTTTTAAGGACGGATGATGAGGCCCACCGAAATGGCTGAAATTTGATATTTAGCCTTCGTTGTGGATATAAGACTATCTTCGAGAACCGCACTCATACGATAAGTTTTTATGGCATCCGCGACTGCTTCTGTGTGAATTTTATTTAAACCTGCTTGACCTATCGTCTTACGTGTGGTAAACACGGTTTCTTTATCCGCAACCCAGTTAGGGACTTAAGGACTTTGTTCCTACGACTCTGCATATCGTAGGAAACTGTGGCATACGCAGACGACGTGAATATGGTGTCGAATGTGACTATAGAATAATGGGGTAGTTGGTGTTCGGAGTTCGGAGTTCTGCTACCATCGACCAGGGCATTCATCTCATTGCTCACCTCTGTTTTCAATATGTTGAAAAGAGTGGCCATAGATTTAGTGGCGACTATTTGCAAATTCCTTGCTTGGAAAAAGGTGGTAGGATCAGTCAAGCAGGAGTCCAGCCTTTCACAAATGACATCAGGGAAGGTACCTGACGCCAAGATCGTACAATCATGCCGTCTGTAGGGTGTAAAACAGTTTCAGAGATGTAAAGCAGTTTCGGAGATATCACCCCGGCTTGGACGAGCCCTCTATTTCACTATACGGGACTTGAACTTCTAGCTCCTGAGTTCCGCGTCCTATTGGCGTCCACACAGATAATTACCTCTCGAGATTTCGAAATTAACGGGGGTAGTCAGCTGAATGTCCTCAAAATAAAGCGAGCGCCACCATCACTGTTTTATCGCACGCCTTGCTCTGGTTAAGTCCTCGACAAATATGTACAGCGCTGTTGTCGTGCTGTGTTGCTTGCTTAGGTTGCCATGCTGATGATCGGCAACTAGTCTTTGCTAGGAGTAATATGAGCGAAATCAGTTAATACGATTCACATTCGCTTGCATCCTCGCCTGGCTTCTGTAGCAAGACCACCCTGCCTATTGTCCAGATTTCGGACAAGTTGTAGGAGGTATAGAAATTTGCTGAGATCATCCAGTTGTTTCAGCGTAAACATGGATATTTCATCAGGGCCCAAAGCATCGAATGATTTAGCTTTCGCCATTCGCAACATCACCCATTGCAAATTGTGGTGGTTCCTACTCGGAAGGAAATGTTATGTAATGCTTTGTTCTCTTCGCCCTGTCACTTCAGGTGTGCTCCACAAACTATCGATTGAAATAACCTGCGTACCGTCGCAAAGTGTGACGGAGGACCAACTCTTCTTCTTACAAGGGTTTCGAAATGAAATGACCGTTGCCCACAATTCACTTATTCCGGCTCCAATGAGCAACTCTTCAAATGGTTTAGCCATTTGTTCCGCTTATGCATGCCGACCAAACTGTTAACTTCCAGTGTCTGGTCCCTGACTCTAAGGCTAATGGGGTTGGCACAACGAAGCCCATTACGTTCATTTGTTAATCGTCGTCTCTGCTGGGAAATTTGGTTTCACCTCGGCTATTCGACCAGCAGATATATGGCGAACGGCTGCAGCAGTGATGATGTCTCGAAACGTCCCTTCTGGCACCCGAACCTCAGAAGGCATTGGCAGATGTTTAGTGAACTCTCTGAAACTACTCCAATTAACTTTGCCATAATTGATTAGAGTGCGGCGTTCAGAGGTAATGAAATCGGACGGTCTGCTGATGGAAGTGATTACGGGTAGATGTTCCGAACCAAGAGAAATGACGGGTCGCCATGAGACATAATTTTTCAGATCAGATGACACGATGGTTACATCTGGCTAGATGTGACACTCTCCGCTAATTCTGGTAGGGGCGTCCTCAAACTTGACTGAGGTCCTATCCTCCTACTTTACAGCGTTATTCCGTCTCCAATATTGTACCACTTCAGATGATTCAGCCACATGATCCGCTTGTGCTCGCCGACCAACATGTTAACGTCCAGTGTCAGCTCCCTGACTCTATGGTTGGCACGATGATCTTCATGCTAAACCCGTCGCCTCTGCCTGGAAATTTGATCTCACCTCGGGTATTCGACTTACAGGTATATGGCGAGCGGCTGCAGTAGTGTTAAGGTCTCCAAACGTCCTTTCTGATAGTCGAAACCGTTTAGAGGTGATGAAATCGGAATAATTATGGGGTCAGACCCAAGAGAAACGACGGGTTGCTAGGTTACGTCATTTGTCAGACCAGGTGTCACGATAGTTACATCTGGCGAACTGTGACACTCTCCGCTAATTAGCTGAGACAGCACTGTACCCCTTCGGTCATTGCTGAGGACCGAATGCCACAACTCATGTTCCCCAAGTAGAGAGAGATATGACATTCATAAAGCAGGTTAATGTTGGGCCTATAACCTTGATGTAGATGTTAAGCAAATCCATCCAGGCATGCACGATATGTCTGTATTAAACACAACTCTCTTTAGCTTGGTTTCCAGTACCGCCTCGATGCTTATATTCGTCCGACTTATCAAATCCACTGTTTTATCGGTCTTGCATTGGAGTCCATTACAATTAAACTGCAGAAAATTTTTAGGAATTGAGACAGCAACGTCTGGTGTTAAGTTCTGCGACTGCTGTTGCGGGACTGCGGCAGAATTTCGTATTCTGATGACGACTGCCGGGGACTGTGTTCACGCAACAACAGTCTCTCACATGGGCGAGTTACAGAGAAACCCCATGCACCCACTCCCGGCATCTAAAGCATTTCTTCGAGGTTTGAGTGTGGTGGATGCGGCTGTGAAAAACGGACAACATCCGGAGCATAATCCGGGTTATGCTGCTCTCAACACAGAAACCGATACAAATACATACAATTGAGGTGGCAGAAAGACGCCGACCAGTATACGGGTGTTGTGTGGTTCCGCTATCGAAGAACCCTCTACCGTGAGATTAAGTATTCACTTGTAATTTCCATCGACGTTTTCTCACAGCAACACCAGGCTTATATTAATTTTTAGATGTGTAATACGTATGTACCTTCTCTGTAAAACTTCGAACATTCCAGGTGAAGGAATCGTCGTTGCATTCTATCTGATCACATACAAGTGTCTCTAATCTGCTATGAGGTTTATAGATTCCAAACATCCTTATAATTTGTAATTAACCCTTTTAATCTCAAAAGTAGGTAATTACATACATTTTCCTAAAGTTTTAAAAAAATAAAAGAAAAAATCTGAAAAAATTTCTTTAACAGGCATTTCGAATCATCCAAGCAAATATTTTTGTTAGAAACAGAAAACTTTTCGACTTTATATTTCATTAACGTCTGTAGATATGTTTGCTTATTAACTTTTAAAGCAATAAACCCACCAGCAAACAGCGCACCAGTATTGCAAACACACCTTGCCAGAAAACTGCTAAGGTGTTAACGCAATTCTCAATGTGTGTGTAGTAGTCATTTTGCCTGTCTTACTGTGTACCAACCAACCTGTCGACATGCATGAACACAATGTAAAGTGCCACCAATTTGCACGAACCACAGGGTTTGGTGGAAGGGGGACAAACAGGGAAGCGATAAAAAAGTGGATTCTTTAAGGAGGAAGTTTTCAAGTTAAATTTGAATTAACTCAATAAAACACCAACAAAGAATATGAAAAGCTACAATAACATCAGCAACAACAACATCAAGCTCAATGAATACGGAGAACACAAACCAACAAATGAAACCAAAACCAACCAAAGGCCAAACAAGCAAATACAAGAAGAGTCCGCATGGAATGAAAAAGCCTCTGCGAATAAAAACTCCGCAATGAAATACAAACATCAAGGCAATGAACAAAACAACATTATGAAAACATTAAAAATTAATTTATGATTTTAATGTGATTTAAACAAGGCAACGAGAGGCAGCAATGACTGCTCGCAATAACAAAGAGGGGAAATGTTACTTTCAACACAAAACTTGTTTTCAGCACCTTTTATTTTACACTTTCAAATTAAGGCAACGAATTTAAGAAAGGCAATGAAATAAAAAACATAGCTTAAATTAACTTTTTGTTGTAGAAATTGCTTAAAGAATTTGTGGCAGATTTAATTGCCTTTAATAAACTCAAAAAGACAATAACCGAATTTAGGTTTGTATCTGAGAATTCGATCAGAATTGCTGCTTTAGATGAAAGAAAAACGTCAATCCGGATAAGAGGAGAGAGAGGAGAGATATAAAGTGAATCTTGGCACTGTCTTAAACTTCCCACTTCAATTACCCACGGTGCTCTTGAACCAACTTTAAATGGAAGGTGCGTAAACCTGGGAAGTTTTTGCGGATTCTGAAACTGCAATGTTCATAGATGAGAAAAATCAAAAACAAAAAAAAAATTGCGATCAAAGTTCACATTTTTTTAGGTTTTCATGATTTCGCTTGGAAACCGCAAGTCATATCGAAATGGTATTATACAAGATTGGCCATTATAATATTTTTGTTGGTTTTACCATTTTTGAGATATAGAAGTTCAAATTGGGACAATGCACTGACTGTATCGCTTCCTTACAAAACAATGTCTCTCTTAGGCGTACCTAAACTAACTTTAAATAAAAACCGCTTACACCTAGGAAGTTTTTGTAGATTCTGAATCTGCAATGTTCATAGATGAGAAAAATCCAAAAACAAGAAAAATCGCTTGAGGGATTTTTAAATAAATCGCGGTCAACAAACCCAAGTTTTTAACGCTCTTATGGGTGAACGCTCGGCACACCTTTAACAGGTATTAAAGGCAGCTCCCCATGTGACACCATGGGTAGGTCAGTGCCCCCTTGAGGGACCAAGATAAATCCTGGGCTTTGCCATATTAAAGCCAGTCAGGACCGTTTCTTAGTAGCTTTCATCCTCTACGTCACCCGTCATAAGATTATATTAATTAAAAGTGAGTTGTGCGTAAACAATTTCAATATTAAAATGTACAAAAGGTATTTTAGTCATTAATAGGTAAAATGTCGTTACTATTCATTCGTGCCACATGAAACAATATTTGGGATTTTTATACCCAACACCACTATGTGGAAAGGGTATTATAAGTTTGTTTTGGTAAAAAATCATGTAACACCGCGAAATACTCGTCGGAGACCCCAATGTGGTATACCAATCTTCATATCTCTGCGAGATAAAGCGATTTTGAGATGTGTGTCCATTATAAATTGTAATCAAAATCCAGGCCGCTATTATGGACCGATCGTCACGAAATTTGGTATGGTGGTCGATTTCACATCAGAATAGATCGCTATTTTAATTGGTGATAATCGTGAAATATTTAGCGGGTGAAATGGACCAAAAACATAATTTTTATCCGATTTTGTAGCTGCTCTGTAGGTCGCAATAATAGCCCGACCGCCTCGAAATTTTAAATAAGGTATGAGAATATGACAAAGAAGAAGCTTGCAATTTGAGATGACCATCAGATAATATTTAGATGGTTAAATGGACCACAACTTTTGTGTGAAATTTTTGAAAAATTTTAATTCCTGGAAGAGACATTCCAGGCAAGTAAGCTATACATGGAAGAGGAATGCTTGACCTTTCTATTGATGTCAATTGTGTTGGTGTACATGATAAGATGACAGAGTTACAGCCTAATATACCCTGTTATTTCTTTGTAGTGTAATCACAACACGCTTATAGCTCAATAATCACGAAATTTTGCACGAGGTAAGACTTTAGGTCGAAGTACAATTTTGGATGATGCTCTGATAATATTTAGCGGGTAAAATGGACCATAACTTTTGTATGAAAAATACAAAAAAAAATTTGGTCTATATTTTATTTCCTGGAGGACATATACCGGCAAATTAGACTACATATCGAAATAGATCTACTGATCTTCCCCCTGATGCAAATCGCAATAACGTATCTGCTAGATAACGGGCCTACTGCTTATTATATAATGGGTTTTGTGTAGAGGACCACATTTGCCCATTCCCAGTTTTTGCATTATTGCAAATTACATGTATACATGTATACATACATATATACATACATTGCAGCATGGGTCGCTTTGCCACCTTTTTGCAAAACGATTCCCCAGCCAGGCAAAATCAAATTTTCAACGGTGGCCAAATATCCTTCAGTAAGGTTTGCGACATTTTCTGAGTATTTCACCCATGTAAAACTTCTCCACAAGTGGTGTCTTAGGGCACGCCGTTCGGACTCGGAGATAAGCTGTGGGTCCCATATCATTGAGCGAATATGGATTGGGGTACACTCACTCATTGATATGAGAGAAGTCTCCCTTGTTCCTTCCAGGATGTTTGTGAAACAATTATTATATTATCATTTAAGGTTGGTGTGATACGGTACCAGAATCCACAAAGTTACTTCTTACAATAAGTTTATTCGTTCCATAGAGAGATTTTGATATGTGGAAAGCTAATTCTCAGGAGTAAAGGTGTAGGGTATCACATGGTCGGCCCCGTCCGACTATAACCTTTTCTTACTTGTTTCAAATAATTTTGATATAAATGCTATGTATAATATAAAAAATAAATGTTGATAAACACAACATATGAGGTAGGTTACCAAATACAAGACAACAATGTTTATGAACAGTTACACATCAAATCGCAAACATAACAAAGAAATAAAAACGAAAAAGCACATAAAAGAAACATCAAACTGAGCGACAAGTGAATCGTTTTCAATTCATTCTCGTGTGTCGTTCTCGAACAAAATATCCGTAAACTATCGAGAAACATTCGAAAACTATATCGTTGTCGATAGCAATGGTATGGTGGGTGGTTCAAAACCAACACAATAACAAAATGTACTTGTGTTCCCAATAGAAAGTGTCTTTGATGAATCGTACACAACATTTCCAATTCGTTCACGACTCTTTGCAGACAGCCCTTTGGAATCGTTGACGACTTTTTCACACAAGTGTCCCAGTATTCATGCACGACTTAGAAGACAAAAAACCCGTTATTTCGTTGACGACTGCCTTAGAGACACTGTCTTGCCATTTGTCATTGACGACCTTACTAAAGACAATTTGTTTTGTTGTCGTGTGTCAAATGTTATTTTTATTACATTATAAAAATACATAGTTTTACAAATTTTATCTTACATTAATAATTAGTTCTTGAATATTCTCTGATCAACCTTTTTTGTACTTATCCGCGCATCATTTTCTCATCACAAACGATAGAGAGGGCGACCTCCTTTATTTATGGATTCTGTAAAAAAACACTATAAATAAATACAATAATCACTAATATACAGTATAGTCTCGATAATCCGGACACTCGTTAATCCGGACAACGCGGTAATCCGGACACTAAAATTTTTTACATTGTAGAGTCTACAATGTAGACTCTGTAATCCGGACACCACATATTTTTCTTACCTCGATAATCCGGACATCAAATTTTTTTTCTATAGTGAGCATTACTGTCTTATTTATTTAAGTAATGTTTTCGTTCTTAGCAATAACAATAAGATAAGTATAAATAAGAAAAAATAAAATTTTCAAACTTTTCGGTCCAAATCTCGACTTCTTAGCTACTGTTCAACTATGGATGACAGACTATCGGCCATTATTATATGTGTTCTTTTACTATCTGATGGCATTAAAAATATATTTTATACATTGAAAGTTAATGCCGAGAATCTCCTCCTTGAAATTCAATAATCACTTTTAATTTAAGTTTACCGGAACGTTATAAATATGTTCGGTAAATCCAAACTATAACAAAAGAAGACTTATAATAATGGGGGTATGATAAGCAGCAGTATTTAAAACCTAGTGTCGGCAAGTCTAGTTCCCTCAAAAATTAATGTTGAGTCTTCCTTTCCTCTAACGGAATTAGTTCATTAGCCTTCCGATTAGTGAGGATGTCCTTTGGAAGCACGTAATATATTACAAAAAATTTTTAACTACAAATTTCTAAAACATTTAACGATTTGTAATTAATAGCTTAGTTTATTTGGATTTAAACCTAGACGTGGAAACGAGTAGCGACCTTGAATAGAATTTCAATAAATTATTCTTCTTATTTTCTTTCTTTGACAATCAAAATCACAGGTAGGGCTAGGGATTGTTGTATTGTACTCGGGCAATTATGAAACCAATAGATTTAAATTCCATTTTGTCTTATTCGTAGGCTATAAAATTTATATAAAACTATATACTTTATGTTTTGACGACGAGATGAAGTCATTTGTTGATATTCATAGAAATGGTTAAAATAAATTCACCATACTGAGATGAGTGCATTTAAATTCTGAAGTTCTATTCCGAGTCGTAAGAGGCTCATGTCCACAAGTTAATAGTTAGTTTTTCAAAAATATTTTTATTTTTCAATATAATCTCCTGAAACTTCAGTACACTTAGTCCAACGTTTTTCTAGCAATTCTATCCCTTGATTAAAATAGTTTTCCTCAAGGTCTTCAAAATAGTGGTTTACAACTGTAATTGCATCTTCATTTGAGTTAAAACGCTTGCCAGCAAGGCATTTTTTTTAGATTTGGGAACAAGTAAAAGTCACTGGGAGCTAAATCAGGAGAATAAGGTGGGTGGTCAAGCAACTCGTACTTTAATTCGTTCATTTTAGCCATTGTTAAAACACTCTTGTGCGCTGGTGCGTTGTCTTGATGAAAAATGATTTTTTTTGTGTTGTAAGCCAGGACGTTTTTCTCGAATTTGTAAATTTAATTGATCCAAAAGGTTGCAATAGCACTCTGAATTTATTGTTTTACCCTTTTGCAGATAGTCAATCAATAAAATACCTTTGAAGTCCCAAAAAACCGTTGCCACAACCTTACCAGCCGATTGAATTGTTTTTGCCTTCTTTGGGGCATTTCCTCCAGCTTCAGTCCATTGTTTGGATTGTCTTTTGTCTCTGGAGTATAATGGTGGATCCATGTCTCATCAATAGTTATGAAACGACGACATTTTATTTCGCTTAAAACGATCCAAACAAGCTTGAGAAATGTTCATTCTTAAGCGTTTTTGATCGACTGTTAACAAATGCGGCACCCATCTTGCAGAAAGCTTTTTCATCTGTAGTTCTTCATGCAAAATAAAATGAACTCGATCATTTGAGATGCCCAAGATATTAGCAATTTACGCACTTTTATTCGTCGATCATTTAATACCATATCATGCACTTTGGCTAAAATTTCTGTTGTTGTTGCTGTTGTTGGAAGTCCACTACGTGGTTCATCTTCAATTCTTGTACGACCAAGTTTAAATTCGGCAACTCAATTTTTTACTGTTGCATATGAAGGAGCACTTTCACCTAACACATTCACCATATCATTAGGAATTTCTTGTCCCGATAAACATTTTTTATATAAATATTTAATGACAGCACGCATTTCTAATTTTTCCATTGTAAAAAAATTGCGAATGCGTCCTTTTTGAACACATGTTTCTATATGAAGGAGTTGCCAGATCGAAACAAAATTTAACATGTGTTCATAACAGAGATGGAAGTTTGAAAAAAAAAACACATAACTTTTTTTCTGTTTATACAGCGCTTTCTGTCCTAGGCTAAGAAGTTTCCGAACTGCCCTCGTATACACATAGGCTACGGAGTTTATATCCTTAAACAAGTAAAAAAGCATTAAGTTCGGCCGGGCCGAACTTTTCATACCCTCCACCATAAAATATTCTGAACTAAAATGGAATAATTACTTTTCATTCCTGTCCCCAACTTTAAGTGGGTACGTTAAAATGTCAGATAATGTTTATGTACATTTATGCTTCATTCGGGAGGCCCTTTTTATGGTGCCTATATCTAACTATGTATGTTGACAATTTTTGGAGGGCTAGAAATTGGGAGGTACTGTTATATAGGGGTTATAATAAAACATGGGCCTATGTTGACAGTTTTTGATGGGAGCCTTTAATGTCAAATAACTCCTAATTCGGTTAAAAAATTTAGCTAGAATCTTCAAAATATCGAAAATCGGTACATAACGTGGGAACTTCAAATGTCATTAACAGCTAGTTCGGAGGTATCTGGGCTATACGAAAATATGAACTTAAATGAACCGTTATATGGGGGCTATACCAAAACGTGGACCTATGTCCACAAATTTTGTCATATAAGTTTATTGACATTTAAGAACTTTAAATGTCAAATTATAGCTACATCGGTCTGAAAATGTAGCTACAAACGTCAAAACACCGCAAATCGGGGGTACCGTTATATGGGGGCTATACCAAAACGTGGACCTATGTCCACAAGTTTTGTTATATAAGTTTATTGACACTTAAGAACCCTAAGTGTCAAAATATAGCTAAATCGGCCTGAAAATGTAGCTAAAACTGTCAAAATACCGTAAATCGGGGGGTACCGTTATATGGGGCTATACCGAAACGTGGACCTATGTCCACAACTTTTGTTATATAAGTTTATTGACATTTAAGAACCCTAAATGTCAAAATATAGCTACATCGGTCTGAAAATGTAGCTAAAAACGTCAAAATACCGCAAATCGGAGGGTACCGTTATATGGGGGCAATACCAAAACGTGGACCTATGTCCACAACTTTTGTTATATAAGTTTATTGACACTTAAGAACCCTAAATGTCAAATTATAGCTATATCGGTCTGAAAATGTAGCTAAAAACGTCAAAATACCGCAAATCGGGGGGTACCGTTATATGGGGGCTATACCAAAACGTGACCTATGTCCACAAGTTTTGTTATATATTTTCTTAAAATGAATTCGATTACCTTAGATGTCAGAGTATTATCTATTAAACGTCCGTTATTAATGATTTAAACTTGCAAAATTACATGTTTTTGTTACTACTCGGTAATACGGACAATTCGATAATCCGGACACCGCCGAAACATGTGGTGTCCGGATTATCGAGATTATACTGTAATCTATAATCTTACCATATACCACTGCCGCATCTGTTAAAACCTCTGGAATTAACAGCATTCTCCCCCAACAAAATCTTTGGCATGTCATTTTCACCAACCCTTTGGCATGAAATTTTCACTTCTTGTTCGGAAAATGGAAAATGCTGTATTGAAATATGATTTTTGTGATGTTTTATAAATACAAAGGAATTTATAAAATAACTATAATTTAATTATCATCAAAAAGTTTACATCCACAATTGCAGTTTGTTGTTGTTGGCGCTGCATCAGCTGCTATAGATGGTGGATGTTCTCCAAGGACCGCATTCACACGACTGCATTTATGTAAATGCTACTTATACCTGCTTAATAGGCTTGTTGATCTAGGATTATCTCTTGTAACGTTGGACGTCTCTTTCTAGATCATGAAGATCCCCATGGCCTACCTGGGTCTGTGGTCTGAATTCTGCTATCATCGACCATGACATTCAACTCTATTGTTCTCAACTCTGCGCCCAAGAGGTGTACAGAGTGGCAGTAGATTTATTGGCTGATATTTGTATATTCCTCGCGTGGAAAAAGTGGTAAGATCAAACAAAAAGGAGTTCAGCCCTTCACAAATGTCATCAGGGAAGGCACCTGACGCCAATATCCTACAATCATCCGCATACGTTACGATCTCAATGCCGTCTGCAACGCACGATGGGGCCAATAGCAGGTTTTCGAGGCAAAAAGTCAATTTTTGAAGTGAACAATTTGAAAAAAATAATAACGGATTTCGATTGCCAACACTCTGAATCACTAAAAATAAAAAATTAAATCAATCTGGTAACATCACATAGCGACATACTGATCTGGCAATGGTGACATATTTTGTTATGCATCATTTTCCGACATTCATTATAAATAAGTAGTGAAAGCATTTTAGGCGCCAAAAAGAACATTTCAACATTTTTATATTTTTTTAAACATGGAAAGCTCTTCAATGGGTATGTAAAATAAGATAGTGTTAACGAATAATAAAAATGTTATGTGTGGTAAATGTATTTTTGAGTTAAGATGTTATGTCTTTTTTGGAGTATTTTGCTTTGTTATCCATGTGTTCTCTGGAGTATAACTTTTGAGATCTAGGTAGATCTAGGATATTATATATATGTGGTGAAAGGTATTAATGTGTACTATCATTTTGTGAAAAAATTAGCTGCGCCTATCTGCGCCTTTTCATAAAAATCAGATTTTAGATGTCGTAATACTTAAAAATATGGACATTTTTATGTTTTGGTTGGCGAATAATCGGAAACCCATTAATGTTACCAATTTGATTTCGGAAAAATTTAATAGACGTTTATAATAATAATATATAATTTCAAAGGTATCCAAACTTTGGCTTTTGTGGCGGAATCTTAGCCTATTTTTACTAAATTTGGAACCTTTTTTTATTAACTCATAACAAACCACAGACAAAACCATGAAATTTGAACATATGTATATAGCGGAGCTATTTCTATATCTGAACCGATTTCAATATAACTTGACAAACTTATTTGTAGTCCGAATTCCGTAACATTTTCCAAATTTTATTGTAATTTGATGGATTTTGCATGCTTGGTCAATCATTTTCCTGAAATCGGGCGAACATATATATTGGAGCTATATCCAATTCTGAACCGATTTCAATATGATTTGCCAAAAATATTTCTAGACCAAAATCCGTCACACATTTCAAATTTCATCAAGATTGGACATACATAGCGGGATTGGTGCACCAAATACGGGCGAAAATATATATGGGAGTGATATCAAAATCTGAACCGATTTCAATATAACTTGGCAAACTTATTTGTAGTCCTAATTCCGTGGTATTTTCCAAATCGCATAAAAATTGGGCAGAATTTGCGTGTTTGGTCCATCAATTGCTTGAAATCGGGCGAACATATATACGGCAGCTATATGTATATATGAACCGATATGATAGCTTGCCCCAGTGATTTGTTGCCTCGAAAACCTGTCATTGGCCCCATCGTGCAACGGTTGGAATTTACGAGAGGTAAAGGTTAGACAGTTCCGGCAACATCACCCCAGCATGGACAACTCCATGTTTCACTCTACTGGTCTCGGACTTCTTGATAACATATAATTTATTATCCAACGTTTCAAACTTGGCCGATGACCTCAAACTGTGTGGAGTGCTTGACAGTATCAAAGGGGTTTGATAAATCAAGAGCCACTATCACTGTTCTATCGCACGGCTTATAGTAAGTTAACATATGCGAAATCCACTCCATTTCAACTGTAAATTTCTTTGCGTATACGTCAAATGAAAACTAATCTGAAATCCATTGGATTTCGTTTGACGTTTAAGCAATGAAATTGACAAATCGAGTGGATTTAAATGTAAACTTGCTATTAGTCTGATTGAGTCCTCGACTAATATGGCGTGCAGCACACTTATTGTGCTGCTATTGATCGGCAACTAGACAGTTACATATTTCTTATGCTGGGGAGGACTAAAGCCCGAAGGGTCTTTGCTACGGGCGACAAAAGCGAAATCGGTCTGTAAGATTCACCTTTGTTGGCATCCTTGACAGGCTTCAGTAGTTGGGCTATTTTCCAGACTTCGGGAACGATGTGAGTAGCTAGCGACAAGTTGAGAACTTAAGTGAGATACTCGACGGCCGTCCAGCTGTTGCTGTTTAAGCACCGCCGCTGCTCGCAACAGGGTTTACGTCCTCCGCAACTGATTTTGATTAATCTTACAAAAGGTTTTTCACTTCCCATCACGATTGCAGATTTCGGCATGGACTCCAACTGCAAATTACTATTTCGTGAATTTTTTTACAACATTTTTGAAATGTATACTCTTTTGTTTTATAGGGATCTGCAAATCGACTTGTCGAACAGGGTTCTCTAGAGCAGGCAAGGACACTTTTATAATACCAAAGAGTGCAGTCCGACTCTATTTTAGCTCAATGATTGGGACTTCCTAGCATAATAAATCTTACATAACTTTAAACGTATTTAGATAAGTAAAATAAAATATACATGTGTATAAATAAAAACTCAAAATTCATCTCTGTTGGATCGATGGAATGGGTTCAAATGCTGATGAAAAGTTCGGATCTTTCACGACTTCCTTTGAATGGGTTAAAATGATGATGAAAAGATCGGATCTTTCACGACTTCATTTGAACCAATGCAAAAGATCTAGGGAAATCATGGCATCTTATCGAACCACCTCCATAATATTTTGCTGGGCCATAACATCAACCTACATATACATATGGTAATATTCAAAAATGTTTTACAATCGTTGAAGTTGAGGTTCACCATTTAATAAGTCGCGAACTGTCAATATATTTTATAAAATATGAATATATTTATATTAATTGAAATGTTTTAGCCGGGGTCGCATAAAATGAACCATAACAAATAATTTATGTTGAAGCTGTGTTCGTGGTAATATTAAAAAATGGGTAAAAATGTGTTGAAGTTTACAAGTTTTTTTTGTGTTCTTTCTTGATTTCTGGTCAAAGAAATAATTGAAGAATACCCCTTGGGCAACATGGTTCTAATGTATGACTTTTCGATATATACACTGCATCCCCCTAAAATTGATGCTGACTTTTTGAAGTTTTGAAATCTGGATTTTTTGAACTTTTCTTATAATTGGAGGGCGCAACCAGATAATTACCCAAACTATTTATTGGATTGTAGAACTCGTGATTCCACGTCGTTTGATGTATATCTCATGAGTGTGCTTCATACAGCTCCCTAGTAATAGGAGTCCAAAGTCGAAATTTTAGTGCGTACATTTTCTTCAAAAACCTATTTTTTGGCTTCAAAATTTACACCTGTGAATCAGGTACCCTTGAACCCCGCGTGATTTTAGTTTTTTTACGCGACGTATCTAAGGAACCCTTCCGCTTTCAAATCTATCTACTAAAACCGCTGATATAGATACCCTGAAAATAGGAAAATAAGCAAAATTTTATTTTGACTAATCCGCCTACTAAACCGCGATTTCCCTTAAAATTTTTTACATAAATGGAATCCTTTATACGCGATTATAATATTTGTCAAAAAGGTGTGTCATAAATTGCAGAGATTCGGGAGTAGTATTCGTATTTAACCAAAAAAAGAATCAGGTAGCACATCCGCGGTTCTTGACCAATCTGTATAAAATTTGTCTTATTGACGTATTTTTAACAGGGGGTCACTGAAATCGGATGCGCCTTATAATCATATGAATATCGCGTTATTTTTACCCACATGAAGCATTTTGGTGTAGTAAGATGCAACTGATGACACACTTTGGTCGCTGAATGAAACATGGAAAAATGCAAACATATTGACAGAGATGCACTCGCTCTATGCGAAAAGCACATGCGCCTCAACTGATTTTAACTATTTCGCGCGTTACACGGTTTTTAACTTTTATGTTTTTTCTTTGATTGTAACATCAATATCATTCTTTATTTCTTAATTATATTGCTTATCACACTAATCAAATATACTTTCACGATGATAAACTATTTTCCTTGAAGAGGTTTTAGCAAAATAATTCAGGTTTTGTTTGGAAATTTAGCGAAATAGTAGAATAACTCCCAAAAAATGTTCTCAAATTTTTCGTATTAAACCAAAAAAATATATTCTTGAAATAATTTTCCAACAATAAACTTTTGTCTTTTGTTGTAGCTGCAATATGCAATTTAAAATCCTAATCCATAAAACTTTGGTCTCACATTTTTCTGGACATTCTCTAGATTCTGGATGTATTTTTAATTTATTTTTTAGAGATTTGTATGGACTCTGAGTTAGAATAAATAAAATTTACTCCAAGATTCCTTCATTATTTTTTGATTTTCCGCGAAAATGAAAATAAGTTTAGCAAATATTTTGGCGTTTACGGATAGATATTAAATGGTGTTACCGATTTATATATACATTTTGGTATTACAACACAAAGGGAATTTTTAAATATTTTTTCTTTATAAGGGAATAAAACCCGCCATAACTTTTGGGAGCAGCATCCAATTTTGTGAACGCGAACAGATTTGAAACCACGATTTTTTTCTTAACCCATGTACCAAAAATCGTGAATGTGCTTGTAAAAAATGTTTTTAATTTTTTTTTTCGATGGAATTGTAAAGGAAATTTGAAATTTACCATTTGTATTAAAAGAATAACATAAATTATTTTTAAAGTTCCTTAATATAATTGTTCTTACTTACCGTTCTTCGGTAAAAGCAAAATCTTTAATCATTGACGCGATTTCTGAATATGATGATTTTATTACGTTACATTTATTACAAAATAAAAATATAATTTTCACATTCCCTGCAAGTCTACGACCATCACATTGTGAAAGTTTTCGATGTTTATTGTCGATGAAAGCCAATGATAAAAGAAGTTTCGAAGAAGTACTACCCTGCAGTACCACGTTTCCACCATTCTGCCTGAACTTACCAAACAATTTTCGATTTTTATACCAGCGAATGTGTTAAGGAATCAAAATACATTCTGCATTCCTTCGGTTTCTCATCGACATTTTTATATACCTTGTCATCGTACATTTTAAAACAGACTTTTCGAAATACGAGCATGCCACTAACAAATTTATGTGCACTACTTTCACATATTAAACTTTATGTTTATTCAAATTGTAAGTTGTAAATGAACTCATCTTTGCAACATTCATTAACATTTGGTCAATCGATATTGACCACTAATGACCAACCCTTGCAACTGTTCTATTTAAACAATGAAATGATATTAACGAGGTCTTCGTTTCATTAACACCAAATACTAGAACGCAGACTTCGTTTTTGGACTGTAAGTAAACAGAAATGAGAGTTGCAAAGATGCAGGATAATATAACAACAGCGACGAAGACAACAACAACCAGCAAGCCAGCAGTAACGATAAAATGGTAAACACAAAATTGCAACTAAGATTAACCACTATTTGCTATTAGTGAACATTAACTTGAATTTAGGATTTGTGGGGATGAGAAGATATCTGTGGAAGGACAAATGTGAGGGCGGTAAAGTAAAAGCCTTTAAAATTAATAGATGTAGTCGAAATGCCAAAATCTTATTCAGGTTGAAGATCATTTTCAATTTATTTTTTTATTATTTTCAAAGTAAGCCCTGCTGAATCACAGATTTGTGGTTTTTTTAATTTGACTTGCCAAAGACGCAGAGACTTTCTAACCTTCTTTCCATTACACCTAACCTTCTTTCCATTACAAATAAAAAATAATAATTGTATTTTTATGTTTGAAATTCGTGAGCCCACTGTTCCCCTACAACCATTACAGTTTAAAATTTTTCAACCGACAAACATTGAATGAATGGCTGGTTGTTGCCATTTCATAAATTCGTTTTGTATTCCACATTCAGTTGCAATTTCATGCTGCTCTTCTTTCGACGTTATTCAATGCAATGCATAACTTAATCATAGTATTCTTATTATCATCATCAACATTATCATCACCATCGTCATTAGAATTATGAATGAAGTCGTGAACATCTTGAATGGATTTGAATGCATGAAATTAGGATATTTACTCTAGACACCATCATTTTGCCCTGACACATTTCATGGCACAGATAACTGCCATGATGTGGCAGAACATCATTAATGCGATTTGCAAAATAAAGATGGTGATGATAATAAGATCGAGACTCAAAAGATGCCAGGAACACACATATGTATATGAAAATGTTTGATAAAGGTTATTTCCATAATATTTAGGAAGTGAACGAACAGACGAACATAACAACGACGGAGCAAATGTTGTGTGCCGAACTAGCATTTGCTCTTTAAACCATGAAATTTATGCAACTGGCAAAAAGTAATGCCATAGCAGAAAATATGAAAAATAGAATATGTATACACACACATGCAACACACTGTTTATATACAAACTAAAAAGTGAAAAAGTAGAAAAAATACTCTATTGCAACAAAGAATAATTTGTAATTACTTTGCTGTTATTTTTACAATTTGTTCCAGCTCTACTATCCTGGGAATTTATGGTAACAAAGTCTTTGTTATGCAGATATGATCAAAAAGCATAGAGTTTGTATGTGTATATGTGACTAAAGATTACATAGTATATGTATATATTTTTTATCATTGCATCTGCATGGAGGGGAGTAGAGCTAGGAAGGATGACCTTAAAAAATGTGGTGGTACCACAATAACACAGCTTAATGTGAAAGTATGTGTGTGCAGTAAATTGTAACAAAAGTGTCTCTATGCCATTACTGATGTGTAAAATAAGATCGAAAACTATAACAAAGATGACAAGCAAAATAATTAACAGAGCATAAAACTAATACCAGTGTGCAGCAATGTTCATTTTTTCTGTCAACGATCCATGTGAATTCTTTATACCCTCAGCATTTATGCTAACGAGGGTATATACACTTTCATACGGGCAAAATGTGGCTCATCATAATAATGGTTTTAGACCCCAAGTATGTTTGTGTTTCACAGAATTTGGTGTCGATTTAGCCATGTCCGTCCGTCCGTCTGTCTGTCTGGCTGGTTGGTGCACACGATAAATCTCGAACGGATGAACCGATTTTGTCCAAATTTGGTGATAGTATTATTTTATCCAAACTCAGTTTAAGTTCGAGGGTGACGTAGGGTATGAGAGATACCAAGGAACGGTCCTGACCGGCTTTAACATGGCAAAGTCCAGGATTTATCTTGATCCCTCTCTCATCTCAAGTGGACACTGACCTCCCCGTGGTGTCACCTGGGGAGCTGCCTTTAACACCCGTTAAAGGTAGTGAGCTAACATGTGCCGCGCGTTCACCCATAAGAACGTTAAAAACTTTGGGAAAAAGCAGCCTACTATGAAAAAACAAAAGAAAAGAAAAACAAATCCCTCTAAAGTTGACGACCCCCGCAAATGTTTTAAGGACCATGATCTGCGAATCTGCACCCGGAATGTTCGCACACTTTATAAAGAAGGTGCAGTTTATGCATTGGCAGATGTACTTGCAAAGTACAAGGCCGACATTACTGACATACAGGAAATACGATGGAACGAGAAAGGCGTCATAACAACACCTAAAGGTGACGCACTGTATCATAGCTGCCTTGACATAAAGCATGATTTTGGTTGCGGATTTGAGTTGATCGGAGGTTAAAGCACCTGGTCTCCAGCTTCACACCCGTTAATGAAAGACTTGCTACAATTCAAATAAAAGCAAAATTCTTCAACATCGGCTTTATTTGCGCTCATGCTCGCACTGAAGACAAGGACGAACAGACCAAAGATATATTTTATGAGCGCTTAGAAGAAACATATGACCGTTGTCCTGCCCATGACATTAAAATTATTGTAGGCGATTTTATTGCCAAAATTGGGAAGGAAAATATCTTTGGCCCAACAGTCAGACAATTCAGTCTCCACATCTGACAATGGCATGAGGCTGATAGACTTCGCAGCGGCAAAAAAAAACATGGTAGTTAGCAACACCAGATTTAAACATCTCGACATCCATAAAGGGCTGTCTCCAGATAAGAAAACAAGAAATCAAATTGATCACGTTGTGATAGATGGAAGACATTCGTCGAGCTTATTGGATGTAAGATCATTCCGAGGTGTTAACATAAACTTGGACCACTACCCAGTTGCAGCAAAGGTACGCATCCGGTTAAACGTAGAAAACAAAGTACGAACAGACACAACACGAAAGTTAGACATCGGTAAGCTGCAATCACAACAGATAACCACAGCATATTACACTCAACTAGCCCAATTTCTTTAATCAAAGCACTCCTCATCCCGATAACATATCAGCGCAATGGCAAAGTATTGCCCACTCCATGCAAACGGCCGCAAAATCTATACTTGGATACCAGAGACCTCCACCAAGGAATCCATGGTATCATCAGGAGTGTCGTGCTGCTACCGAAGAGAAAAATGCGGAATAGAGGGCTACTTTACAATCCGTTGCAACGCGTAGCGCACGAGAGAGTTACCGGGAGAAAAGGAGAGAGGAGAAACTTTTTTTCCGCAGAAAAAAAGAGAGAGATGGAAAAGCGGGAGTGTGAAAAAATCGAGATGTACAGGAGCCAGAATGAAGTCCAAAAATTCTACCAAAGAGTGAAGCATCAAACTGATGGCTTTGGTACAGGCACCTCCTCCTGTAGAGACCAGTAATGTAATTGGGTAACTGATACAGATAGTATGCTCAGGATATGGAAAGAGCATTTTTCAAACCTGTTGGTATCCAGCGAAGACGACAAAGATACCCCAGATCCAATCCCAGAAGATGGTATTGATTGTATACCGCCCAGCCAAGATGAGGTAAAGACAGCAATAAACCGGCTAAAGAATAATAAGGCAGCAGAAGCCGATGGCTTACCAGCCGAGCTGTTCAGACCGGAGGCGACACGCTGATAAGGTGTATTCATCAGCTAGTTAGCACCATCTGGCAGGAAGAACGAGTACCCGACGATTGGAACCTGAGTATCCTGTGCCCGCCCATAATAAAGGAGATAAGACTGTATGCTCTAACTATGGGGGCATAAGTCGATTGCCCACAAGATCGTGTCAGGGATATTGTGCGAACGACTAATGTCTATGGTCAACGAGATAATTGGGCCATACCAATGTGGCTTAGACCTGGCAAGTCCACCATTGACCATATATTTACCCTGCGGCAAATCCTGGAGAAGACCCAAGAGATGCAGATCGACACCTACCACCTTTTTGTCGATTATGAAGCAGACTTCGAAAGCCCGCTACGTTCAAATGTATTCCAGGCCATGTCTGAATTTGGTATCCCCAAAACTCATTCGGCTTTGTAAAATAACTTTTACTGACACGAGATCCTCAGTTAAAATAGGAAAGAATCTCCCCGAAGTATTTTGTACCAAAAGAGGATTCAGGCAAGGAGACAGCCTCTCGTGAGATCTCTCCAACATCCTGCTGGAAAAGGTTATTCGAGAGGCAAACGTCAAAAGAAGTGGCACAATCTAAACCAATAGCCACATGTTACTTGCTTATGCTGATGATATAGACATCATGGGACGATCAGTAAAAGAAGTAACAGATACCTTTATGAAGGTCGAAGGAGAATCTGCTAAATTGGGTCTGGCGGTAAACGGCGGGAAGACTAAGTTGATGGTGTCGACGCGCAATGCGTCCATAGAGATTGTTGACGTTGGTTCCTATAATTTTGAGATATTAAAAGACTTCGTCTACCTCGGCACCGCCGTAAACGCAGTTGTGAAAAAAGAGAAGAATTTTGTTGGCCAACAGATGCTACTTTGGCTTAAGTAAGCAAATTAAAAACAAAACCACATCTCGTCAAACAAAAACTACGCTTTACAAAACACTGATACTACCTGTGCTAATGTATGTTTCCGAAGCCTGGGTACTTGCGCTAGCAGATAAGGCAGTGCTTGGTGTGTTTGAGAGAACAATTCTTCGAATGATCTACAGCCAATCTGCGTTGACGGTGAATATCGAAGTCTTATGAACCACGAACTCTATCTGCTATACAACGACATCAGTATAGATAAACGTATCGAGTTGCAATGATTGCGTTGGCTAGGCCATATCATAAGAATGAGCGATGATGAACCCGCTAAAAAGGCTTATAAATATGGCCACATTACGGTACATGCAGAACTGGCACGATAAGGCTTCGATGGAGCGAACAAGTGAAAAAATGAGATGGAAAGACACGGTATTCCAAAAAACCAAGTAAAAAATAGAGATAGTTGGAGATCTTTCCTTAGTTCGGCTTATGGAACAAATGTTCTGTAATGGGCCAGCTAAGTAAGTAAGTAAGTAAGTAATGAGTAATACTAACTCCTGTAGCATATTATGTAGCTCTATCTTAAATATTGCGAACACCTTTTTGATTTCAACAGAGAGACACAGAAACCGGGTAAATGCACAAAAGGACAATGAAAACGAAACAAAATTGATTAATTGTCAATGAGAGCCGAAACTAAAATTTTCTGAGCGACATTTTTGCAGAACATTTCGAAGCTGAAAAACGTCATCTTGTGGTACTTTTATAGCGGTTCTTAAAAAAAGGACGAAAAGGAAATTGAATGAAGCGAGTTAGAAGGTCGAAATGCTCTACGAAAATGATCCTCATTCGATTTGACTGAAGTCATGTCATCACATAAATAAGCTAAAAAAACAGTTAACAAACATATAACGCTAATTTCAGATGCCTTACAGGGTCTTCAGCACAAACTTCATCACGCCATAACTCGGAAGTTCGACTCACAGCGGATCTGTCCCTCGGGATTCTTAATATACTCACCAAGTGATTTCATCCCCAAAAGGAATTATATCTGCCCCAAAATTTCGGTTCACAGTGTAAGCACCTCCTTCTAACTTGAAGAAATATTACCATATCCAAATTGTGAACCAACGCAGTATTCGGTTCGAAGTTGTCGTGTACACCAGCCACTACACACGCAGGCTGGGTTTTTCACAGATTCCGGGTCATTTTCTCACGAAGTGTGGACTTTCCATTAAAAAAACTTGTACCTAGTAATAGTGGCCTTGAGTGCAACCTGTTACAAGAAAAATCAAAACGATTCGGGAGAAGGTCTTACACTGCACTTTTCCGAAATTTCGTGTGGGATCTATGTCGCGTAGATATATAACGATGCCCAAAGTATGGATCAAATCGGTTACTGCCTTCGAGGGTTATAGTGTGCACCATTTTTGCGAAGAGTTTTGAACTTTTATGGGTGAGGTAGCCGAAGGAGTGGACCGGTATGGCCCATATAGAACTTGTTTTAATTTTACGACTGTCAAATTTTGGACCGAATCGGTTTATTAGTTCGAGAACTATCATGCACTCCATCCATAACACATGGTGCCATAGGTGGTTTTTACAGCGTTTGGGTCATTTTCTCAGGAAATATGGACTTGCCGCCGAAACAACCTGTACCGTCGTGGGCTCATGCTTCAACAAAACTCAAAACAATTTTGTGTGGGGTTGGTACCCGAAGGAGTGAAATATTGCATCTCGTATAACCTTTTCCAGCAGGTTGTTGAAAGGCTGTCTCCTTGTCTGATACCGAATTGTTCGGGGAGGTTATTTCCTATTTTAACTGAGGAACTAGTATCAGTTAAAGTCATCTTACAAAGCCGAATGAGCTTTGCGGGGATACCAAATTTAGACATGGCTTGGAATAATTTTGGGTGTAGGGAGCTGTCGAAGGCTACCTTATAACCAACAAAAAGGCGGTAGGTGTCGATATGCATCCCTTGGGACTTCTTAAGGATTTGCCGCAGGCTAAATATCTGGTCAAAGGTGGACTTGCCAGGTCTAAAGCCGCATTGGTATGGTCCAATTAGTTTATTGGCCATAGGATTTAGTCTTTCGCATACTAACCCTGACACTATCTTATAGGCAATAGGGAGGAGACTTATGCCTCTATAGCTAGGGCATACAGTCTTATCTCCTTTCTTGTGGACGGGACACATGATGCTCAGGTTCCAATCGTCGGGTACGCGTTCATCCTGCCATATGGTGCTAACTAGTTGAGCATACACCTTATCAGCGTGTCCTCCGGTTGTGAATAGATCGGCTGGTAAGCCATCGGCTACTGCTGCCTTATTATTCCTTAGCCGCTTTATTGCTGACTTTACCTCATCTTGGCTGGGCGGTATTCATTCAATACCATCTTCTGGGATTGGATCTTCGTCTTCTTCGCTACGTTTGGACACCAACAGTTTGGAAAAATGTTCTTTCCATATCCCGTGCAAACTATCTGTATCAGTTACCAAATTACCTTCCTGGTGTCTACAGCAGAATGTGCCTGTATCAAAGCCATCAGTTCGACGTTTTAATCTTTGGTAGAACTTTCGGAATTCATTCTGGCTTCTGTACATCTCGATTTTTTCACACGCTCGCTCTTCCATTTCTCTCTTTTTCCTGCGGAAAAGGCGTTTCTCCTCTCCCCTTTTCACCCAAATACCTCTCTCGTTGCTACGGATTGTAGAGTAGCCCTATATGCCGCATTTTTCTCTTCGGTAGCAGCACAACACTCCTGGTCATACCATGGATTCCTCTGTGGAGGTCTCTGGTATGGCTTTTGCGGATGTTTGCCTGGAATGGGCAATACTTTGCCATTCTGCTGATATATTATCGGAACGAGGAGTGCTTTGATTAGGCAATTGGGCCAGTTGAGTGGAATATGTTGTGGCTATCTGTGGTGATTGTAGCTTACCGATGTCTAACTTTCGTATTGTTTCTGTTCGTACTTTATTCGCAACGTTTAACCGGGTACGTGCCTATGCTGCCACAAGGTAGTGGTTCGAGTCTATGTTTGCAGATGTTTCACTGTGGAGACTGAATTTCCCCACTGTTGGGCCAAAGATATTCTCCTTTCCAAATTTTGCATTAAAATAGCCAAGAATAATTTTAATGTCATGGGCAGGACAACGGTGGTAGAAATATTATGATGTGCAAAGTATGGACCAAATCGGTTAGTCCCTTCCAGAGTTATCATGCACACAAATTTTTCAAACATTTTCGAACTTTTGTGGGGGAGGTATCGGAAGGAGTAGACCAATAAAACCATCTTCGAACATAAATTAAGTTTGGGCAAAATATTAAGAAAGCCAAATTTTGTTCCGATTCGGTTAATCCGTTCGAGATTTATTGTGCGCTCCGGCCAGCCAAACAGACGGACGGACATAGCTAAATCAACTCCAAATTGTCTGAAACGGATTTCGTCCAAGCATACTTGGGGTCTTAAACCATTATTATATACCCTCTCGAGCATAAATGCTGAGTGTATAAAATTTATATATAATGCCCAGTGTTTTTAAATTAATAAAATAAGCTTTTACCGTTGTTAAGCTAATCAACATGATGATGTTTTTACATTTACCTAATCTGTTAAGACTCGGCCAATGAAATCAACATAAGCCAGCTGTAATTTTACGAAATTTAGACAAACACAGCCTCAGCATTTAAATTAAAGTCTGTCATTCAATACACCACAATATTAACTAATAATTGATTTTTATTATTTTTTTTCAATGCATATTTATTTATTTTGTTGTTTATTTCTGATGTCGTTTAAACATGTGAAACATACAATAATATATTTGTTTTTTTTGTAGCACTTGACTCAATAGTTTAATAAAGTTATTGACACATGCCGGGAAATGTCCACTACTATTGGTAATTAAAAAAATTAAAAACGTTAGGCATATTACAAATATCACTGTATAATTTGAAAACCTTTTCGTTAAAGTTAAATTACCCACGTTTTGATAATATCGTCCAAAACACTGTAGGGCATTAATAACTGTACATATTTATCAATAAATCGTCTGATTGTATACTGGCTGCAATAAACATATACAGGTTAAATAATAAATATAATAAAACAGCACAAACCAAACAAAGTAAAAAAAAAACTACTACTCTAGCCAATAAATACAAGTTATTTGCATTTAAAGGCTCGGATGGCAAATATTAAAAATGTTTAAAATTTACATCTGAAAAAATATAAATAAATAAACAATTTAAATCGCAAATACCGTTTCGGTTTTATGTAAACAAATGTCAGGATGAATGATGGCAATTGAATGAACTAAACGAATATTTGTTCATCCAGCATTCAGTCATCAGAGATCATTTAAATTTAAATTATTTAATTTTTGCTGTTTTGATATTTAAAATTTTGGTTATTATTATGTACAATCAAGTGACAAAATACAATATTGAGTAAAGATATTTTCGGTACTAACATGATTTTCATCAATTGATGGACATGAGAGTACTTCGTTGATCGGGTTAAAATTACAAAAAAGGATATTGCAGAAGAGGTTTTGAAGACGACGATATAAGACAAATTTTGGAATTTGTTCTGATTCAACATTCAGCAACCTAACTTATTATACCCTCCATCATAATATGAAGGAAATAATTCAATTTGTCATTCCGTTTGTAACACATCGAAATATTCATCGTATACCCCATAAAGTATGTATATTCTTGATCAGGGTAAAATTTTTTGCATCGTACACCAAAATATAAAAAGATAAGCTAATTAAGCTACTGGGCTCATACCCCATTTATAAAGGTTCTAATCCTTTTCTTTTTAATTTTTAATAATTCATAAAAATTATATTTTTAGCTATTTTAATAATAGGAACTTTAATTGCTATTTCAGCTAACTCTTGAATAGGAGCCTGAATAGGGTTAGAAATTAATTTATTAGCTTTTATCCCCCTAATAAGAGATACATAACCATGTCCGTCTGTTGAAATCAGGATACAACTCGCAATTTTTAAGATACAGCTTTGTAATTTGGTGTAGATCAGACCCTAGGATGTTTGGTATTGCAAATGGGCTATATGAGTCCACGTTTTGATATGGCCCACATAGAACAGTACCACCCTATTTCGGTATTTTTAAGGTTTTAGCTTCATTATCACACCGAAATGACTGAAAATTGGTACTTAGTCTCCGTTGGGGGTATATAACTTTCCCACATAATTTTGTCGGTATAGGTCCACGCCTTCATAAAGCCCCCATAGAACAGTACCTCCCGATTTGCGGTATTTTAAAGGTTGTGGCATCAATATTCCACCGAAATGGCTGAAATTAGGTATTTAGTCTTCGTTTAGGGCATGTAACGTTTACCATGAATTTTGTCGGTATAGGTCCACGCCATCATATAGAACCCATAGAACGGTATCTCCCGACTTTCGGTATTTTGAAGGTTGTGGCCTCAATATTCCACTGAAATGAGTGAAATTTTGTAATTAGTAGTCAGGTAGTAGTAGTAAGGTTTTACCTTCATTATCACACCGAAATAACTGAAATTTGGTACTTAGTCTCCGTTGGGGGTATATAACTTTCCCACAGAATTTTGTCGATATAGGTCCACTCCTTCACATAGCTCCCATAGAACGGTACCTCCCGATTTTCGCCTCAATATTCCACCGAAATGGCGAACATTAGGTATTTAGTCTTCGTTTGGGGTATAAAACTTTCACCATGAATGTTGTCGGTATAGGTCCGCGCCTTAATATAGCCCCCATAGAACGATCTCCCCGATTTTCGGTATTTTGAAGGTTATGGCCACAATAATCCATCGAAGAGGCTGGCATTTGGTATTAAGTGTTCGGTGGGGGTATTTAAATTTCCCTCTATTTTTTTCTGGGTTAGGTTCACTCCTTTATATATCCCCCATTGAACGGTACCTCCCTATTTTCAGTATTTTGAAGGTTGTTGACACAATATTCACGGAACTGGCTGAAATTTGGTGTTTTGTCTTCATTTCGAGTATAAAACTTTCCATATGAAATTTGTAGGAATAGATCCAAGCCTTTATATAGCGCACATAGAACGGTACCTCCCGTAATTCTAAAGGTTGTGAAGTCAATATCCCACCCAAAATAACTGAAATTTGTAATTTGGTCTTCCATGGGGTAATAACATATTCGAGAAAATAACTATTAGTATAGGTCCACGTATAGAAGCATACCTCTTGATTTTTGGTATTTTTTGGTTTTAGCCACATTATCTTACCGATAATGACGTAGGGGATGAAAGATATTAAGGAACGGTCCTGACCGGCTTTAACATGGCAAAGCCCAGGATTTATCTTGGTCCCTCTTTCATCTCAAGTGGACACTGACCTCCCCGTGGTGTCACCTGGGGAACTGCCTTTAACACCCGTTAAATGTAGTGATACGAACTTTAAAAACTTGGGTTTGAGCGTCGGGTTAGTAACTCTCCCCTAGAAAACACAGCCTACTATGAAACAAGTAAGCAAAGGCTATAGTCGGACGGGGCCGACCATGTGGTACCCTACACCACAACCTGTCGGAATTAGGTATGTGCAACCGCATTGCACGCCGAATGTCCGGGTTCGATTCCCATCAAATTGTTAATGGTGGCAAAATACCTTATATTTACTTAGTATTTCAGACATGAAAAACGTCTCTACAAGTGGCAACTTAGGACACTATCAATAACTTAATATGAATCCGTTGATATAAGAGAAGCCCCTCTCTTTCTAAGTAATATTCAAAAATTGGAAAATTCACATTGATTAGCCCCTCCTGCTACATCTTCAAATTGTCTTTGAGTATCAGGTTCCTCTTTGGAATACACCTAAAATAAATACATATATACCACGCAATTTGGTATATTTGATATTTGGGAAAATTGGGAGTTTACTGAAGATCTATCGTCCAAAATTGTGCACTTGTACCTCACATAGGCTTCATAGTTCATTGTGGTCATATATTGTGATATCTAAAATATATTTTATACCGGTAGAAATAACGAAGAATGAATAGAAATTCAAAAAATTTGCATGCAAACAAATTTATAAATCCCAAAATCTTCAAACTGCACTTTTCCCAAATTTTGTGTGGGAGGTACTCGAAGAACGGACAAATATAGTCCATATTCCGACCTGACACATGACTGGATGAAATAATACGATGTGTAAAGTTTCGACCAATCAGAAAATCCCCTTGAGAGTTAACTTGCGGATTTGCGGCGCAAGTACAATCTGCTGAAAAAATGCATAACGATTCAAAGGGACTCTTAAATTTCCCTTTTCAGAATTTTGTGTGGGAGGTACCCTAAGGACCGATATAGTCATATCCGATCTATATCTAGAAGGAATACTAATATATGGAAAGTTTCAATACTAATATATGGAAAGTTTCGAAAACAATTTTGAACTTTTTTGGGGGAGGTGTGGACCGACAAAGCCTACATTCGAACTTAAACAAGGCTTGGGCAAAATATTACGAAGTACAAAATTTGGTTCTAATCGGTAGATCCGTTCGAGAGTTATCGTGCGCACCAGCCAGCTAGACATTAAGAGAGACAGATGAACGGACAGAGCTAAATAGACTCCAAATTGTCTGAAACGAATTTCGTCCAAATATACTTTGGGTCTAAAACCTATATTTCGGTGAGACACATCTTTAGTCGTATTTTGTTAGTATCCCCTTTACCCTAAATCCTGAGGTATAAAATAGGTGGCGAGGCGACCCCATGTTGCAATATTTGTATAAAAATCCAATTTGACAACTGAACTGAAAATTTCTCTGTCATGATAGAGACAATTTGTAGCATGGGAGGAAATTGTGGTTCTCTACACAAAACACATAATATATTAGGCAGAAGGTGCGTTATCTAGCAGTATTGCAATTTGCATCATTTTTCCATATGTAGGCTCCTTTGCTGTTATATGCCCTCCAGGAACGAAAATATGGACCAAAAATAAAATTTTTATATTTTTCATACAAAAGTAATGGTCTATGTCAACCGCTAAATTATATCAGATAATCATGCAAAATTACAGGCATTTTCTTCAACCTAAACTCTTACCTCGTGCAAAATTTCGTGACTATTGAGCTATAATTGCGACCTCTAGCGGGTTTATGATTACACTACAAACAAAAAACTGGATATATTAGGCTGTAACTCTGTTATCTGATCTCGTACATCAACATAATTGACATCAACTGAAAGGTCAAGAGATCGTCTTCCAAATATAACTCACGAATGGTGAAGGTGTCTTTCAGGAACAAAGATATAAGCTGTTTATTAAAAATTTTCACAATTTTCACACAAAAGTTGTGGTCCATTTAACCCTCTAAATATTATCTGATCGTCATCTCAAATTGCAAGCTTCTTCTTTGTCATATACTCTTACCTTATCTAAAATTTCGAGGCGATCGGACTATTATTGCGACCTACAGATCAGCTACAAAATCTGATAAAAATTATGTTTTTGGTCCATTTCACCCGCTAAATATTTCACGATCATCACCAATTAAAATAGCGATCTATTCTGATGTGAAACCGACCTCCATACCAAATTTCGTGACGATCGGTCCATAATTGCGGTCTGGAGTTTGATTACAATTTATAATGGACAGACGGACACACGGACGGACGGACACACATCTCAAAATCGCTTTATCTCGCCGTGATATGAAGATTGGTATACCACATTGGGGGTCTCCGACGAATATTTCGCGGTGTTCCATGAATTTTTCCCAAAACAAACTTATAATACCCTTTCCACATAGTGGTGTAGGGTATAAAAACGAAAGAAAAGAAAAACAAACACTTCTAAACACAGCATATTCCACTCAACTAGCCCAACTGCTTAATCAAAGCTCTCCTCGTCCCGATAACATATCAGGACAATGGGAAAACATTGCCCACTCCATGCAAACAGGCACAAAATCAGTACTTGGATACCAGAGACCTCCACGAAGGATTCCATGGTATGATCAGGAGTGTCGTGCTGCTACCGAAGAGAAAAATGCGGCATATAAGGCTACTTTACAATCAGTAGCAACGCGTAGCGCACGAGAGAGATATCGGGAGAAAAGGAGAAAGGAGAAACGTCTTTTCCGCAAGAAAAAGAGAGAGATGGAAAGGCGGGAGTGTGAACAAATCGATATGTACAGGAGACAGAATGAAGTCCGAAAATTCTACCAAAGTGTGAAACATCAAACTGATGGCTTTGGAACTGACACATCCACATATGGAAAGAGCATTTTTCCAAACTGTTGGTATCGAATAGTAGCGAAGTTGACGAAGATTCAATCCCAGAAGATGGTATTAAATGTATACCGCCAGGCCAAGATGAGGTAAAGACAACAATAAACCGGCTGAAGAATAATAGGACAGCAGGAGCTGATGGCCTACCAGCCGAGCTGTTTAAAACCGGAGGGGACACGCTGATAAGGTGTATGCATCAGTTAGTTAGCTCTATCTGGCAAGAAGAACGCGTATCCGACGATTGGAACCTGAGCATCATGCGTCCCGTTCATAAGAAAGGAGATAAGACTTTATGCTCCAACTATAGGGGCATAAGTCTTCTCCATATCGTCTACATGATAGTGTCAGGGATATTGTGTGAACGACTAAAGCCCATGGTCAACGAAATAATTGGACCATACCAATGCGGCTTTAGACCTGACAAGTCCACCATTGACCAGATATTTACCCTGCGGCAAATCCTGGAGAAGACCCAAGAGATGCAGATCGACACCTACCACCTTTTTGTCGATTATAAAGCCGCCTTGAACAGCCCGCTACGTTCAAAGGTATTCCAAGCCATGTCTGGTAAAAAAAAAGCTCATTCGGCTTTGTAAAATGGCTCTAACTGACACAAGATCTTCAGTTAAAATAGGAAAGAACCTCTCCGAAGAGTTTTGTACCAAAAGAGGTTTCAGGCAAGGAGACAGCCTTTCGAGTGATCTTTTCAACATCCTGCTGGAAAAGGTTATACGAGAGGCAAACGTCAAAAGAAGTGGCACAATCTACACCAATAGTCACATGTTACTTGCTTATGCTGATGATATAGACATCATAGGCCGATCAGTAAAAGAAGTAACTGATACCTTTATGAAGGTCGAAGGAGAATCTGATAAAGTGGGTCTGGCGGTAAACGGTGAGAGACCAAGTTGATGGTGTCGACGCGCAATGCGTCCATTGAGCTCGGACCAACTGTGGAAGTTGGTTCCTATAATTTTGAGGTAGTAAAAGACTTCGTTTACCTCGGCACGAATGTAAACACAACAAACGACATCAGTTGTGAAAAAAGAAGAATTGTATTGCCCAACAGATGCTACTTTGGCTTAAGTAAGCACTTCAAAAACAAAGCCACAACTCGCCAAACAAAAATAACGCTTTACAAAACACTGATACCACCCGTTCTGATGTATGGTTCCGAAGCCTGGGTACTTGCGCAAGCAGACATGGCAGAAAAATGCTTCGAAAGATCTACGGACACATCTGCGTTGACGGTGAATATCGACGTCGCATGAACCACGAGCTGTTTCTGCTATACAACGACATCAATATAGTTAAACCTTTCGAAATGCAGCGATTGCGTTGGCTAGGCCATATAATAAGAATGAGCGAAGATGAACCCGCTAAAAAGGCGTATAAATACGGACCGCTGGCGGTGCACGCAGAATTGGCAGCCCAAGGAATGGCGCAAACAAGTGGATGAAGAGATGAAAAGGCGCGGTATTCCAGAGTGCGATGCAACAAATAAAGAGAAATGGAGATCATTTCTTAGTTTGGTATTTAGTCTTCTTCATAAAACAAATACAATACAACTCGTGGTGAAGGGTATAACAAGTTCGGCCCGACCGAACTTAATGCCGTTCTTACTTGTTTTTCATTAGCCTTCTGTTACCTTCCGACCTGCGCAATCTTGAAAATGCACCCAATCTATATTTTCATTGCATATCATAGTTGTTGGTCTGTGGCTAACGGATCGAGATCTCTGATACGAAGTTTTTCTCTGTCCCCAAGGCCACCAGAACTCAGAGAAGGTAAACCAGTGCAAAAAGCCGGTCGAAGTGGGATTTCATGAAAGTTTTTGGTATTTGCACTGGGGATTGTATTAAACGTTTTAAATATAAACACTTCAACCTTCTAAATTACTTTTCGTAAATGAATATTGTAAATCTACGATTTTGACCTATACCTACTACCATGCTAACCAATATATTGGTAACGAAATTTTCCTATGTACGATTTCTCCAATCCCTTTAAAATGCTTCGAAGTTCATGGGAAATACAAAGTGTTTGTTTTTCCGTTGTTTTTTAAACTTTACATATTTGATTGTATTTATATAGTCTTTAAATGTTTATTGCACTTTAATGGGATTTCATTTTTGCAACTCGTTGGTACTTCGCGTATCTTTTTTTTCAACGAAACCTTACAATGGTCGTATGTAGTACAAATTTTATACATACATACATACAAATATACATACATTTGCAATGTGTTTATATGTATGTTGCTTTTATACAACCTCTGACCGATTTTTTGTGTTTATACCGGACTACATGAGTGAGTATGGGTATGTGCTTTCGTGTGTTAGACTCTGCATGAACATCCTTTGTATTCATTTGAGTCGCACACAAACATACACACAATTACCATTTGCATTGCATTGTATTGCACAACTGGACGTTTTACTAGTAAGTTTTTGGTTTTTATCTGATTCTATTTTTTCACTTGCTTCAGTCAGTGCCATTGTTTTTATTGTAGTTGTTGCTGTTGTTGTTTTTTTGGTGTTATTTCTGTTGTTTGGCGGTTGTGCTGATGGTGTTATTCTATGGCTTTTATTATGTTAAAGCATCATGGTTTTAACAACATTTGTAAACACAGCCAAAAACAACTGCACACAACGTATTAACACACACGAACATACATATGCATGTATGCAAACAGAATGCAACAAATCCCTACATATGTATGTATGTATGTCATTTTATATGTATGTAGTGGTGAAGGTGGTCGGCCATTGCATAAAAAAATGTTAAGGAATATACTCAAATATTTGTTTCGAAAAAAAATCTGCATGAATTAAATACTGCAGAGCACAATAAAAAAACGTACAGAAAACACATTTTTAAAAAATTACCACTACAAACGCATATTTTTTCTAGCTATTTATTTTGTAAAACAAATCCAATGGACAGTTTGTTTTTATTTAAATAAAAATAAATTTTTATTTGAGTGCTTTTTATTATTTTTTCATGGTGACGATAACTACCGATGGCTGCTGGCGTAACAGACGTTAATTTTATTGATCAACCCTTATGTGCAGGAACTATTCTTTTTTTATTGTTACAATCTTTAAATCCTTTTGATGAGGAGTTAAGGTTCAAATACTTTAATTTGTTTGGTCGTTAAAGAACAATACATTTTTAAATTAATATAAATAAGATCATAATATAGTTTTTATTATTGATTGCATGATTGCGTTCCCTATATGAATTGATTTTGATATACAGTCGAAATCGCCTATAACGTCGGTCAAGGAACCGACGAAATTCGGACGCTATAAATTATAGTCGTTATAAACGATATTAATAAAAGAGGTCAAATTATTTTATGTTTAGTATCTTTTGGGTATATATACGTTGCTTTTTTAAGTAAATTAATAAATTCAATTAAATTTTGGTACTTGTTCATTCTATATACACATAGCCCAGAAAGTCTGCGTTCACCTTACTACTTTTCAAAAATGATGCTAAAACTTTAATAAATAGGTAAATGAGATCAGTTTTTCTTTCATAAATATGTTATTGGCACTCTTTAGTACCAGAATAAAAAGAAAAATTCCAGAAAATATATTATTATTGCGAAGATAACGGTAGAAAAGTGTTACAACTGCTAAATTAAAGCCCCAAAAAGTCTGCGTTCACTTTGTATGTTGCAATGATACCGTTAGTTTTTTTGAATTTTTTTGAAGTTTTCTCCCATTTTTAATCAATATTGTCACAACTGGTCTTTCTGTGAGGTCGCTTGCATACTTAACTTAAAAAAGTAATTTATTTCAAGAATGGAAAACAAGGCAAAGAAAATGGCATCGATAAAAGGAAAATTCTATATAAATTATGGAAAAAGCTGTCGAAATATTGGCGAAACTGTAGGTAGAACATATTAGTCCATACATAGAGTGATAATTAACTATAAAGAAACCAGAATTTTTACGTCAAAACCCAGATCTGGGCATTATATAGGAGCCAAAACCTTACAGTCTCAGCAGTATGCTTTGAAACGTTATGTTGTTGCAACCAGAATTTCGTAGTTCTTCTGCATTTTGGTTCAAATTGCACTTCATGATGTTTAGGTAACCATACTTGTCCATTGTCGATTCAATAAATACAAGTTGGCCCACTCCAGAAGCTGCTACACACCCCAAACCAAAACAGCATCCTCGCCAGTTTTTACAGTGTAAAACAAGATTTTGTTTTTTCAAGCGCTGTTCGAGCTTTCTCCAAACAGTTTGAAGTCCTTTCATTGCAAATATATAGAACATGCATTCGGCCGAAAATATGACTTGATTCCAGAATACTTGGAGGCTTGTTTATGTATTCATTAGCAAATTCAATATGCTTCTGCCTGTTTACTAGTGATATGTACGGCTTTCGCCGTGCGACTATACCATGATATCCAGCTTTATGCAGAATTTTTCTGGCGATTTGTGCATAAATACTTTTTTTGGATGCCATTTTCACATTGTCAACAATTTTTGAAGTAA
Organism: Musca autumnalis; assembly: GCF_047663935.1. Classification (NCBI taxonomy): domain Eukaryota; kingdom Metazoa; phylum Arthropoda; class Insecta; order Diptera; family Muscidae; genus Musca; species Musca autumnalis. Next base: position 224,155,921 of record NW_027411866.1, read on the forward strand.
TTATCGGACGGTTTGTTTTAACTATATTAGTTATGTTACGCTCCTCCCGTTCTGATAATATTTTTGACCGTCCAAAACTGAGCTTTGACCGTCCAGATCTGGGCATTGACTTCAAAATTCCGATTTTTTATAGTTAATTATCACTCTATGTATAGACTAATATGTTCCACATACAGTTTCGCCAATATTTCGATAGCTTTTTCCATTATTTACCTAGAATTTTCCTTTTATCGATGCCAATTTCTTTGTCCTTGTTTTCCATTCTTGAAATATTTTACTTTTTTAAGTTAAGTGTGTAAACGACCTCACAGAATGACCAGTTGTGACAATATTGATTAAAAATGGGAGAAAACTGCCAAAAAATTCAAAAAAATTAACGGTATTATTGCAACATACAAAGTGAACGCAGACTTTTTGGGGCTCTAATTTAGCAGTTGTAACACTTTTTTACCGTTATCTTCGTAATAATAATACATTTTCAGGAATTTTTCTTTTTATTCTGGTAGTAAAGAGTGCCAATAACATATTTATGAAAGAAAAACTGATCTCATTTACCTATTTATTAAAGTTTTAGCATCGTTTTTGAAAAGTAGTAAGGTGAACGCAGACTTTCTGGGCTATGTGTACGTATAAATGACTTAAAAACAAAATAATAAAATATAAGGACATTCAATTCATTCTTCAGCAGATATTATGGTTTTAGAAACATTGTGGCGTTTTTTATTGGGATAGCGTTTGCAATTTTGTCTGGCTTAATACCATTGTTGTTGTTTTAATATTTTAAAACAACTAGTTTATTAGTGGAAAAGATTTTGCATTGTTCGCCAAGGGGTAAGGCAGGGAATACTATAGTTTCGATCCACGCCAGTTTATGTCATCAGTTCCCTTGTTTCTTGTTTGTGGATATTCTCCACCGAAGTTATTTTTCAATAACTTCTTCAACAAGAAACTTTTTATACCCAAACATCAATCGTCAGCTCGAAGTATAAAGGTAAGCCAAGACACGTTTCGTCGGAGTTGTGTGAGGTTGCCAAGGAAAAACTTCTCATTGAACTTTTTTCTTGGCTTATAGTATTCCCTGCCTTACCCCTTGGCCAACAATGCCAAATCTTTTCCACTAATAAACTAGTTATTATGGTTTAATTTAAAATAATCTGTTATTTTAGTGTTGGCTTTCTTGGAATTCATAAGTTTAAATTTAACTCAGATCTGAGTTTTGAAAGGGTTTCCAAAACACATTGTTTGTTGTAACATATTCTGAGTAAATAGATTTTTAAAGAGTTTCTACTGTTAGGCATGCCTCTGACACTGGCGGTAATTGAAATTCTGGTTCTGTAGTATCCTTAATTTCTTCATTAGAATTGCTTTCATATAAAACTTCCAATATTATGTCGTCATTATACATGGCATCGATGGCAACTAATTCATCAATATCTTCCAAGTGTTGGGAGAAATGAGAATGGAGACAAATGTCTTCAGCGTCGTTCAACGGAACATTAATCCCGCATAATGAAAACAGTTAGCAATGACAGAAGACGCTAAATTTTTCAAGACTTCGTCATACAACAATAACACTGCATCCAACAGATTTAATTTCGTACTTTCATTATTCTTTATTCTTGCCAGGATAGTGGATATGGGTGAAGTAGGGGATGAAAGATACCAAGGAACGGTCCTGACCGGCTTTAACATGGCAAAGTCCAGGATTTATTTTGGTCCCTCTTTCATCTCAAGTGGACACTGACCTCCCTGTGGTGTCACCTGGGGTAGCTGCCTTTAACACACGTTAAAGTTAGTGAGCTAAAATGTGCCGCGCGATCACCCATAAGAACGTTAAAAACTTGGGTTTGGGCGCAGGGTTAGTACCCCTCCCCTAGAAGAAGCAGCCTTCTATGAAAAAAGATAAGAAAAACAAATCCCTCTAAAGTTGACGACCCCCGCAAACGTTTTAAGGACCATGATCTGCGAATCTGCACATGGGATGTTCGCACTCTTTGTAGAGAAGGTGCAGTCTTCGCATTGGCAGACGTACTTGAAAAGTACAAGACCGATATTACTGCCATACAGGAAATACGATGGATTATGAAAGGCGTCACAACAACACCTAAAGGTGACTCACTGTATTATAGCTGCCATGACATAAAGCATGAGTTTGGTTGCGGATTTGTAGTTGGTCGGAGGTTAAAACACCTGGTCTCCAGCTTCACACCAGTGAATGAAAGACTTGCTACAATTCGAATAAAAGCAAAATTCTTCAACATCAGCTTGATTTTCGCTCATGCACCCACTGAAGACAAGGACGAACTGACCAAAGATATATTTTATGAGCGCCTAGAAAAAACATATGACAGTTGTACTGCCCATGACATTAAAATTATTCTAGGCGATTTTAACACCAAAATTGGAAAGGAAAATATCTTTGGCCCAACAGTCGGAAAATTCAGTTTCCACAATGAAACATCTGACAATGGTATGAGGCTGATAGACTTCGCAGCGGCAAAAAAACAAGGTAGTTAGCAGCACCAGATTTCAACATCTCGACATCCATAAGGGCACCTGGCTGCCTCCAGATCAGAAAACAAGATATAAAATTGATCACGTTGTGATAGATGGAAGACATTCATAGAGCGTGTTGGATGTACGATCGTTCCGAGGAGCATCAATCACGGGTACGCACTCGGCTAAACGTAGCACGCAGTACGGACAAACACAACATGAAAATTAGACATCGGTAAGATGCAATCACAACAGATAGCCACAGCATATTCCACTCAACTAGACCAATTGCTTTATCAAAGCACTCCTCATCCCGATAACATATTAACGCAATGGCAAAGTATTGCCCACTCCATGCAAACAGCCGCAAAATCCATACTTGGATACCAGAGACCTCCACCAAGGAATCCATGGTATGATCAGGAGTGTCGTGCTGCTACCGAAGAGAAAAATGTGGCATATAAGGCTACTTTACAATCAGTAGCAACGCGTAGCGCACGAGAGAGATATCGGGAGAAAAGGAGAGAGGAAAAACGTCTTTTCCGCAGGAAAAAGAGAGAGATGGAAAAGCGGGAGTGTGAAAAAATCGAGATGTATAGGAACCAGAATTAAGTCCGAAAATTCTACCAAAGAGTCAAGCATCAAACTGATGGCTTTGGTACATTCTCCTGTAGAGACCAGCAAGGTAATTTGGTAACTAATACAGATAGTGTGCTCAGGATATGGAAAGAAAATGTTTCAAAACTGTTGGTATCCAATAGCAGCGAAGACTACGAAGATACCACAGACCCAGAAGATGGTATTGAATGTATACCGCCCAGCCAAGATGAGGTAAAGACAGTAATAAATCTGCTGAAGAATAATAAGGCAGCAGGAGCCGATGTCTTACCAGCCGAGCTGTTCAAAACCGGCGGCGCCACAGTGATAAGGTGTATTCATCAGCTAGTTAGCACCATCTGGCAGGAAGAACGAGTACCCGACGATTGGAATCTGAGTATCCTGTGCCCAGTCCACAAAAAGGGAGATAAGACTGTATGCTCTAACTATACACAGAAAAAAATTGTAGCCATTTGATAAAGAAATTCAAAGATTCAACCAAAAATTTATAGATTTTCCGGCAATAAAAAAAATTGTCATATTGACAAAATTCGATAAAATTTTTTGATCACAAAGTAAAAATACATGTTGATAAAATAAAATTGTAATATTGATTAAAATATTTATCATTTTTTTTATTTTTAACTGATAAAACATTTCACATATTGACAAAAATATTTATCAAAATATTTCACATTTTGCTTGATAAAAACAAAATATTTTCTTGATTAAAAAAATTGTTGAATGCATTTTTTCCAATCAATAAAAAAATATTCATATTTACAATTATTTTGTCGTTTTTTTGTTAAATACAAACCCAAACGCCACAGAAAAAAATACATACACACATTTATAAATGGTCGTGGTTATTTATTTATTTGAAATGCCAAGTACAAAAGCAACACCAGACGCATAGGTACATAAAAAATAACAGATGAAAGAAAGAAAAACGGAATGGAATAATTAATAACAGAAATACATAATTATTTAGTGCCACACATTAATTTTAATATAAGAAAACAAATAAATCACTTTTAAATATAAAATACAGGGAACATTATCGAACGTTGTGAAATAAAACACATTCTTCTGCCACCTTGAAAATCATCAGCGGAAAATGGGTATCTGTAATGTGAGAAATAGTACATCCATATACATATATTTCAAATATATAAAATGTTTTGATGTTATTACCAATATCACATGCGGTTGCTTCTTTGTCCAATAAAATATTCTTATTATCCTTTTTCATATTCGTGAATTCAATTATAAAATGTATTGGGCATTTAATTTACTTGAAAGGCACCTTTACTTTAAGAAAACACACAAACATTGATTTGTTTCTGCACTACCGATCCACACAGAACGACTGATTTAAAGAGACTGCCAAAACTACCAAACTGACGGTTAAAAAATGTTATCTGCCTTTCATAACCACAAACAGAACAAAACATGAGAACTCGTACCGTTTTTTCTTTCCCTCTTCGTTTGTTAGGTTCATAAAAATCAGCAACAAAAACAGTAACAAACTTACATACAAGCCTTCACCCGAGCACAAATAAATAAACAAGCCAAATGCCACACAAACGCTCCATCCCTTCATTCCATGACCATGCTTTGAAATATACATAGCAACGATACTCACATCTCAAGAAAAAAACACATCACATTGTTGTAGCGCTCTCTTTATGCCCTAATGTTGTTGTTTCTCTCGCTCTTGAGAGCGAAAACATGCGACAAACGTTGAAAACCATTTTAACTACAGAAATTTATTAATAACCATAAACAAATTTCAATAAATTATTTGTTTGAAATCGTTTATTGATCGCTTTCTAGTAACATTTTCATGTTTGATAAACATTTTCCCTATATATTCGTAATATTTTATCGCCATTCGACAAAAATATGGTGATAAAGCTTTTAATCAAAATTTTCAGGGTGGATTTGTTTTCTGTGTAGGGGCATAAGTCTACTCCCTATTGCCTACAAGATCGTGTCAGGGATATTGTGCGAACGACTAAAGACTATGGTCAACGAGATAATTGGATCATACCAATGCGGCTTTAGACCTGGCAAGTCCACCACTAACCAGATATTTACCCTGCGGCAAATTCTGGAGAAGACCCAAGAGATGCAGATCGACACCTACCACCTTTTTGTCGATTATAAAGCAGCCTTCGACAGCCCGCTGCGTTCAAAGGTATTCCAAGCCATGTCTGAATTTGGTATCCCCGCAAAGCCCATCCGGCTTTGTAAAATGACTTTAACTGACACGAGGTCCTCAGTTAAAATAGGAAAGAACCTCTCCGAAGAGTTTAGTACCAAAAGAGGTTTCAGACAAGGACACAGCCTTTCGTGTGATCTCTTCAACATCCTGCTGGAAAAGGTTATACGAGAGGCAAACGTCAAAAGAAGTGGAACAATCTACACCAATAGCCACATGTTACTTGCTTATGCTGATGATACAGACATCATGGGACGATCAGTAAAAGAAGTAACTGATGCCTTTATGAAGATAGAAGAAGAATCTGCTAAAGTGGGTCTGGCGGTACACGGTGAGAAGACAAAATTAATGGTGTCGACGCGCAATGCGTCCATTGAGATCGGACCAACTGTGGATGTTGGTTCCTATAATTTTGAGTTAGTAAAAGAGTTCGTCTACCTCGGCACCTCCAAACAAACAAACGACATCAGTTGTGAAATGAAAAGAAGAATTGTATTGGCCAACAGATGCTACTTTGGTTTAAGTAAGCAGTTTAAAAACAAAGCCACATCTCGTCAAACAAAAATAACGCTTTACAAAACACTGATACTACCCGTGCTGATGTATGGCTCCGAAGCCTGGGTACTTGCGCAAGCAGACATGGCAGTGATAGGTGTATTTGAGAGAAAAATTCTTCGAAAGATCTACGGACCAATCTGCGTTGACGGTGAATATCGACGTCGCATGAACCACGAGCTGTATCTGCTATACAACGACATCAATATAGTTAAACGTATCGAGATGCAGCGATTGCGTTGGCTAGGCCATATCATAAGAATGAGCGATGATGAATCCGCCAAAAATGCGTATAAATACGGACCCCTTGGCGGTGCACTCAGAATTGGCAGGCCAAGGAATAGATGGCGCAAACAAGTGGATGATGAGATGAAAAGGCGCGGTATTCCAGAGTGCGAAGCAACAAATAGAGAGAAATGGAGATCTTTGGCCTATGGAACAAATTTTCTGTAATGGGCCAGCTAAGTAAGTAAGTAGGATAGTGGATATTTCTCGATACCAGTAATGCGATTTTAATAATTTTATTATTCCTGGGTCTATGGGGTAAAAAATAGATGTGACATTGGATGGCAAAACGTCAAGCTTAATTGACTTGATACCGCCCAAATGGCAGTCGTAATTCAGTTGACTTACCCCATCTTCGAACATGTTGTACATATGTTTGGTGGTTTGATATTGTTTGATGTAAAAAACAACAAAATATTGAGAAAAATTTTTCTTCCTCGATTTCGACTGTATCTGCAAAATCTCTCTCTAAATCGAGAAATTATACGACTGTGATTATATTGACATGTCTATTACCAACATTGTCCTATATTCGGAATTAAGAATAAATGTATACTCCACTCTATTTGTTGCTTTACTTACATAATTAAACCCTGCACCACAATGTGGAATGGGTTTTATTTTGGAATATCATGACTTTTGATGTCGCCTCCCGCTTTTTTATTCCATCACAGACATGATTTTCACGTTCTGTGTGTAACGTAATGTGGACCGTATTTAAACACCCTTTACTTACTATCAATGTAATTGTTGTAACTCGATACGATTTTTTGTGGTGTACAGTGGTTCAGAATCATTTTTACTAGCAAAAACTCTGTATCTCTTGAACGGATATTTTATTTATTTATTTTATTTTATTTTATTTTTTTTTTTTTTTGATATATTATATATGAATTAAAAACATTCGAATTCGGTGTAGTAGTTGCAGAGGCTCTCTTCTTGTAAATGCTACGGTAATTTATTGAAAGGGTTCTTAAAAACAAAAATCCTACATACCTAACAAAAGAACAATGAACACAATATCTTTTATAGTTTCCGAGAAATAGCTATTTCTTCCTCCAGAAATTTGCAAAAATGACATATTGAAAAAATGGTCGTCTTTAGGAGCACGCCACGCCCACATCTTCCAACGTTTTTTACATATTTTTTGGTTTTCTTAGTTTCAATATTTTTACTATCGAATCCCATATAGAAATTAACAATCAGTGTCGACAAAAAATTGGGGTTTTGGCCAGGAAAATCGATTCCTAAATCACTGTGCGACGTCGATATTCACCGTCAACGCAGATTAGCCCGTCGATCTTTCGAAGGATAATTATCTTAAACACTCCAAGTGCTGCCTTATCTGCTTGCACATGCACTTTCGAGGTTAAGGGCGCCAAAAGGTTTGAGATCGGAATGGCAAAGAATTTTGAGGCAAAGTCTAAAGAACACAAATTGTGAACACATAAAATCCAAATTTCATTTAAAAATTTTTTCTATGGCTTTGGTCAATAAACACCAAAACTTAAAAATTCATGAAAACTACTAAATACAAAATATTTTAAAAAATAGACGCCAAACCGTTCAAAATACAAGGAACCAACATAAAATTTCATGTTTTTATACTCCAGTTATTGCTGTAATTTTCTTAAAATCCGTTACATCTACATACATATATGGTTTATTCTGAGATTTATAGTGAAATTGACGTAGAATATTTCATTCTTTGACACCATGTGTCGAGCATAAAGTTGCATAGTACTTTCATGCGTTAACTCAAAAAAAGTGCAAATAATTGCCAGGAAAAAATTCAACAACAAATTTCGGAGTTTTTTACAAAAATTGATTCCGATATTAAACCAGTAAATAGTATAGTGTCACACTTTTAGAATGAAAACAAATAAAACCTATTAATTAGAAAATATGGAAACATCGTTGAATGCTACTCGTTAGATCTGAAATAAAACACATTAACTTCAATATTGAAATCATCAACGCGAAATCGATATGTGGAACCAAATGATTACACTGGAAAACACGACAAAAGTCAATCAAGTTCAATTGATTTTTTTTTCGTTTCTAAATGAAATCGGCGAGTTATTTTCAAATCTGGCTTCGGGTTTTCTCCATTAGCTCTTGTTACTAGTTTTACCCGACACTAATACGCTCGATACAAAAAGTTTTTGAAATAATTATGGCGAATATATATCAAAAAATATAAAAAAAAACATATGACGGGCCTTATAAAAATTGGATATTTTGAGTATTTTAAGCTGGAATTACGTCATCGGGGGAAGTCATATGATCTTCATGTGACATACCAGATGTGCTTAGGGTGTCTACTATATAGTCCAGTATTAAAATATATAAAATAAAGTACATAGCGCCCATGATTCGGCCAGTTCGGTTGAAACATTCAACTTTTTCAATTTTGTTAAGCTGTGTTATATAATGTGATAAATAAGTACATCCATACTTCAAATATATGAATGTATATGAACAATTTATATATGTTATTACCACTAATTATAAAATTTCCAATTATAAAATGTATTGGGCATTTAATATTACTTTAAGAAAATACAAAACACGTATCTTTTAACTAACTTTGCAGTCTTCACTCAACGATTGCCTTAATGAAACTGAGTGAAAAATTCTCTGAGCATTTTTCACTAAAAGATCAAAAATAATTCATACCATTTTTCTTTTCCTTTCGCTTGCTAGGTTGGTTAGCAACAATTCCCTGATGATGTCTATCGATGATATTCGAAATATCGGAAAGATTAATCGTCATTTAGAAACCAATTTTGTTTTTTGTTTTTTTGTGTCTACTGACCTTAAACCAACTGAACAGAAGATGATGGTGATCAAAGGTCAACAATAATTATATGAACATTTGAAATAATACAAATTCAGATTTCCTAAAAAACTTTTTTGCAAAGGAGACCGTATTATGGTTATAACCATAACAATAGCTATTGTCTGAGACCGGCACAGCATTTAACGATTCGACCTTACACCTCACATTCACCATTCAAATCGTAGTGGTGTAGGGTATAAAATGTTCGGCCCCACCCCACTACAGCCCTTTCTTACGTGTTTGGTTTTATATTGTGATTCTGAACATTGGAACCGTCACTGCGTATGATTGTTATTAACCAGGCAGTTTGGGATCCCAATGTTAAGAAATAAGAATGTATTACCAAAAGAAGCAAAAACAACAAAAACAAGACAACTATTTATGGACTTCATGCTTTTCAATTCAAAAATAGGTATTTCAGATTTCGTCTTTAGCCTTATTTTTCTATTGCGAACTTTGCCAGATTTTTTGACTTGAATTATTAATAGTATGTAGAACATATTTTCAAAAATATAGAGCAATGTGTATTGAAATATAAACGTTATTAAGAATTTTATAAAAATATAATTTTTGTCGAATTGTTCCATACCCACACATATGACACAAATGTAAAATATTGTACATCATATGGGACAAAGTGTCAAAAAAAATCCATCTTTGGCCCAATAAGTTAAAAACTTCTATATCGAAAATTAAAGTTCTGATTTTTGAAATATGCAAGGCAAATTTATATAAAGTATTGCTCTGTTCCAGAACCTGCAATAAGCTACTACTTTTTACTACGATAACAATTTTCCCTTTATGATATCGGAAAAATTAGTAAAATTTAGTAGATTCTTGCAGTACTGGAACAGACCATATATGTATATATGTACGAATTACAACAATTAACAAATTTACAAAAACCACATTGTTGTTACTGCTATGCCTAAATACGATCGTATTCCCAGGGCGTGTGTGGTGAAAAAAGTAGAACACATGTATTCTTATCATGGTACAAATACACAGGTAGCCGCATCGGTAATTGATGTCAAAATTTGACATCAATTCAATGCAGTTGACACATTATGTTACCATCAGCTGGCATGATAATGCTACCTGTATTATTGTACCATGATTCTTATGAGAACTACCGAAATACGTCGAGCGTATACTTTTTTTAAGTTGAACATTTTCAACTTTGACAGAACGTACGATATGTTATTGGATGTATGTATGTGTGTGATTTATATTTTGAAAACAGAAGCCCAACAAAACTATAAATACAATTTATTGCAAAGGAAAAATGTTTGTTTTACGAAAGAAAACATTTAATAAAATTTCTGTCGCGATTTTTGTGTTTTAAATAGGATTTCGGATTCAACATATTTGGGAAATACGGACGCTCAGAGAGCGTTTTTGTGGTAGGTAGGGGAATATTTTTTGTACGTCACGACTTAAATTAGGAATAGCTGTTATTGAAAATTAATTGTCAAAGAAAATATTGAATAATAGGGTCGTTCCAATTTTTTTCAGGAAAACATACATTTTGAAAATCCTCTAAAATAAAAAAATTTGAATCAAAATATAAATATAACGCATTCAGAATTCTCGGTAATTTTTATTACACGTTTAGGATGAAAACCAGTATTTTGTGGTAACAAATTTCGAAGTTTAAAAAACTAAATTTACAAAAAAAGTTAGAATACAGCAGATTGTCACTTCTAACTTATAGAAATATGCCTTGGAAATGTGTTTTTAAATTTGTATATTTTTAAAATATTAATTTTATAGCTGAAAAAAGTTAGGCTTTCACACTCGTTGTTTGTCTCGAAAATTAATTTGCAAGCCGATGCACTCATAAGTTTAGCAAATATAGCGATTATAAAACAATAGGCCCCCGAAATTCGTCTGCAAATATACAGTATTTTGGACCACAGAACATTCCTGAACATTTTCTGGAAATTTGCATAAAACTAGGTTCAATAGTTTTGGAAAAAAAAAGTATAAAATATACATAACAACGGCAAACATTGAGCTTTTGCTGCAAATTTGATGTAAATCGGTTCAGTAGTATTGGAAAGATTAGGAAAGATTAAAATTGAACATTTAGGAAAGATTAAAATTGAACACATAAAAAAAGTGGGAATGGTCAATTTTTACTTGCATAAAAACCTAAGTTGGATTATGACGAACATTTCAAAAAAAGAATTATCCAAATCGGTACAGCCGTTCTCAAATGAGGCCATTACCAACGAACATTTGATTTTTATACCCTCCACCATAAGATGCAATTCTACATCGATGAATCCTTGTCCGTCCATCTGTCCGTGTGTCCGTCTGTGGAAATCACTCTAGCGTCCGAACGGATTGAAGTAGGTGGATGCAATTTTGGTAAAATCTATTATATGTACGTAGGACTTTTGGTATTGAAAGCGGGCTATGTAGGTCCACGTTTTCGTATAGCCCCCATACAAAGTGACGCCTGACGCGTCATCGTTTTAGGGCTTTTTTAAGATACTTGTCCCATTTTACCATCGAATTGGTTGATATTTGAAATTTTGTGTCTCCAGAGGCTAAAAACATTTCTACCAAAGTTTGTTTGTATAGGTCCACATTTTGGTATATCCCCCATATAACGCCCCATATACAGTACGCGTCACTTTAAGATATTTTGAATGTATTAGTCCCATTTGACCACAGAATCGGTTGTGACTTTGTATTTTGTGTTTCCACAGGCTATGAAACATTTCTACCATAAAATGTTTATTAAAGTCCACGTTTTGTGTGGGGTATAAAACGTTCCCCTTGAAATTTAAAGGTATAGGTCCGTACCTCCCGATTTTCGGTTTTTCGATGGTTGTGGCCTTAATATTCCACCGAAATGGCTGAAATTTGGTAGTTAGTCTTTATGTGGGGTATATATAAACTTTATATATGGAATTTGTCGGTATAGATCGACGCCTTAATATAAAGCCCCCATAGAATGGTACCTCCCGATTTTCGGTTTTTTGAAGATATCCCACCGAAAAGACTGACATTTGGTAGTTAGTCTTCGTTAAGTGTGTACAACTTTTCACCTGAAATTTGTCGATATAGGTTCACGCCCTTGGGATGATACCTCCCAATTTTCGGCATTTTTGAAGGTTTTAGCTACATTATTCTACCAAAATGGCTGAAATTTGATATTTCGTCCTCTTTTGGGATGCAAAACTTTCTCCCAGAAATTTATCTCTATCGGTCCACGTTTTGATGTACACCCCATGGGGAACGGTACATCCCAATTGTCGGTATTTTGAAGGGTTTAGCCTCATTATAACGCCGAAATGGCTAAAATTTGGTACATAGTCTTCGTTGTGGTCGGTATAGATCAACGTTTAGATAGAACGGTACCTCTCGATTATCTGTATTTTAAATTTTGTAGCCTCATTATTTCACCGAAGTAGCTAAAATTTGGTATTTAGTCTTTTTGCACGTGCACGTTTTGATGTACCCTACATAGAAGAGTATATCCCAGTTTTCGGTATATTGAAGGTTTTAGCCTCATTATAACAACGAAATGACTGCAAGATGGTACTTGGTCTTCTTGAGGGTATAAAACTTTCCATATGAAATTTGTTGGTATATGTCAATGTCTTCATATAATCTCCATAGGACGGTACCTCCCGATTTTCGGTATTTTGAAGGTCGTGTCCTCAATATCCCATCGAAATTTGTGAAATTTGGTATTCAGTGTTAGCTGGGGGTGCAAAATGTTATATATGTCCATGTCTACATATAGCACCCATAGAACGGTACCTCCCGATTTTCAGTATATTGAAGGTTGCTGCTCGTTCTCCACTGAAATATCTGATATTTGGTATTAAGTTTTTGATAGGGGTATTAAACATTCCAGCCGAAATATGCCGGTTAGGTCGACGTTCTCAAATAGCCCCATAGGACCGTACCTGCCGATTTTCGGTATTTTGAAAGTTGTGGCCTCAATATACCACCGATATGACTGAAATTTAGGTTGTGTCATCAATATCCCATCGAAACGGATGGAATTTAATATTTAGTCTCCGTTAGTGGTATAAAACTTCTCACCTAAAAATTTCCGGTATTGCTCCAATCATTTGCTCCAGTCAATGTTTTGGAAAGAACATAAATGTCGCCCCATATGAGCTGTTTTGAAGGGAGTATTATCAGTTGGGATATTTTTACTACTCCTGTAAAGTTTCATAAACGAAATTAATTGTTCCTATTCACTTCAATGCAGTTCGTGGTGGAGGGTATAAAAAGTTCGGCCCGGCCGAACTTAACGCTTTTCTTACTTCTTATTTATAAAGATTCCTTTTTTCCTAGTGAATACTTACTTGTATTGTTTGGCATCTTCTAAGAAACTCAGACCACGAGGAAAAACAGTTTTCTGTTGTAATGTGCTTCAATCACACTTCAACCACTATAACTTAGAAATTTGTTGGCCGATTTAAAAATATATGGATTTGTTTAAAAAGAAGTTATTAGTACGGTTATACTAGAGTTTTTTGCAGGGTTAACCCACTTCGAGAGGATTTACTTGACGTTTGCGCTATGGAATTGACATTTGAAATCCAAACCCACTGGATTAATCCGGTTAAATGTTTTTCTCTACACTTACCATTATAAAATGCTTTATGAAGTGACCCAAATAAACCAAAGATATTTTCGTCTAAGATTACCTTCAGATTTTCCTTCAGTTCTTAAATCTTTAAAACTATTAAATTCCAAAAAACAATATTTAATTAAGTTTGTGTAATTAAGGAAAACAAGTGAACAAATTTGTAACAATAAAAACAAACTGCAAAAAGAGAATTTTTACTTTCTTAGTAAAGACTTTACAACTCAGACATTTAATACACTTAAACCACAGACTACATCTAAAAGAACAGGAAATAAAAAAACCACCACAAAAAAGAAAATAAAAAACGGGAAAATTTCGCTTGCATGCAAATACTATAGCCGCACGGTTTCGTGGATGCCTAAACATTTTGCTAAAGACAAAAAGAAGCGAGATTTCTTCCAAAGTAGACAATGAGATTAAGAAAAGTCTCAAAAGAAAATTCAAAGTGTGTAAATACCTTGTAAAGAAAGAACGAAACCAAAACATGTTAGCGCAGATACAGACAAAACCTAGGCAACATAAGCGATTTTTTCTTTAATAAATTCGAAAGGAAATGAAATAACAGAAATTAAACTCTTAAAAAATATAGAAATAACTAAAGACATAGCAGGAGCTAGATTTTGCAAGTTTTGTAATTATTGGTCAGTAATGAAAGTCTGTAACTCATTTTTTGAGTTACCGACAAAAGTCGATAAAATAAAAACGCAAAATTATGAATGAAAAGTATCAATAAAAGTTGACAATACTGTTGCTATCGATAGGACTTGGCGACAGCTTTATTTTGGCTGTTAACTTACCTAATTTTTTTGTTAATTACCAAAATTATAAGCATTTTAATTTTACCGACTTTGTCGATATGTCAAACAAGTAAGAACGGCCTGGCCGAACTTGTTATACCCTCCACCACGAGTTGCATTGGAGTAAAATGGAACAATTAGTTTCCTTTCGTTTATGAAGAAGACTAAATACCAAATTTCAGCAAGTTCGTTAAAACAATGTGGCTAACCTTCAAAATACCGAAATTCGGGAGGTGCCGTTCTATGAAGGCTATATCAAAACGTCGTTCCATACCTACATATTTCTGTCGGAAAGTTTTTAGACTCAAAAAATACCAAATTTCCGATATTTTGGTAAAACCTTCAAAATACCGAAATTCAAGAGGTACGCTTCTATACTGATATAGGAACGCGCGGACCTATACTGAAAATTCTCTTCTGGAATATTTTATAACCCCATGGAAAACTAAATAACAAATTTCAGTCTTTCGATGGGATATTAATGTCACAACCTTCAGAATTACGAAAATCGGAAGGTACCGTTCTATGGGGGCTATATCGAAACGTGGACCTAAGTACCAAATTTCAGCCATTTCGGTGTGATAATGAGGCTAAAACCTTCAAAATACGGTAAATCGGGTGGTACCGTTCTATGGGGGCTATACTAAGGCGTAAACCTACACGGAAAAATTTCATATGGAACGTTTAGTACCTCAAATGAAGACCAAATACCAAATTTCAGTCATTTTGGGGGAATATTGAGGCCACAAACATAAAAATACCGGGGATAGGGAGGTACCGTATACCGTATACCGACAAACATCATATGTAACGTTTAGTAACCCAATTGTAGACCAAATACCAAATTTCAGCCTTTGGCCACAATCTTCAAAATACCGAAAATCGGGAGGTACCGTTTTATGGCGGCTATATGAAGGCGTGGACCTACACCGACAAATTTATGGGAGAAAGTTTTATACCCCCAACGAAGACTAAGTAACAAATTCCAACAATTTCGGTGTAATAATGAGATTAAAACATTAAAAATACTGAAAATCGGGTAGTATCGTTCTATGGGGGATATATCAAAACGTGGGCCGATATAGCCCATTTGCAATATCAAACATCCTAGGAGTGTTAGAAACTTCTATAGCAAATTACAAAGCTCTATCTTAACAAGTAAAAAAGTATCAGTCGGCTTTGCCGACAGAGATATACCCTCAGCCTGTGCAAATTGAAACAGTTTTTTCACAAAAAACTTATGTATTTAGGGGGTTTCAAAATTTTGGTCGTATGAACCGACAAAAATGTTGATTAGGATTAAAGTTCAAAAATTTTGCGGAAAATGTACTTAAAGGAATGGACTGGCATAGACCATGGGGGTGCCATAGGGGGTTTTTACACCATTCGGGCTGTTTTCTAAAGAAGTATGGACTTGCCCCTGAAACAACTTTTACCGTCGTAATTGAGGCAGCGAATGTAAGTTGCTTCAACAAAAATCAAAGTGATTCAATAGCAGGTCTTAAATTAAAAATTTTGTGTGGGAGGTACGGGATGGAGTGGACAAATATAGTCCATATTCGAACCTTATCTATATCTGGTAGATATTATGAGAATGTGTAAAGTATAGACCAAATCGGTTACTCCCATCAAGAGTTATCGTGCGCACAATTTTTCCGAATATTTTTGAACTTTTGTGGGGTAGGTACCTGAAGGAGTGGACCGATATGGCTTATCTACAAACTTAAACTAAGTTTGGAAACAATATTACAAAGGCCAAATTATCGCCGGAATCGGAATTTCCGTTCGAGAATTATCTTGCGTTTCCACCCATAAACATGGTGTCATAGGGTTTGTTTTTCAACATTCAGGCTATTTTTTCAGGAAGTATGGACTTGCCCCTGAGCAACTTGTACCTTCGTATAGGGGACAGTGAATACAAGATGTTACAACAAAAACCAATGCGACTCGAGAGCAGGTCCTAAACTGAACTTTTCCGACATTTTGTGTGGGAGGTACTCGAAGGAGTTTACCGATTGAGTACATATTGGAACCTCATCTAAGTCTGGTAGAAATTTCATAATGTGCAAAGTATGGACCAAATCGGTTACTTCCTTCAAGAGTTATCGTTCGCACAAATTTTCCGAACATTTTCGAACTTTTGTGTGGGAGGTACCGGAAGGAGTGGACCGATATAATCCATCTTCGAACTTGAACTATGTTTGGACAAAATATTACGAAAGCCAAATTTTGGACCGGATCGGCAGATCCGTTCGAGAGTTATCTTGCGCTCCCACCACTACACACGGTGTCATAGGGTTTTTTGTAACTTTCAGGCTATTTTCTCAGGAAGTATGGACTTGTCCCTAATGAAACTTACAGCGTCGTATAGAGGACAGCGAATACAACTTGCGTAAACAAAAATCAAAGAGATTCGAGATCAGGTCCTAAACCGAACTTTTCCGAAATTTTGTGTGGGAGGTACCCGAAGGAGTGGACCGATTGAGTCCATATTGGAACCTCATCTAAGTTTACTAGAAATTACACGATGGGCAAAGTATGGATGAAATCGGTTATTCCCTACAAGAGTTATCGTGCGCACAAGTTTTACGACAATTTTTGAACATTTGTGGGGGAGGTACCTGAAGGAGTGGACCTATATGGCCCATCTTCGAACTTAAATCGAATCTGGACAAAATATTTCGATACCCAAAATTTGAACCGAATCCATTGATCCGTTCGAGAGTTATCATGCGCACCAGCCAGACAGACAGACGGACAGACAGACGGACATGGCTAGATCTACTCAAAATTGTCTGAAACGGATATCGTACAAACATACTTGCGGTCTAAAACCATTATTTCGATGAGGCACATTTTTGGTCGTATCAAAGTGTAAATACCCTCTTCAGCCTAAAGGCTGAGGGTATAAAAATTGCGAGCTGTACCTTGATTTCAACAGACGGACAGACGGAAATGGTTATATCGATTTGGAATTTTACCCTGATCAAGAATACATATACTTTATAGGGTCTCCGAAAAATATTTCGATATGTTACGAACGGAATGACAAATTTAATTATACCCTCCATATTATGGTGGAGGGCACAAAAAATGAGTTACAGAATTCAACTACAGGTTTGGATATAGAAATCAGATCCACAACTTTGTTAGAATTTACTTGATTGTTTTTTATACCCTACACTCTGGTAAGGGGTATTATGTCTTTGTGCATTTCTATGTAACATGCAAAAGAAAGAGAGATAGTCCTAAAGTACCTTTTAGGGATATACATAGAATCACTTTCACTGACTTTCTGTATGTCAGTCCGTCCATCTGTCCATGTATTTTTGTAAACAAAGTACAGGTTGCGTTCAAAAATTGGGGACGACCGTTTTTTTTTTTGACCAAAGGGCGAGTGCTGTTTATTTTGGCAAGAATCGGTTCAGATATACTTTCGCCCACTTTGAGTTATTTGGTGCCCCAAACACGCAAATTCTACCCGATTTTGATGCAATTTGAAAAATGTCAATGAATCGGAATAGAAAAAAGCTTGCCAACTTATATTAAAATCGGTTCAGATTTCGCTATAGCTCCCATATATATTTTCGTCCGATTTTAGGTATTTGGTCACCAAGCTCGCTATGTATGTCCAATTATGATGAAATTTTAAATATGTGACGGAATTTGGACTAGAAATAAGTTCACCAAAGTAACGGAAAACGGTTCAGATTTGGATATAGCTCCCATATATGTTTGCCCGATTTCTTGTATTTGACGCACCAAACACAAAATTGGATAGACATTCTGATAAAATTTGGAAAATGTGACCCAATTTGGTCTTGGAAAAAAATCGTCAAACTGTATTAAAATCATAGTGGTGTAGGGTATCATATAGTTAACACCGCTCTACTTTATGTCTTCCCTTACTTGTGTTGTTTTTATACCCTCCACCATATGGAGGGTATAATTAAATTTGTCATTCCGTTTGTAACACATCGAAATATTCGTCGGAGACCCTATAAAGTATATATATTATTGATCAGCATAAAATTCTATGTCGATTTGACCATGTCCGTCTGTCCGTCCGTCCGTCCGTCCGTCAGTCCGTCCGTCTGTCTGTTGAAATCAAGATACAGCTCGCAATTTTAAAGATAGAGAGTCAAAATTTGGTACAGAAGTTTTTATTACTTGCAGGATGGTTGGTATTGAAAATGGGATACATCGGTCCACGTTTTGATATAGCCCCCATAGAACGGTACCTCCCGATTTTCGCTATTTTTAAGGGTTTAGCTTCATTATCCTACCAAAATGGCTGAAATTTGGTACGTAGTCTTCTTTAGGGGTACAAAACTTTCTCCGAGAATTTTGTCGGTATCGGTCCACACCTTCATATAGCCCCCATAGAACGGTACCTCCCGATTTTCGGTATTTTGAAGGTTTTCGCTTCATTATCACACCGAAATGGCTGAAATTTGGTACTTAGTCTACCTTGGTGGTATAAAACATTCCCCCAGAACTTTGTCGGTATCGGTCCATGCCTTCATATAGCCCCCATAGAACGGTACCTCCCGATTTTCGGTATTTTGAACGTTGTGGCCTCAATATTCCACCGAAATGGCTGAAATTTGGTATTTAGACTTCTCTGGGGGTACTCAAACTTCCCCCTTAAATTTGTCGGTATAGGTTCACGCCTTCATATAGCCCCCATAGAAAGGTACCTCCCGATTTTTGGTATTTTGAAGGCTGTGTCTTCAATATTTCACCAAAATGGCTGAAATTTGGTATTTAGTCTTCAATGTGATATAAAACTGTTCGCCAGAAATATGTCTGTACAGGTCCACGATTTCATATTGCCCCATTTCTGACTAAAATTCGTCGGTATAGGTCCACGTTTCGATATAGCCCCCATAGAATGGTACCTCCCGATTTTCGTAATACTGAAATGGCTGAAATTCGTTATTTCGTCTTCCAAGAGTTATAAAATATTCCAGAAGAGTATTATCAGTACTTCTCAATTTTCGGTATTTTTTAAGTTTTAGCCACATTCGCTTACCGAAATATAGGAAATTTGGTATTTAGTCTTCTTTGAGCCTTAAAACTTTCCGTAAGAAATTTGTCGGTATAGATCGACGTTTTGAAATTGCCCCCATAGAATGGTGCCTCACATTGTTTTACCGAAATTGCTGAAATTTAGTATTAAGTCTTCTTTATACACGAAAGGAAACAAATTATTCCATTTTACTTCAATACAACTTGTGGTGGAGGGTATAACAAGTTCGGCCCGGCCGAACTTAACTCCGTTCTTACTTGTTTTTTCTACATCCTCCAAGATGGTTTCCCTTGACTCCTCATCTGTCTCAATTCCCAAAATCCGGCAAAAGTCAGGTGAGTCAGTTGATGAACAGAATGAAACGACTTAGATGCAAACGCGATCAGACGAAGCAATGATGGATCTGTGACAGCATCAACTACTTCAAATATCGTTAGTCCTCACTCAACCAGTCCAAAATCACAATCGGTGCTGTCGGTATATCTGCCTGCATCGCATGCATTGGTGACGATGGCGTTACTAGATATACAAAAATCTACTCAGTCAGTGCATGTTCGCAGAAACATTGTACGTCTGGGAAGACGAGCAAGGATAGAGCGAAGCTCAGCTCTTCCCAAAAACCATGCTGGTCTGATGAATTTTCCCAAATTATCTCAGGCTATTGATCATTGACAAGGCTGGTCCGAATGGGTACATCTGTCATTGGTTACTGGTTGAGGGTCATCTCAGTGTCGGCTTGGCCAGGCAGCCTTGTATAACGGAGTACAATGGGAAATCCAAAAGACTTTTTCGCAGAACGACGGGCTTGTCATTAAGTTTGTCACTGATAAGTCTGGAGAGTGCGTTGAGTTGGGGCGGTGTAAAACATCGGATTAGGAAGGTTATGCTTCCAGATCCCTTCAAAGTACTTGTAGGGCGGAAGCAACAACACCTTAGATTTGTACATATAAGCCTGCATGATTGCAAAGCTGCTGCTCCTGTACTCTTGATTCACACAAATTTTAAAGAAATCGCTGTACAGATCACATTTATTGTCCAATCCAAACCTTAATCGATTTCGGTAAAATTAGCCACATTTATCAAAATCGGTTCACATTTCGATAAAATTTAGCAGATTTATTTCTAGTCCAAATTCAGTCACACATTCCAAATTTCATTGAAAGTGCACATATATAGCTTGTTTGATGCACCAAATACGTGAAATCGGCCGAAAATATATATGAGAGCTATATCCAAATCTGAACCGATTTCGATATAATTTGGCACACTTATTTTTAGACCGAATTTAGTCACACATTCCGAATTTCATTGAAATTGGATATATAGAGCGTGTTTGGTGCACCAAATACGTGAAATCGGCCGAAAATATATATGGGAGCTACATATATGCAAATCTGAACCGATTACGATATAATTTTGCACATTTATTTTTAGAACAAATTTAGTTTCATATTGTAAATTTAATCGAAAACGGATATATATAGCGTGTTAGCGATTTTCACCAAAAGCAATAGTGTTCTCAAATGTCAAATTTCAGGTAGCTTGCTCAAAGAATTTAGTTATTATCCTAAAAATACCAAAAATCGGGAGGTACGGTTATATGGGGGCCATACCAAAACATGGAGGTATGTTGACAATTTTTGATTAAGAAGTTTTATGGTTACAAAACTTCTTAAACAAAAATTGTCAACATACCTTCATGTTTTGGTATTGGCCCAATATAACGGTACACAGAAAAAATATTTCAGGAATTTTAACATATTTTCCTTCATAATGTAGCTTTTTAACATAAGATACATGTGCAATTTCCTACATCCAACCGAAAGCCAAAACCTGTAAGATTTTCATGAGACGCAAAATCTCTTTCCTATTTTTCCCGGTATTCCCAGTAATACCTCTCATATTTCCTACAACTTTTCTACAACTTCTACTTTGTCTTGTGTCAAATGTTCATGCCGATACCTCTAAAACTCAAAGAGTTACAGCTCATTTACTACGAGTTTCGAATCCTCTAAATAATGCTTGATTTTGCACAGAAAGTTAGCACTGATATCTGGCTACCTGTTTACAAAATATGGTGCATGTAGTTATTTTAGTTTTTGTGTAATAATCTTTTTTAAGTTGGGAAGACAAATTTCAAACGTCAACTTAAAACGCGTTTTTCTCGAAACTATATTTTTTGAGAAGTGTCACTCTTTGAGTAAATGAGCGATATGGTTCGTATTGTTCTGCTATGCTCACAAGGTGATAACAACTACAGTGAAAATCATTAAAAGAAACGGTAAATTACAGCAATACAAAAATAATACAATACAAAATAAATAATAATAATTAATAAAAAGCAGCAAAATGTATCTCTGGTTTGGTTGGTGGTGTGTGGTGGTTGTTTGTCAGTCAATAAAAACAAAACAACTCGCCAAAATTGTTTTTTTTTCAATCTCTCAGAAGCAGCGTACGTAAAAATACTTTAAATAACATTTCCAATCTTTCGTTTCGTATTTTCCATAGGAACAATACAAAACGAAACATAACCCGCGCTGGCGGAGTTCGCTGTTTAGTTTCGTTTTGTTAACATTCGTGCGTACAAACAAAACGAAAAGCGAAATGTACTCAACTCCACAAGAGCAGATAGAAAACTAAATATGTAGTACTAAACACATGTGAATAAATCAAAAACGTTTGGTGGTTGATAAAATATTCACTGT
The DNA here is from genome assembly GCF_047663935.1 of Musca autumnalis. NCBI lineage: Eukaryota > Metazoa > Arthropoda > Insecta > Diptera > Muscidae > Musca > Musca autumnalis. Next base: position 224,178,075 of record NW_027411866.1, read on the forward strand.
GGTATGTTGATGTTAGTTTATAGGGTTGTTAAGCAATCCCATATGTGTGTGTGCCTGAGTGTGTCATTCACCATAACTAGACAGCGGAATCCTATGCAAATGCATATATGGTTAGGATGGTCGTAGAGAAAATCTGATTAGACAGAAACCCGTTTTATTACAAAATAAAACGAATTAGGTCCAGAAATTTTTGCATATTTTGCATATTCTGCATATCGTGCATATTTTGACATATTTGTACATATCTGCATAAAATGAGCATATGCAAAACCACATGCAAAAATATATTCAAGGATTTGTGGTCTAAATGTCCCACCGAAATGGCTGAAATTTGGTATTAAGTCTTCGTTAGGGGTATGCAACTTTACAACTGAAATCTGTCCGCATAGGTCCACGTCTTCATATAGCCCCCATAGAACGGTACCTCCGGATTTCTGGTATTTTAAAGGTTGTGGCCTCACTATTCCTCCGAAATGTCTGAAATTTGGTATTAAGTCTTCCTTGGAGGTATAAAACTTTCCACCTGAAATTTCTCAATATAGGTCCACGTCTTCATATAGCCCCCATAGAATGGTACCTCCCGATTTTCGGTATTTTGAAGGTTGTGGCCTCAATATCCCGCCGAAATGACTGAAATTTGGCATTTTATTTTCGCTGTGGGTATAAAACTTTCCACCTGAAATTTGTCTGTATAGGTCCACGTCTTCATATAGCCCCCATAGAACGGTACCTCCCGATTTTCTGTATTTTGAATGTTGTGGCCTCAATATCCCTCCGAAATGGCTGAAATTTGGTATTAAGTCTTCCTTGGGGGTAAAAAACTTTCCACCTAAAATTTTTCGGTTTAGGTTCAGGCCTTCATATAGCCCTCATAGAGCGATACCTCCTGATTTTCGATATTTTGAAGGTTGTGGCTGTGGTTATACATTTCTCTATTTTATTGACTTGTCTGAAGAGAATTTTAAGTAGAAAAATTGTACACACAAACATTTTTTGTACCTATTATTGAAATATTTGTTGCATAAGAAAATATGTAAAATTCATAAATTTTGCATATGCAAAAATTTATGCATTTTGCATAATTTTGCATATGTCATATGTTTCGATTGCAATGTAATCAGAAGCCAAAAATATGCCTAGTCTCAAAATTTGACATGAATCGGACCAAAAATAGGGGCTGCATAAAATTCCGCTGTCTAACCATAACGCACGGCAAACGTTTGCCAATTTTTTTTTTGTATCGGTGGTGAATGAAACTTCTCGGCAAAGCATAGCCGAAGTACATTTAAGCAATCGTACGGGTTTCATCTTTTTACATTGAAAAGTTTGTGGTTTTGTTTTGGTTGTGAGAATGAAACGATTCAGAGAAGCTGAATAGTTTGTGTCCTTGTGTGATTGGTACGAGAATCGTTTTGTTTGTTTACGTTCATTGCTCAGAATAAACCAGTATCTTTATTTTCTTTATGAAAGGTGTTCTTGAATTGCAGAAATTTGAACTTTATGAACACTATTCCTAAAATACAGTAATTTTTTCTGTGTACCTCCCGTTTTTCTTTATTTTTTGGATTTTAGCTGCATTTTCGTCGGAATCTGCTGTAATTTGTCGTTTAACAGGATCAGGTTTTGTTATAGCCCCCTATAACGGATCCTTCCGATTTGCGGTATTTTGAGGATAATAGCTAAATTCTTTGACCAAGCTACATGAAATTTGACATTTGAGATTCCCAGTGGTGACAAAACTTCTCCACCAAAAATTGCAAACATATTTCCATGTTTTGGTATATATAAAATTGTTCCACAAACATCCCATAAGGGACAGGGGAGACTTCTCTCATATCAATGAGTGCACCCCGATTCATATTAGCTCAAAGATATGGGACCTACAGTTTATCGCCGAGTCCGAACGGCGTGTCTAAGACACCACTTTTGTAGAGAAGTTTTACATGGCTGAAATACTCAGGAAATGTCGCCAACATTACTGAGGGGTATTTTGCCACCGTTGAAAATTGTTTTGATGTTGCCTGGCCGGGGAATCGAACTTACGACCTTATGTGTGCAAGGCGGGTGTGCGTACCATTGCACCAGTGGTCACGAAATTTCTCCATCAAAAGTCGTCTGTTAAATGTTTTGGTATATCACCCAAACAACGGTACATCCCGATTTTAGTTATTTTGAGGATTTTAGCTACATTCTTTGACAGAGCCACATGTTCCTCAAAGGTCTACTCGAGGAGTTATTTTAAAATTGTTATCGATGGTATGTGTTGCCCGGATTACAACGACATAACATTTTTTTTCGTGGGAAAATCCATATTCCTTAACACAATGGTACGAAACTTCTAAAAATCGCATGGCGACCAAACATTCACTAGTTAGTCAAGTTTAAGGTTAATTTTCAAATCGTACAGGTAACCGTTTTAGTCTCTACCGTCTCAATATTGGCCATACTCGGCTGAGTATTGTAATAATGTTATACTTCTACGTCTTCCCTCGTATTCATCTAATGCAGTCGTACAAAATGCTGCGCTTAACATTGTTTACATTGCGGTCAAAATTTACGCGGAAGAAATCATCTCTCCTCGCCATGAAATGTTTGGAAATTGTTTTAATTTTCTGTTTTTTTTTTCATATTTCCTGTTTAACGCACATTTCCAAGTCTTTTCAGTTCTTTTTAAACTCACAAGACAAAACCGCCAGCCAGCATAGCGGGAAATCCAATTTACTTTCAAGTAAAATATTTGAGTTCTACTAAAAATTTACTGCAAATTGTATAAAATTCAACGAAATTGTTTGAAACAACACGGAAATGTTGTTGTAGCTACTTGTTAAAGGGCGATGAAACGAGAGCGTTACTCGTATTATGGAGGAACAATTGAAAGGAGTTGCACATTTTTTGAGAAGATGCTTTGGCAGATATTCGTAGCTCATGGAACATATCAGATTATAAGGAACGCAGTTTTAACTAAATTGTCGATTACATTTTTATCATGTATGCATTTGTGTAAATATTTGAAAAACAAATGCGCTCACATTGTCATTTGGGAGGGAATATTAAACGCACTCACATGGGATTCACATGGGAAATTCTGATTTGTGGTAAAGATTTATAAAATAAATTGGGGGCTTTAATTCTAGGAATAATTGAAGTCTACCCTTACGGTTCTTGGCTGGCAAAACGACATCTTTACAGATTTTATGACAAGTAGTTGTACATAATGCAAGTATCCAGAAAAGAAAGAAAAGAAATTGGCAGCGGTATGTCCTTCTTGTTTGTAAAGAGTTCAGTGTCTTTTCTTCTTATCACTGTCTCATAGTGGAAGAAAATTGCGGCTTTGTCAAAAAAGCAAAAACTTCATTCATACTGCCTTGAAATGGGACAAAGAATGACAGTACGAAACGCATACACACATACATATGTATATGTGTGCATCTTCTTTTACATATCGCCCATTCAACTAAATCCGAAGTGGTGTCATTCAAAATCTGTCACAAGACAAATTTGCATTGAGTGCTGCTGTGATTGGTTTCATTGAGAATTGCAATGATGTGAATGGGAGAGTACGTAGAACACATTGTAAAATGGAACTATGTATTTGTCGTTGTTGTTTTTGTTTTTGTTGTCGTTGCTGTTTTGTTCTTTACGAAGTTTGTTTAACACAACATTTACATGCATTCTCATATGAAACGATAAAAAAACATTCAAATTGCTAAGAGAATACCAAAAGTACGTGCATCTTCAAGGATTTTCTGAATGGTTTGTGTATCTTTTTTTAGGTTGTCGCAAAGTTTTGATAAGAATTCTAATTCAAACATGAGTTCTTCAACTCAATTTCAATCGATCACTTGTCAAAGTCAACAAATAATAGTAATGCACATTTAAAGTGTTCTGTTGCTTGTTCTATCTATTCCTCTCGCTTCTATGTTGTTCATACGCTTATTGCTTCCCAATCATTTCTCGGTAATCTCTGTGATTACATAGCCAATATTGTTTAACATGTTTTTGGATACATGTTTGACATATGTAAATTGTTCAATATGTTTTATTTCCTTGAAAACGATTTGTTTATCGTAATCTATTTTGAAGGTTCAGCATTGAACAGCAGCAAATTTAGAAAATATTCACAAAATTCCATGAAAATGTTTAGAGGTTATGTCAATGCTGGTGTAAATAAAAAAAAACAAATAAACAAAATAAAGGGAAACAAATTAAAACGGCGCACAGTGCAAAATATGAACACTTTAGTGGAACTTTACCAGATTACCAAAATTGCCCAAAAATTTTTCTTATATAAGTGGGCAGCATGTGGCTCAATATTGGCCAGCGCCTCAATATGTAGCGCTCATCTAACGGTGGGGGCTGTTTTTACATTTTAGATCAATTTTTCAAGCGATTTTGCTGCAAATTGATATAGTTAGTTTTCAGTAGATAGAAAACTTGTGAACAAAATATTTTCAATATAGGTTCGCGTTTTACTATAGCCCCCATTGAGCGGTACCGGCCGATATGACATATTTTAAAGGTTCCAAGCACATTTACCAAACTATTTGATGGTATTTCGGCATTCTAAGTTCTTCGTAGGTAGAAAACTGCTTTGCGTAATATTAGCAACGTAGGTTTCTTGTTTTTCTATAGCCCCAATATTAGGGGGTACCCATTTGAGATATTTTGAAGGTGTTAGGTTATTATTGCCAACCGAGTTTAGTTATCTTGAAAATTTGCACTCCCTGAATAGGAAATGTTCTACTAAAACAATGAACAACATAGATCCTTGACTTGGCCCTAACCGGCCCTAACATCCACATACATTTACAAATGGAAATTAAAAAATCTTATTTTGAGGTTTTTATTTTTAGTATAGTGTCATTGTTGAAGTATTCATTTTACAAATTGAACGTTTTCGATTGAGGGTACGTTTATCTTACTACACGGTTCTGCAAATGAGTCTATCAACTAAAAGCATCTCGTGTTACTTTGTTTTAGGTACTTTACGCAGTCCTGCGAAAACTGCTCAAATTTGGCCATTTTTTCTATATAATGTGAATGAAATTAGCAAGAATAGTCTTCAAATTAAACATAGCAAAATTTCTTAGCATTGATGAACCTTTTTTGCCTAAAACGAAACTAACAAATCGACACCTCCAAATAATAGTATGCTAAGTCTGAAAAGTGAGTTTTGCAGGAGAAGCTCTCAAAGTTTACAGTTTTCATTGACCTTCTTTACAATGCTAAGTAAACGTTTGTTTATAACTTCTGTTCGGATTGACCGATCATTACCAAAATTTGACAGAATTTAAGTTAAAGGACGTAAAATGTAAAAATGTAAAGAACTTGAAAACATGCTAAGTCGACTTAGCATACTATTGTTTGGAGGCGTCGAAATGTAGAAAACCTTTATTAAAAAAATTTTACTTAAGGCGCTCGCTTTGACATGACCCCTATATAAAAGTTTTTTTACACATTTTCATTTAGGTATTTTTGTTCTCAGGGGATAAAAACCTTCTTGTAAAACAATTGTGGCATAGATCTACGTTTTCAAATGTACTTTCTAAAACGTTTAGAATAACAAAAAAACAATTTTGTTAAAAAGATACGTTTGACTTTTTCATTTCAGTGCATTATTTTTTTTTTAGAAACCGCCTTCGCATTAACTTAAGCAATATTACACTATTCAGTACAATTTTAAAAATCCATGGAATTACATGTAGAAACATTGCAATACTCAATACCAGTGCTTCAATATTTAGTACTAATACAAAAATAAGGAATTCCAGCTATATCCATTTATGCAACATCAAAGCGGTACCAAATTTGGTACTTATAACAAAAAGTACATCGCTATATCCATAACTATATCCCAACCGCATGACTCCTTTACAGCTTTATCTGAACAATTTGAACCGATTACCACGTATATCCACAATCACATCCATATCTCACAAACTGCGACTATAATACTAAATATCAGAATTCCACCTTCATTCATATAACAAATTTGGTACCATTTAATACGTTTCCACTCCAACAGTAATCTTAATTCTATACTTTAGAATTTTAGCTCGATGCGTTTACCCATATCCAAACTGTACCAAATTTATTAACATGTAGTACTTTTTGTACACATTTGTACGAATTTCCGAAATCTGTTTTAATCCTCCACGCAACAATAATCATAACTCCAAATTTTACGATTCATCTGTCCATTCCCCAAAATCCAAATTTAGTTACATTTAGAAGTTTTCTTATACATAAGAACGAATTTTCCAAACCACCATATCTCAATCCTACACTTCAACAGTAATCTTAATTCCAAATTCAGGTTTCCAGCTCTATCCGTTCACCCAAATCCAAATTGTACCCAATTTAGTACTTTTCGTACACATAAGTCAAATTTTGCAAAGCTTTCTCCATCGCTCAATCCTAAATTTTAACATTAATATTCATTCTAAATTTCAGGATCCCAACTCTATTCGTTTACCCAAAACAAAAGTGTATCATTTAGTACTTTTCGTACGCTAAAAGTACGAATTTCCGAAACTACCTCAATCCTATACTCCAACAGTAATCTTATATATAACTTTCTGGAAAAGTCGCATCTCTCCCAAACCTGCGCGAACCTCCTGCTATTTTTTGGTTTACCCAAAGAAAAATATTTGCTTCTCAGAAAATGTGCGATTTATTCTGCAATCTCACGAAACTACATTTAAAAACATACAAAGATTAAAAAATATATACGAGGGCAGTTCGGAAACTTCTTAGCCTAGCACAAAAAGCGCGGTATAAACAGAACAAGTTAAGTGTTTTGGAAACTTCCATCTCTGTTATGAACACATGTTAAATTTTGTTTCGATCTGGCAACTCCTTCATATAGAAGCAGGTGTTCAAAAAGGACGCATCCGCAATTTTTTTGCAATGGAAAAATTAGAAATGCGTGCTGTCATTAAATATTTACATAAAAAAGGTTTATCGGGACAAGAAATTCATAATCATATGGTGAATGTGTTAGGTGAAAGTGCTCCCTCATATGCAACAGTAAAAAATTGGGTTGCTGAATTTAAACGTGGTCGTATAAGCATTGAAGATGAACCACGTAGTGGACGTCCAAAAACAGCAACAATAACAGAAATTATAGCCAAAGTGCATGATATGGTATTAAATGAACGACGAATAAAAGTGCGTGAAATTGCTAATATCATGGGCATCTCAAATGATCGAGTCCATTTAATTTTGCATGAAGAACTACAGATGAAAAAGCTTTCTGCAAGATGGGTGCCGCATTTGTTAACAGTCGATCAAAAACGCATAAGAATGAACATTCCTCAAGCTTGTTTGGTTCGTTTTAAGCGAAATAAAATGGATTTTAAGCGTCGTTTCATAACTGTTGATGAGACATTGATCCACCACAATACTCCAGAGACAAAAGAACAATCCAAACAATAGACTGAAGCTGGAGGAAGTGCCCCAAAGAAGGCAAAAACAATTCAATCGGCTGGCAACGGTTTTTTGGGACTTCACAGGTATTTTATATATTTGACTATCTGCAAAAGGGTAAAACAATAAATTCAGAGTACTATTGCAACCTTTTGGATCAATTAAATGTACAAATTCGAGAAAAACGTCCTGGCTTACAACACAAAAAAATAATTTTTCATCAAGACAACGCACCAGCGCACAAGAGTGTTTTAACAATGGCTAAAATCCACGAATTAAAGTACGAGGTGCTTGACCACCCACCTTATTCTCCTGATTTAGCTCCAAGTAACCTTTACTTGTTCCCAAATCTAAAAAAATTCTTTGCTGGCAAGCGTTTTACCTCAAATGAAGATGCAATTACAGTTGTAAACCACTATTTTGAAGACCTTGAAGAAAACTATTTTAATCAAGGGATAGAATTGCTAGAAAAGCGTTGGACTAAGTGTATTGAAGTTTCAGGAGATTATATTGAAAAATAAAAATATTTTTGAAACACTAACTATTCTCTTTCATTGATAGGAGAAGTTTCCGAATCGCCCTCGTATTTTAGTAGACTTTTAAAAATCACATTTTTGGGGAACGAAAAGCAACCAAACTCAATTAGATAGTACAACTCTATAAACGCCAAATAATTAAAAAATTGTCAAAAATTATAACAGCTACAAAAAACTATAGACAACTGGCCTACCATTTGTATGTATCGCTTTATTACCTAGGCAAAGTTAGAAGCAACTTTTAAGGAAAATAAATATTGGAAAACAAAAGTGCAACTTTTAAGTGCATTTCTAGTTGATTCGCGGGGTAAATCGCAAAACTGTATATAAGGCATTTGTCGTTGGGTACTTAGCAATGGAATTCAACAAGAATCTCATTAGTTCCATGTACTTTAATTTTTGAGTTAAGTTCCACTAAAGTTTCCATCTTTCGCACTGTGTGGCGTGTGGCCGGGCCGAACTTTTTATACCCCTAGCCAGAAATATTCTGAACAAAAATGAAATAACTAGTTTCCTTTCGTGTACACAATTTTTACCACTATTAATCCTTACTTAGCTGGCCCATTACAGAACATTTGTTCCATAGGCCGAACTAAGAAGAGATCTCCATTCCTCTCTATTTGTTGCTTCGCACTCTGGAATACCGCGCCTTTTCATCTCATCATCCACTTGTTTGCGCCATCTATTCCTTGGCCTGCCAATTTTGCGTGCACCGCCATGTGGCTCATATTTATACGCTTTTATAGCGGGTTCATCATCGCTCATACTTATTATATGGCCTAGCCAACGCAATCGCTGCATCTCGATACGTTTAACTATATTGATGTCGTTGTATAGCAGATAGAGATAGTGCTTCATACGACGTCGATATTCACCGTCAACGCAGATTAGTCCGTAGATTTTTCGAAGAATTTTTCTCCCAAACACGCTAAGCACTGCATTATCTGCTTGCGCAAGTACCCAGGCTTCGGAACCATACATCAGCACGGGTAGTATCAGTGTTTTGTAAAGCGTTATTTTTGTTTGACGAGTTGTGGCTTTGTTTTTGAAGTGCTTACTTAAGCGAAAGTAGCATCTGTTGGCCAATACAATTCTTCTTTTTATTTCACAACTGATGTCGTTTGTTGTGTTTACGGCGGTGCCAAGGTACACGAAGACTTTTACTACCTCAAAATTATAGGAACCAACTTTAACACTTGGTCCGATCTCAATGGTCTTCTCGCCGTTTACCGCCAGACTCCTTTTAGTAGATTCTCCTTCGACCTTCATAAAGGTATCGGTTACTTCTTTTACTGCACGTCCCATGATGTCTATATCATCAGCATAAGCAAGTAACATGTGGCTATTGGTGTAGATTGTGCCACTTCTTTTGATGTTTGCCTCTCGTATAACCTTTCCTAGCAGGATGTTGAAAAGATCACACGAAAGGCTGTCTCCTTGCCTGAAACCCCTTTTGGTACAAAACTCTTCGGAGAGGTTCTTTCCTATTTTAACTGAAGATCTTGTGTTAGAATGAGCTTTGCGGGGATACCAAATTCAGACATTGCACGATGGGGCCAATGACAGGTTTTCGAGGCAACAAATCACTGGGGCAAGCTAGACCTTCCAAATTTTGTACAGATGTTTATAATGGGCTTAGAAACTAATATGCCAAATTTGGTTCATATCGGTTCATATATACATATAGCTCCCGTATATATGTTCGTCCGATTTCAAGCAATTTATGGACCAAACACGCAAATTCTGCCCAATTTTTATGCGATTTGGGAAATACCGCGGAATTAGGACTACAAATGAGTTTGCCAAGTTATATTGAAATCGGTTCAGATTTTGATATTGCTCCCATATATATTTTCGCCCGATTTTAGGTATTTGGTCACCAATCCCGCTATGTATGTCCAATTTTGATGAAATTTGAAATGTGTGACGGATTTTGGTCTAGAAACATTTTTGGCAAATCATATTGAAATCGGTTCAGAATTGGATATAGATCCCATATATATGTTCGCCCGATTTCAGGAAAATGATTGACCAAGCATGCAAATTCCATCAAATTACAATAAAATTTGGAAAATGTTACGGAATTCGGACTACAAATAAGTTTGTCAAGTTATGTTGAAATCGGTTCAGATATAGAAATAGCTCCCCTATATACATATGTTCAAATTTCATGGTTTTGTCTGTGGTTTGTTATAAGTTAATAAAAAAGGTTCCAAATTTAGTAAAAATCGGCTAAGATTCCGCCACAAAAGCCAAAGTTTGCGATATATTATTATTATTATATACGTCTATTAAATTTTTCCGAAATCCAATTGGTAACATTAATGGGTTTCCGATTATTAGCCTACAAAAACATAAAAATGTCCATATTTTTAAGTATTACGACATCTGAAATCAGATTTTTATGAAAAGGCGCAGATAGGCGCAGCTAATTTTTTCACAAAATGATAGTACACATTAATACCTTTCACCACATATATATAATATCCTAGATCTACCTAGATCTCAAAAGTTATACTCCAGAGAACACATGGATAACAAAGCAAAATACTCCAAAAAAGACATCACATCTTAACTCAAAAATACATTTACCACACATAACATTTTTATTATTTGTTAACACTATCTTATTTTACATACCCATTGAAGAGCTTTCCATTTTTAAAAAATATAAAAATGTCGAAATGTTGTTTTTGGCGCCTAAAATGCTTTCACTACTTATTTATGATGAATGTCAGAAAATGATGCATAAGAAAATATGTCACCATTGCCAGATCAGTATTTCGCTATGTGATGTTACCAGATTGATTTCTTTTTTTATTTTTAGTGATTCAGAGTGTTGGCAATCGAAATCCGTTATAATTTTTCTCAAATTGTTCACTTCAAAAATTGACTTTTTGCCTCGAAAACCTGCTATTGGCCCCATCGTGCATTGCTTGGAATACCTTTGAACATAGCGGGCTGCTTTATAATCGACAAAAAGGTGGTAGGTGTCGATCTGCATCTCTTGAGTCTTCTCCAAAATTTACCGCATGGTAAATATCTGGTCAATGCTCCTGCTGCCTTGCCAGGTCTAAAACCGCATTGGTATGGTCCAATTATTTCATTGACCATAGGCTTTAGTCGTTCGCACAGTATCCCTGACACTATCTTGTAGGCAATAGGGAGAAAACTTTTGCCCCTATAGTTAGAGCATACAGTCTTATATCCTTTCTTGTGGACAGAGTACAGGATGCTTAGGTTCCAATCGTCGGGTACTAGTTTTTTCTGCCAAATGGTGCTAAATAGCTGATGAATACGCCATATCAGCGTGTAAAATATATCTTTGTTCTGTTCATCCTTGCCTTCAGTGGGAGCATGAGCGCAAATAAAGCTGATGTTGAAGAATTTTGCTTTTAATCGAATTGTAGCGAGTCTTTCATTCAGATGTTTTAACCTCCGGTCAAATACAAATCCGCAACCAATCCATGCTTTGTGTCATGGTAGCTATAATACAGTGTCTCTACTTTAGGTGTTGTTGTGACGCCTTTCCCAATCCATCGTATTTCCTGTATTTCAGTAATGTCGGCCTTGTACTTTTCAAGTACATCTGCCAATGCGTAAACTGCACCTTCTCTATAAAGAGTACGAACATTCCATATGCAGATTCGCAGATCATGGTCCCCTTAAAACGTTTGCGGGGGTCGTTAACTTTAGAAGGGATTGTTTTTCTTTTCTTTTGTTTTTTCAGTGTAGACTGCTTTATATACCCTCAGCCTTTAGGCTCATTGAAATAATGGTTTTAGACCCCAAGTATGTTTGGATGAAATGTGTTTCAGACAATTTGGAGTCGATTTAGCAATGTCCGTCCGCATTTTGTCCAACCTTAGTTTAAGTTCGAAGATGGGCCATATCGGTCGACTCCTTCATGTAGCTCCCCCACAAAATTTCGAAAATGTTCGGAAAATTTGTGCGCACGATAACTCTTGAAGGGAGTAACCGATTTGGTCCATACTTTGCACGTCGTGAAGTGTGTACCAGGCTTAGATAAGGTCTGAATATGGACTCAATCGGTCCACTCCTTCGGGTACCTCCCGAGGGCCTGCTCTCGAATCGCTTTGATTTTTGTTGTAGAAACTTATATTCACTGCCACCCATACGACGGTACAAGTTTCATCAGGGACAAGTCCATACTTCCTGAGAATATAGGTGAAAGGTGCAAAATGACACCGTGTGTAGTGGTTGGAGCGTAAGATAACTCTCGAACGGATTTGCCGTTTCGGTCCAAAATGTGGCCTTCGTAATATTTTTTGCAAGCTTAGTTTAAGTTTGAAGAAAACCCATATCGGTCCATTCCTTCAGGTACCTCCCCCACAAATATTCAAAAATGTTCGGAAAAATTGTGCGCACGATAACTCTTGATGAGAGTGAGCGATTTGGTCCATACTTTACACATCCTAATATATCTACCAGGTATAAGTCAGGTTCAAATATGCAGTATATTTGTCCACTCCGTCGGGTACCTCCCACACACATTTTCACTTTAAGACGTGCTCTCGGATCACTTTGTTTTTTGTTGAAGCAACTTGCATTCGCTCCCTCAATTACGACAGTTAAAGTTTTTTCAAGGGCCAGTCCATACTTCTTGAGAAAACTGTCCGAAAGTTGTAAAAAAATCCCTATGGCACCATATGTAGTGACTGGAGATCTCTAACCGAATACTGCGTTCGTCCACACTTTGGATATCGTAATATTTTTTTCGAATGGGAGGAGTGGACCACAAAACTTCGAAAATATTCTCTAAAACGGTACTCTAAATGTTGTCGAAACTCAGTTTAAAGAAAGCCCTATCTATCGATATCCCCGCAAATTTTTGCGCTTTATTGTTTTGAAAACCCCCCTAAATACGTAAGATTTTTTGAAAAAAAAAATATGTCAATCCACACAGGCTGAGGGTATATCTCTGTCGGCAATGTCGACTGATACTTTTTTACATGTTCTAGGGGAGGGTTACTAACCTGACCCCCAAACTCATGTTTTTGACGTTATTATGGGTGAACGCGCGGTACATGTTAGCTCACTACCTTTAACGGGTGTTAAAGGCAGCTCCCCAGGTGACACCACGGGGAGGTCATTGTCCACTTGAGATGAAAGAGGGACCAAGATAAATCCAGGGCTTTTCCATGTTAAAGCCGGTCAGCCATGTTAAGACCGCCAAAACAATGGCGATCGTGAGGGTAGCCAAAATCGGACATTGTGCCAGAATAAATAAAGCCGCGTGTGAACGGATAATGCTAGATTGCAATCTTATATACCGTTAGATAGAGCCACCCTTGGGCATTTCTTCCACCAACTAACATTTGATATTGCATGAACCCCTGGCCGCAAATATGGATTTTTCTCGCTAGATTAAGTAAAATTGGTACAAAGAAATTGTGATTGAAATCAATCGCGGTGCTTCAAACGGCATTTATAAGATCGTCACAGACGATCTATGCTTTGAGGCCCGAAACAAACCTGGAATCGACCGTTTGGGTCTTCGAAAGCGAGCCAAATCCAACAAAAGCTTTTCATGGAAGAACACCTTCAAAGCAAATGGTAGTCTGTTTCTTAGGCAAAACTGACCGTGTGGCAACTATACAGCTTTGGACATGTAGGACGGTTAATTCTGAGTGTTACACTGAAATTTGTTTGCTTTAAGTCTCCAGAGAAATTCGAAAAACGAACAAGAGAAGGCGAATCGTTCTGCATCATGACCATGCGAGCTCTCACACATCAATTCAAACCAGCGCCGTACAACCCCGACTGGGGATCCAATACCTTCATTTGATTCCAGCACAGCAAAAAAAAAAGGCGTAGTCAACGATTTACGTCGCCAGAAGGTGCTGTAGAAGTGTCTCAATTGAGCCACTGTAAACAATCCAACACATGGTCGCATGTCAAACTGTCCTGAGTACGCTTAGGCTAAAAACTGTCAAACTTTCCAAAAAAAAAAAAAAAAAAAAAAAATTCAAGCTACACTTGGCGACACTGCGTGCTGCCATCTTATTAAAATATATTGGTTTTCACTGCCTTTCTCTTCACTATGGTTTCTAAATTCCGACATGAGGACAAACTAATTCAGCAGAATTTTGAAAAGATTACACTTAAATCTGCCTCCTATACTGAAAACTTACTTAGTACTAAATTGTCCGCAATGATTCAATCCCATCATGCAGCTGTCGAAGACATCCTTCTATCAATAGATAGGTGGTAAGTGTCGATATGCATGTATTAAGTTTTTACCAGGATTCTATTTGTATCTTAATGACGTGGGATCTCCTTCATATCACCAAGACCTAGCGATCTTTCAAACATAGTAAACAAGCAGTACGCTGTGGGGGTTTACCTTGTTTAATGAATTTTTTTTCCGAACTTCACGTACTAAAGCATCTTCGAATTTATTCTTTAATTGCATTATATTTTTTACAAATTACTCTATTTCAATTACCCCTGTCTATGATACTGACATTCCCAAAAACCATTCATTCTCCCTAAACATGTTCTGTGTTGTGTTTACAATCTTCACCTAATAAATACTCAACAAATTGCACGCCTCTATCTATGACAGATCAAACAAATTCCAACACAGCATTTGCAATTGTGCAACTCATTGCTCATCCACTTCATCCATCCATCTATCCAACTCATGGCACGCTTTGTTGAACAGCAATTTTTATGCGCTGCCAAAAGCCACAACGACTGAAGATGCCGTAGAATGAACAACTCTTCAACAACAAAAACAACCAAAGTGTAAGGAGCCAACAATCAGATGGAAATAGTTTTAGAATTCAGTTAAAACATAACACCCAGCATCCGCATCATCAGCATTTGTATTTACTAAAGGATTTTGGTGGATGATACTTCTGCTGTTATTTGGATTCTTATCCTTCAGTAGCAAACAGCTCGTTTACAACAGCACTTCATGGCAAATGTTTAGACACGACGGACTTAACTCTTGTTCTAAAAGTATTTGCTACTTAGGAAAAGCAAGAGAGAACATAGTTCAGAGTTACACACAAGGACTTGACTTGCGAGATATGGTTTAGTTGCCGTGATATAGTTTCATTTTTTGTTTTGAATGCAGTTGTCTTGTAGTATAAGATGTGGAAGGAGGAACAGCGAATGTTATACCCATCTCACTACCACATGAAAGTGGTATCTGTTGTGGCGGCGTTAGTGGTGTTGAAACTGATGCTTTTTTTCTTAGAACTAAAAACTAAGTGAAAATCCAAGTAACTTGTTAGCTTATCCGCCGATTACATTGAACTACGTGGTTAAAGGGTGGCAGAGCAAAGAATGATAGGTATAGCGTATAATCCAGAGGGATTTCCAAGAGGATATGATATCCATTCTCTACAATAAACGCCTAGTAATACTATTATTGAGTTTAATGGTGAAGTTAACTTTCTTTCACATATACTTTCATTCCAAAACATAACCCCCATTGTAGCCACATATATTATTTTTGTTACAGAAGAAAGAGAGAAGATGGGCGGACATTCAGACAAACAATTTATACATTACGTGTTGTTCTTCTGGCAAAAGTATGCATTTGTTGCTATTCCTCACACTTACTCATATACTTCTTTAACACGCAGTTAGCATCTGCACAGTGGGCTGTATAAATAGGTGATAAATATTTACTCAAAGCTTCTTAGCTATAAAAGCGTAACCAATACGTCAAAAGATAGGATAATGTTTTTTATTGATATGACAATTAATTTTTTTTATACCCTCAGCATTTATGCTAACAAGGGTATATACACTTTCATACGGGCAAAATGTGCCTCATCGAAATAATGGTAAAGTATGTTTGGACGAAATCCGTTTCAGACAATTTGGAGTTGATTTAGCAATGCCCGTCCGTCTGTCTGGCTGGCTGGAGCGCACGATAACTCTCGAACGGATAAACCGATTCGGTTCAAATTTTGACTTTCGTAATATTTTACCCAAACTTAGTTTAAGTTCGAAAGTGGGCTGTATCGGTCCACTCCTTCCGGTGCCTCCCCCACAAAAGTTCGAAAATGTTCGGAAAATTTGTGCTCTCTATAACTCTTGAACGGAGTAACCGATTTGGTCCATACTTTGCCCATCGTGAAATGTGTACCAGACTTAAATAAATTTCAATATGGACTCAATCGGTCCACTCCTTGGGGTACCTCCCACACAAATTTCGCATAAGTTCACTTTAAAACCTGATATCGATTTTTGTTGAAGCAACTTGCATTCGCTGCCTTAGTTACGATGGTAAAAGTTTTTTTAGGGGCAAGTCATACTTCTTGAGTAAACAGCCTGACAGCCAGTTTAGGGCCATCTCTCCAATCGCTTTGATTTTTGTTTTAGCAATTTGTATTCACTGCCCACCTACGACGGTACAAGTTTCATCAGTGGCAAGTCCACACTTCCTGAGAAAATAGCCTGAAAGTTGCAAAAACCCCTATGACACCGTGTGAGTTGGTTGGAGAGCAAGATAACTCTCGAACGAATCTGCCGATTCGATCCAAAATTTGGTCTTAGTAATAGTTTGTCCAAACATAGTTTAAGTTTGAAGATAAGCCATATCGGTACACTCCTTCAGGTACCTCCCCCACAAAAGTTCAAAAATGTTCGGAAAAATTGTTCGTACGGTAACTCTTGAAGGGAGTGGCCGAATTGGTCTATACTTTACACATCCTAATATAACTACCAGATATAGATCAGGTTCAAATATGGACTATATTTGTCCACTCCATCCGGTACCTCCCACACAAAATTTCGCATAAGTTCACTTTAAGACCTGATATTGAATCAATTTGATTTTTGTTGAAGCAACTTGCATTCGATGCTTCAATTACTATGGTAAAATTTGTTTCAGTGGCAAGTCCATACTTCTTGAGCAAACAGCCCGAAGGGTGTAAAAACCCCCTATGGCACCATATATAGTGGCTGGAGATCCACTTCCATAATGGTCAATGTCATTCCTTTAAGTGTCTCCTCCGCAAAACTTTTGATCTTTAATCCTAATCAACATTTTTGTCGGTTCATACATCCAACATTTTTAAAACCCCCTAAATACATACGTTTTTTGGGAAAAAAAATTGTTTCAATATACACAGGCTGAGGGTATATCTCTGTCGGCAAAGCTGACTGATACTTTTTTACTTATTTTAATTAATTTCTTTTGAAAAGATGAATTAATTTTCCACCTTGAACTTGCAGCAGAACACTGCTAAAGCAACGAAGAAAGGCCTTCATAACATCAAATGACGCCAGTAAACCTAGTCAAGACCCACGTAGAGGAGGTTGTCGCAAGATTTTTTTTTTTTGTTAGAGAGCTCGGAGAAAACTAAAAGTGAGCCCAACTACTGAAACT
Organism: Musca autumnalis; assembly: GCF_047663935.1. Taxonomy (NCBI): domain Eukaryota; kingdom Metazoa; phylum Arthropoda; class Insecta; order Diptera; family Muscidae; genus Musca; species Musca autumnalis. The sequence goes on from NW_027411866.1 coordinate 224,195,412, forward strand.
ACTGGAAAAACGGGGGATTCTTCAAAAGATCTCGGATCTTTTAAGAGTGGAAGATGGACGCGGAGACAGGAAAAGTGCAGCCGCACAGTGGTTCAGAGTCGTTTTATCCTGGTCAAAACTCTGTAACTTTTGAAAGGATTGAAATATTTTCGTAATTTGTTTGCCTTTGTTCGACAGTAGTTGCAGAGGAATTCAAGGTCAAAGTTAAAAATTTGAGATTTTTCATATTTTGCAACAAAATAATAGTGTTTTCGAGACTTGCATATGTTCTAACTATTGAAAAAAGGGCAAACACCAATAAACAAACCAAAACAAGTAAGAACGGCGTTAAGTTCGGCCCGGCCCTAAGGAGTGGACAAATATAGTCCATATTCGAATCTGATCTATACCTGGTAGATATATTATTAAATTGGTCACTCCATTCACAGTTATAGTGGGCACAATTTTTCCGAACATTTTTGAACTTTTGTGGGGAAGGTACCTGAAGGTACCTTCGAACTTAAACTAAGCTCGGATAAAACATTACGAATGCCAAATGTTGGACCAAATCGGCAGATCCGTTCAAGAGTTATCTTGCGCTCCAACAACTAGACACGGTGTCATAGTTTCTTTTTTGCAACTTTCAGGCTATTTTGTCAGGAAGTATGGACTTGGCCCTGATGAAACTTGTACCGTCGTATGTGGAGCAGTGAATACAAGTTGTTACAACAAAAATCAAAGCGATTCGTGAGCTGGTCCTAAACTGAACTTTTCCGAAATTTTGTGTAGGAGGTACTTGAAGGAGTGGACCGATTGAGTCCATATTGGAAACTTAACTAAGTTTAGTAGAAATTTCGCGATATGCAAAGTATGGACTAAATCGGTTAGTCTCTTCAAGAGTTATCGTGCGCACAAATTTTCCGAACATTTTCGCACTTTTGTGGGGGAGATATCCGAAGGAGTGCACAGATACGACCCATCTTCGAACTTAATTTAAATTTAGTCAAAATATTACGATACCCATTTGGTTCGAATCGGTGGAATTGTTCGAGTGTTATCGTGCGCACCAGCCAGACAGACAGACGGACATTGCTAAATCGACTCAAAATTGTCTGAAACGGATTTCGTCCAAACATACTTGGGGTCTAAAACCATTATTTCGATGAGCCACATTTTGTCCGTATGAAAGTGTATATACCCTCGTTAGCATAAATGCTGAGGGTATAAAAAAATGTCCAATTGTGTAAAAAGCTATAATTCATATGGAAAACCGTATGGAAAAACACACATGTAATTTAAAAAAAAAAAATTAAAATAAGTGTTAAACGACGGGACAAAAGTATATATGGGGTAAAAGAGGATATCATTGGGCATCATTCTGCGGAAACGGATCCTTGTTCCCAAGGTCTCTTCTAAAAGTTCTAGTCCACTACATTTGGAATTTCACTAAAAATGTATTACCTGAAGAAAAATAAAATATCTCACTTCGTGTAAACGCTACGGTAATTTATTGAAACGACAACAATCCTACGTACCTAACAAAAAAAAAAAAAAAAAAAAAAAAAAAAAAAAAAAAACTATAAAATCAATATCTGTTATAGTTTCCGAGAAATAGCTATTTCTTTCTCAAGAAATTTTTAAAAATTACGTACTCTCCAAAAGTGCGAAAAATATGGTAGTTTTTAGGAGGCACGTCACGACCAAAACTTCCCATATTTTGATCAAATTTGTTGTTTCCTTAGTTTCAATATGTTTATTATCGAATCCCATATAGAAATTAACAATTGGTGACGACTAAAAATTGGCACACGTCCCCGGGATTATGTGATACGAGGTGGAAAAAGATTCAAACCTGCCAGAATGCCGCAACAGGGTGCCTCCTCAAGTCTTCAGTGGACGATCTACATGAGGAGGCAAAGATTCTTCCAGTATAGCAACACAATGATTTGCTTTCGTTGCAGTACTTGCTTCGGTGTTATCGTGAGAGCCATCCCAATCACCATCTGCTAGCTACGCCTGACACATTCAGGCATATCAGGAAGGATATTCATGCTCTAGAGAGGAAGGTCCAACAATATAGCAGAGAACCCCTACATCAACAGGCATTTCAAACAGGTTTAAATAGTATTCACACGGTTGCAGTTGCTAAGGCCATAAGCAAATATAGTGTGAGTAAAGTCCTCGAAATAGATCCCCCATCTATCGCAGCTGAGGAGCGTCAGCTGCCACGACAAACTAGAGTAGTTTTGGCTTAACTACGCTCGGGATATTGGAGTCGCCTAAATTCTAATTGGGCGGAAATTGACCGCTCCGTGCAATACATGTGTCCAGTATGCGGCATGGGCCCGCACGACACAAAACACCTTTTCAACTGCCCAGCCAAACCTACTCATCTAACTCCAGTGGATCTGTGGTTACATCCCATCGAAGCTGCCACTTCTCTCGAACTGTAGATAGACCCAGAGCCAGATTGAACAGAAGATCGAATATACAAACATAATAAACACTGTTACAACAACAACATCTAAAGATTGGGGTTTTGGCCAGGAAAATCGATTCCTGAATCACTGTGCGCCGTAAACTTACGCCAAAGTAATCAAAAGGCAACTTAGGGACGAACTGTGTTAGTCGGTAATCGACACCAGTAGAGGGTCTGCAAGGCTACCTAAGGACCATCAAAAAATCATCGAGAAATTGAACAATGACCATGGATTAAATCCATCACCTGACCAAAACCGGGTTGTTCGTTCCTTGATATACAAACCCGGGTGGTCTTTGGCAATCAAAACCAGACCTTGTATATGCAAAGGAGAAATAGGATGTACTCTTTTTGTTGTGGGACTTGGCGATCTCTCACTGGTCAGTCTGACAAAGATTAAGGACATAGCGTCTCAAATGCCGTCCATTTCAAAATTTTCAAGGCAGAAATCGATGAGAACGTGAATTCAATATCTGGACCAAATCATATAAATTGTAACGTGACCGTTTCATACAATTCTTACATCTCATTCGACCCGCATTAATATCCATCCCACCTTAATATTTCCATTATACCGTCAGTACCAAACTTACAAACATACCCCATACTCAATAGTGGCCTATCATCCATCATATAGCATATGTTGGATTCAATGCTGTCAACGACAACACTGTTTTATAATAATTCTCATTCACTTCGTGTAACTACCCGAATATGTATTCTGGGTTTATTCGTCGATCACCAGCCGACAAAGTACGACAAGACGTGTGGCTCGTCCGCAGTCTCGTTACTCGTATGCTACGATTCGAACACGCTCCAAGTCTCTTAGCAAGCTCCAGACTCTTAGCAAGCTCCAAGCTCTTAGCAAGCTCCAAGTCTCTTAGCAAGCTCCAGACTCTTAGCAAGCTCCAAGCTCTTAGCCAGCTCCAAGCTCTTAGCAAGCTCAACGCTCATAGCAAGCTCGACGCTCATAGCCAGCTCAACGCTTATAGCCAGCTCAATGCTCATAGCCAGCTCCTAAATATTTACCGACCTCTTTCCCCCACAGCAACCCGAATGCCATCGAGTCGAGTCGTACACCCGAGGACCGCCGTGCCGACAACCAACCGAAAGCATTACCGAACCACAACCGACAACTGCCGCGCTGACAGCCACCTGATTGCCCAGAGCCGAGTGGTGTAGAGCCGAGTCCACCCGACAACTGCCGAGCCGAAAGCTACCGATTGCCCCGAGCCGATAGCAACCCGATTGTCAACGAGCAACAATCCGAACATCACAGAGCCGAGCCATACACCCGACGACTGCCGAGTTGACAGTCACCCGAATAGCCAACAGCATCCGAATACATCAGAGCCGACGCAAACATAGACGATTGCCATCGAGTCGACAACAACAACCCGTCTACCATCGATCGTATTACAACAACGCGATTGGCACCGGTCATCAACACACACACATCGCATCCATATTCCTCACACATATTGTTCGTATATCCAACACCAAGGGTTTTATAATAAATATTGAAATTGTAAACACTCGTGTTTTTACTTAAGGTTTGTGGGTCCTTAGGTCAACCCTGGCAGCGGCTGAGCTTGCCTCAGCCCTAGATAAAACCACTCGTTATAAAATTGTACTTGAAATAAAAATATTAAAATTGTACTTGAAAAATTGCAAGGGTTCTGTTGTATTAATTGGGTTATGTTAAAGTCCATGGAAGACAAAAAAAAATACCTTTGATTTCTTTGGGCCACTTAATTTGTATGTCACCAATATTTTTGAAAATTTAACATAGCTGAAGTCAAGGTTTACCCTTTTAGAACACGCGACTTGTGATTGTATATTATACAAATTAAATATTTTTGGATAAAATGAAATGTTTTTGGACGTGGCAAAAAATATTGGCCTTAAAAGATAATTGCGTGGAAGCTGTGGCTATATTTATGTTAAAAATGGGTTGAAGCCACCATGTCTTTTTTGTTTTCTCTCGATTCGTAAGTAAACCACACTTCTCTCGATTTTCCTGTCAAAGTAAAAGTAGAAGCAAACTAAATAAGGATCATCTTACTAATGTATTACTTTTCAAAATTTGAACTGCTTCTACCATTAAATGATGCTGACATTTTGAAGCCAAATTTACAGTCTTTTTTTGAAATTTTCTTCTAATTTCATTCCGCATACAGGTTTTTCAAAAAATCATATATAGGATTGTAATACTTGCGATTTTGAGTTATTTGATACGTATATTGTAAATGTAGTCTGCACAGCTTCATAGAAATCTGCATCCAAATGCGGAAATTTTGTACGAACATTTTTCTAAAAATCATATTTTTCGGGTCTAATATTTGCAATTGTCTCTAGAATTCCTCGTACTCCATTGCACATTTTAGTTTTTTACGTTCCGGATCCAATAAATCATTCCTCGTGAAAATCCATCTACTAAAACGCGAGTTACGAGAAATTCCAAAGTAGATAAATCACCTAAAATTGTTTTTGAAAATATCGCGCATTTTATCGCGTTTTCTGCGGATCGTTTCCACAGCAATGAAAAAACTAGTGCAGCATATTCGGTATAGCGGAAAGAGAAATTTGAAAACTTCACTGATAAGGGAGCTACATTCTTTTTATCCTAAACAATAGTGTGTGATGCTACATCCACGGTTCTTGATTGATCGCCTTCAAATAGATATATATCGATGTAGATTTTCATGGTGGACACTGAAATCGGATGCGGACAAAAATTGTATGTACTTTGCGCAAATTAGCGATATTTTATAGGTTTTTTAATGCTAAGATGCAGACGATGCTACATCTTAGAGTCCAAATTATATTTCGAAAAATATATGCAACTTAATAGATATGGTCTTGCTGTACACGAAAATCACATGCGGACAAAATGATTTTGATATATACGCGATTTACACGTATATTAAAATGCATATAAATTAAAATGGGTTATTTGACCTTTTTTCCATTTCAGAAGCTTTGAGATACATCCTCATCAACCTAATTACCTTACCTAATGGAAAAGTTTTAATATGAATGTCAATAAAGCAAAATCCGTCTATTTTATTTTGAGATTTAAGCAAAATGAAGGAAGTATTCCCATAGATTTTTACAATTTTTTCTACTACATAATGCAAGTGAAAAAATATTTTTTCAAACAAAAAATAATTTTTTTGGCCAAAATATGTGCTTATTTTAGCTGTAGCATCGAAACTATAACACCAATCTGTATGATTGTAGTCTCATTGGATTCGCCATGAAGTTCTGATCCACAACAAATTGTTATGTAATTTTATGACCACTAAATGGGCCTTAATTTTGAAAAAAGTTGACTTATATTCAATAATTTATCAATTTTATGTACATTCCGCGAATTCTGTGTAACATTTTGCAGGTATTATGCAATATACTCGCTGAAGACAGTTCGAGAGAACTTTTTTGTAACAATTGTTCTCATTTAATAATTAGCGTTTTTATAATATTTTCTTTCTTATAAAGCGAAATAAAAGCGCCATAACTTTTGTCCGCAACAACCAAAAATTGACTCGCGACCTGATTCGTACTGGGAATTTTTTTGTTAACCTACATATCAAAAATCGTTGATGTAGTGCGAAAAAAATTGATCCCTTTTTTCTGAAATGGAATATGAAATAATTGACAATATTCGTGATATCCTCCACTGGATTGTATATTAAGTTTGTCATTCCGTTTGTAACTCATCGAAATAATCATTTAAGATACTGGTGTATAAGAAAGGCAAGTCCTCCTCCTCAGTTTCTTGTACCATTCATTCGTTGTAACCATTGCAACGTGGCAAGCTACAGGTGGCGGTGAGCTTTGTTTCCTGGATCGCAGCGACCACGCTGGGAGATGATCTGGCGTAGCAGAAGCCCTGGAGACGGCTAAGACTAAAACAGCCTCGGAATTTTAACATACATCCATTACATATCACCGATATTGCCATATATTTTGTTGGACAGCGTTAAGTTCTATGTCGATTTAGCCATGTCCATCCGTTTGCTGTAATCACGCCTTCTTCCCAATGAATTTAAATTTTGTACACATGTGTCCTTGGTCTGAAATTAGATCAAATTGGAAAATGGGTTATATCGGTCGACGTATGTAACGTGACAAGTGCCACATACATACAACAACACCTACGGTCTTCCCTTACCATCATAGTAGCAATGAGTCGATATGCACTCAACAGCACCTCCATCTCCGCCAGTCATGCATTGAAGTCATTTGCTTGCTGTACTCAATACACATTATTTCGCATTCACTTCATTCCAGTTGATCCTTTAGTATTCCAGTTTTCTCCGTTGAAGTCAGCACGCTACTGCTGGGGCTTGCTAACCACCAAGGCAATTCCTGGGTGGCTTGTAGCGTTTGCAAATTTAGGAGGGGACTACCCATTGTGGCTGTCCTACTAATACATTGCACACAGTGAATTCTTGTTTACTGTCCCTCACAGAGACTTCGGTTTCCTGTTCCACACAGTGACTTCGGTTTCCTGTCCCACACGGAAACTTCGGCTGCCTGTCCCACACGAAAGCTTCGGCTTTCCGTCCCACACATAGACTTCAGTAGTCTGTCCCCCACAGGAACGTCGGTTCCCTGTTTATAGAGATACGTAGTAGCTTATACCAGATCGTAGCAGTAACTATTGTAGCGTTAGCTAGTTATCACATCGTCGTAGCGAATCGGTATCAGCCGAGCTCCCGAAATCATCAATCAACACGTTCCCGATCATCGTTAGTCGACAGCTGTCATCAATCATTGTCGTTCATCAGCCGAGTTCACGATCATCGTCAGCCGAGTTTCCGAATTCCATCATATCGTTGTCAACAGAATGATCGGCTATCAACACGTTCCCGATCATCGTTAAATCGTAGAACACAAATTCCAACCAGCTTCGTCTCCACAATCAGCGCAGAATCCGGTTGTCAATCAGGCTCGTCGTTCCCGATCATCAACACAGTTCATCACTAACGAACATCGTCGATACTGAAATATCAATCAACATCATCGTTCCCAATCACTCCTAGCAGTTAGTCGCCCTTATCACCAGTGTGACCAGATCTAAAAAAGATTTTCAGCTAAATCAGCTTTAAAATTATGCTAAAAAATGCTAAAATAAATATTAAAATGCCAAACAATAATGCTAAATTTAAAAACGATATTTTTATGAAAATATACCCTCTACCTCTACCATGTTTTACCATGCATAGTATGGAGGGTATATCGACACCTCCAAATAATAGTATGCTAAGTCCAAAAAGTGAGTTTTGCAGGAAAAGCTCTAAAAGTTTGGAAATTTCTTTGACCTTCAGTACTGTGCTAAGTAAATATTTGTTTATAACTTCTGTTGGGATTGTCCGATCATTACCAAAATTTGACAGAATTTAAGTTAAAAGACGTTAAATATAAAAATGTAAAGAACTTGAAAACATGCTAAGTCGACTTAGCATACTATTGTTTGGAGGCGTCGATATTATGTTTGTTTTTCCGTTTGTAACGCATTGAAGTAATCATTCGCAAACCTATAAAGTATATACATTCTTGATCAGGATTAAATTCTTTGTCGATCTATGCATGTCCGTCCGTCTGTGGAAATCACTCTAACATCCACAAAAATTGAGAGGGGACCCTGACATTTTGGAAAGATGTGTCTTTTGTTCAAAGCTGGACTATATCGGTCCATGTTTTGGCATAGCCTCCACATAATGATACCGACCGATTGCTATTTTTGGATATATGTTCAGACCGAATTAGGTATGATTTGTCATATAAGATTCCAAAAGCTTCATCTCCAAAAATTATGGAAAAAAAAATTTACTGTAATTTAGCATTTAGGTTTTGTAGTCGTCAACAAACGTCACTGCCAACAGTTTCAGACATCGTTTTGGAATAGGTAAAAAAACGGTACCAGCTGATTTAATGTATTTGGATGGATTTGACAATGGCGCCATACAACGTCACCATCTAATTCAGTTTTTCCTTTAGTTTTGTCATTAGGTATTTATAGTTTCCAATCAAAAATTGTGTATATATGTAGGTCCAAGTAGTGTGCATGCCCCCATACAACGGTACCGCCCGATTTTAGGTAGTTATATGTTTTTAGCTAGCTGAATTTTTAGGTATTTGAAGTTTTCCTTGGTCAAAAACATTTCCACCTAAAAAACGTTGGTACTTTTGGAAAAACAGAAAAAACTAATTATTCCATATTAGTTCAGAATATTTCATGGCGGAGGCTACAAAAAGTTCAGCCCGTCCAAACTTAATGTTTTTCATTGTTTTATTTCAATTTGCTTTGCACATTTTCATTCCTTTAACCCCTTGTTTTTGTAACTAATTTTTATTCGTTTATCTAGGTAAATGCGTATTAATTTAGGCATAGATAGTTCAGGCCTTAGATGGCATAGAGACTTAATTCTTCGTAGATGCGTTGTTTTTCGTTTTTTTGAGCAGTTCAAACATATTGATCTGTGATCCCATATTTTATTTTTAATCACTTCATGCTTCTATGTATGTTTAAATGTGTTGTCAATTAAAAATTATCAGATTTTTTTATAAAAAAATATTGACATATTTGAGGTTTTATGGATCCAATAATGCTAAATTAATAATTGAAAAATGCTAAAAGATATGCTAAATGCTAAATGGAATTTTCGCGGCTAAATACAAAAAAATAATGCTAAATTTAGCTGCAAAAATGCTAAAATGGCCACACTGCTTATCACCGGCCGTACTACAAGCCTTCTCAAGCCTATCAATATCGCATTTCATTGAATTAGAACATACTAGTATTTAGATCAATAAACATCCGATTGAACCCCTAGAAGGGATAAAATTAGTCTTTTATTTCGTAAGGTTTAGTGGGTCCTTATGGAGACCACAAACGCGACTGGACTTACCCCAGCCGACGAGAAAACCACGTTACAGTATTGGTGTAGCCCCTCCAATATTTTTATTGTTATACCATCTACCATAATATGGAGTATATAATTAAATTTGCCATTCCGTTTATAACACATAGAAATATTCGTTGGGGACCCTATATACACTCCGGTTCATCTGAATAGAACCAACCAATTTGCCTACAATAATTTTCACAGCTACAACATTTTCTCTAGTCCCATTTGTTTGTCTTTTTTATTTTCTCAAATCTTTTTCATTTTCAAATGTGGGGACTTGTTTCAAAATGGATTAATCCCCAACTGTGTTATTTCATTTTATTTTGGAGAGTTTTTTTTACTTCGTTGAGGAGTTATTTCATTTTCAGGAAATGAAGGAACTCATTTTAGGAACTCATTTCATTGGGTAGACAGACGGACTGATCATTTTTTTCGATGCGGCACATTTCGTTTCACAGTTTATGTAGCGTCATCATACCCTAAATGATCCTACCATGGTTAGTACACCTTGAAGTGTTATTTCACATATGTATTTCTTTCACATTGTCAACGAATTTGTAAGTACTTTTGAATTATTAAAATCGTATTTTTAGTTTTTATGCCGAACTTCCTAACCCATTGTGCAAAGGCAAACATTTACACTGTAATAGTTGCTATTGCACGTATCTGAGTATTTTGTTGAACTCGGTAAGCAGTTGTTAAACTACTTGTAATACCCGTATTACATGTGTACAGGGTGTGGATGAATCGTTCGTTGGCTGGTAAATGTTTCAGACATATCTAGTTTTTGTTTTAGTCTAACTAAGCACTCCCTCGAGTTAGTAGCAGCAGTTCAGTAAGAAGTTCATTATATGTTTCGATGCGAATTCAAAGATATTTTACTACTCCTCCTCTCTCCCATGACGAGTCATACGCCACTAAACACAAGGATGCATTGCCAGAATGTTTTGTAAAGATTCACTGTTTATTCTTCACGCGTTCAATCAATTTTTTCGGGTTACCACCAACTTCTCTTTTGCAGTAATGGTTTCCAAGTCTGCAACGACGATGTCTAAGATAAAAAGGATATACAATTTTCAGCTAACAGGAAAACGTAAATTTCGTTTAAGGAACTTCCACGTTTTTGTCTGTTTGTTTGAGATGGTTTTAGGAAGGTATCAATGTGTACGAAAGTGTATGTGGAAATCCTTGTATAGTTTTGTTTTCCTACGTTACCACTTAGTAATGCATATGTTTGCCTCGGTATGTGTGCATGCCTGGGGTTTTTCTGAGGGAACATAGTGAATTCACTGAAACCTACGTGTCTCTTTTTCGTGTCTTTAGTGCACTTGATTTATTTGTTAGTTAATTGATAAAAGATTTGGATTGGATTGTGTGATTTCTTTACATTGGTTTCGCTCTGCACAACAAGAAAAACAAAACAACAGTATTCGTTTTTCAATTGCAGTGTTTGAAACGCCATAAAATTGATTTGAGATTAGCGTAAATACAATTTAAGCGGAACGTAAGGAGAATAGTTTGGTTTGGTAAATGTTACGGTAGTTAATTGGCAATAAAAAGTGCCCATCCTTGAAAGATAAGGGACATTTTTAAATGGCAAAAGTTTGTCTTTACCACATAATATTGTGGCAGTTACATATTTACGCGCTTACATTGACAAAGCTTTTTCTATCTAAATTTATAAATATCACAATTCCTAGAATTTTTGAAAATGTTATTTAAAATCAATGATTTTTTCACTTTAATCCCTTTCAATCAATCCGCGCGCAGCTACTCTGAATTTGGTAAACTAATTGAAAACATTTTTGGCATATCTAAACAAAAATGTTAAACGGATGTGGTGGGGGCAAAGCTCATTAGTTTTTCGCACTAAAATACATTGGACAAAAATAATGTTTCACATTTTTATTGGTTAGTTGGTTGGTCGGCTGGTTGGTGGGCAACACACATTATCCAATGGACACCATGTGAGTATGATGCAACTAGCACAACAACAATAGGAACATCAATCGGAAAAACTAATAGAATCATTTAACCAGAGTTGAAAATCAACACTGCAAGTGACCTCTGCAATGGACAGAGGCATCAAAGCATCCATTTGTAGGAACACCAACACATATAGAGTAATTTATATCATTTTAGGGTAGTAGTGGTGAGGGCATATGGAAGTGAAATTTCCAGCCTAAGCAATGAGCTATGAAATAACGCAGTGCCATGGGCTCTCTGCATGTGTATTTTAACAAAATTGTATTTGTTTTCATTTAAATGTGTATCAAATACTTTTTGACATCAAATGCAAATTCGGCTAAATAGCAAGAAATTCAAAATCAACAACAACAAACGTGTTTATTGAAATGATTCACTGATATGATAGTGTTTTCACAATAAACACAATAAACTTAGTTTAAAGTGTTAGGAGATATTAAACTTAAAAAAGAGAAAAAGATATTTATTTAAAAGATATTTATTTTTATCACTAAGAAATTATTCGAATTTTCAAATTAGATCACTTAACTTGGTATGATAGTCAAAAGACTAACCTTTTTAGTCAAAGACCAATCTGTAGACTGTGGAATTTTATGCAACACCTATTTTTGGTCCGATTCATGTCAAATTTTGAGACTGGGCATATTTTTGGCTTCTGGTTAAATTGCAATCGAAACATTTGACACATGCAAAATTATGCAAAATGCATAAATTTTTGCATAAAATTCGTTTCAGACAAGTCAATAAAATAGAGAAATGTGTAATCGCAGCCTCAACCTTCAAAATACCGAAAATCGGGAGGTATAGTTCTAAGGGTGCTATAGGAAGGCCTGAACCTAAACCGACAAATTTTAGGTGGGAAGTTGTTAACCCAAAAGGAAAACTTAATACCAAATTTCAGCCATTTTGGCGGGATATTGAGGCCACAACTTTCAAAATACCGGAAATAGGAACTCACCGTACTATGGGGGCTATATAAAGACGTTGGGTGCCACCGTGGTGCAATGGTATGCACAACCGCCTTGCACGCCGATTCCCCGACCGGTAAACATCAAACACTTTTCAACGGTAGCAAAATACCCCTCAGTAATGTTGGCGACATTGTCTGAGTATTTCAGCCTTGTACAACTTCTCTACAAGTGGTGTCTTAGACACGCCGTTCGGACTCGGCGATAAACAGTAGGTCCCATATCATTGATCTAATACGAATCGGGGTGCACTCATTGATATGAGTGAAGTCTCTCCTGTCCCGCCTGGGATGTTTGTGGAACAATTATTATAAAGACGTGGACCTATACCGACAAATTTTAAGTGGAAATTTTTATACTTCCAAGAAAGACTTAATACCTAATTTCAGCCATTTCGGAGGGATATTGGGGGCCACAACCTTCAATATACCAGAAATCCGGAGGTACAGTTCTATGGGGGCTATATGAAAACGTTGACATATATTGAGAAATTTCAGGTGGAAAGTTGAATACCCCCAAGGAAGATTTAATACCAAATTTCAGCCATTTCGGTAGGATATTGAGGCTGCAACTTGCAAAATACAGAAAATCTGGAGGTACCATTCTATGGGGGCTATATTATGACGTGGACCTATACTGACAAATTTCAGTTGTAAAGTTTCATACCCCTAAAGAAGACGTAATACCACATTTCAGTTATTTCGGTGGGATTTTTAGACCTCAAATCCTTGTATAAATTTTTGCATATGCTCATTTTTTGCAAATATGTCAAAATATGCACGATATGCAAAATATACAAAAATTGGACCTAATTCGTTTTATTTTGTGATAAAACGAGATTCTGTCTAATCAGATTTTCTCTATGACCATCTTAACCATATATGCATTTGCATAGGATTCCGCAGTCTACTAATCTGATAGAAAACAGGCAAAAAAATATTTGCCGAGATACATATATCCTCAGTCTGTGGGAATTGAAACACCTTCTTCCAAAAAAAAAACACAAGTAAAAAATAGTTAAGGGCCCGAACTTTTTGTACCCTCCACCATAAAATATTCTGAGCTAAGACGGAATAATTATTTTCTTTCCTGTCCACAATTTTATGCGGAGATATTTTGTGACCGCTGATACCTAAATAAGCTAAAAAACGAAGTTTTGTGACCACTAGGAACCTTAAATGTCGAATTGCAGATACTTGGGAAAAATTTTAGCTAAAATCCAAAAAACCGAAAACCAGGAGGTAACTTTACACGGGGCTATACCAAAACATGGACCTATGTTGACAGTTTTAGGTGGCGGTGTTTTGTGATTACTAGCAACCTCAACTGTCAATTTACAGGTACTTCGGTCAAAAATTGTAGATAAAATCCTCAAAATACAGAAAATCGGGAGGTACCGTTATATGGGGGCTATACCAAAACATGGATCTATGTTGACGGTTTTTAGTGGAGATATTTTGTGACCACTGGGGACCCCAAACGTAAAATTATGGTAATTTGGTCAAAAATACGAATAAATACGAAGTTGGGAGTTTCGATGTGATCTTGTAAAACTGAATAAATTTACAAAGTAAAGTGGCGTATGCATCTTATAGCATTTGTAGAAGAGAAAGAACATTCGTAATTTAATAAAATAATGAAATTTGCAACCTAAAAAATCAATAACAAAAGGAGTAACATGCTGCCAACTTTTAAGCAAATTGACAAATCTCACTACTCTATTAAAGGCAATTTTAAGCTTCTTAAGTACATAACTAATTGTTCCTGAAAAGACTTCTATGCTGTACATGATTAATGTCATTATCAATGCTTTTACAATGTATTTTTTTAATATCCTTCGAAAGACATAGTTCGGTGCAATAAAGCTTCCTTAACATAAAATGCAATGAACTGATATGAGCTTCAAATGTCAGCGCATTATCAACAATCACACCAAGGCATTTTATACAATCAACAAATTCAATTTGTATATTATTATATCTGACTTCAATTTCAGAATCGACAGAAAACCCAAACGACATAGCCTTCGGTTTGTTAGCATTGATAGATAACTTATTTGTAAACATCCAATTAGCCACTGTTGAACTAACATGATTGACAACACTTTGCATGACATCAGGGAAAGCAGCATCACACTTAAGTAATAGCTATATATCATCCGCAAAAGCATAAGGAAGGCAACTTTCAGAATCAACTGTAGTAAAAAAAAAAAAAAAAATCATTCAGAAATATGATAAACAATAATGGGCCTAGCGCTGACCCCTGTTGGGACACCACTCACAACAGGCAACAAACTTGAATGATTACCACCGGCATAAACATATTGATATCTACAGCCAAGATACGATTCAATTAGTGCACAGGATGTAATTAGAAACTTAAAATTATGGGATAGTTTATAAACCAATAGTTTATGGCTAATCCTGTCAAAGAATTTCTCCAAATCAATAGATACAAGAATACAACAACCATTGCTTCTTGTAATATGCGGAATCTTGTCAGTAAGGCCCACTAATAGAGACGTTGTACTTCTATTAAGCGTAAACCCAGATTGAGAATCATGCAATAGAGAAGGAAAAGATATGTGACACAAAATTTGCTTTTTTAATATGTGCTCTGCCATTTTCGAAAGTACAGGCATGATTGATATAGGCCGAAAGTCATTAGCTGCATCATACTTAAGAATAGGAATCACTTTAGCTATTTTCCACAGTAAGGGAAACAGAGAGGTCATAATAATGGTATTAACAATATGAAGAACATAGTTTCCTGTTAAGGGTAACATTATTTTTAGGAACTTTAGAGTTAAACCGTCAGAACCTACTGCATTTGATTTTATCAAAGAAAAACAATCAATCATTCGTCAAGGCTAACTAACCTAAAGGAAAATCTACCCCACGAGTTAAGAATAGACGGCGTATTATTATTGTCAACATTTTGAAAAGAAGCAAACAAATTATTTAACTGATCAACTTCAACATCAATTACATCCCTATTTTTCCCAACGCCATAACTATTCAAAAGTGACCAAATCTCTTTAGTCGTTCTGCCATTGAATAGTTTATGATGAAATGATGCTTTCCGACCATTAACACACCGCCTCCTCGGAACAGGAAAACAACTATGTATTTCATATAAATTTATATATAAAACATTTAGTTGCTGGTTCACATCGTTTGTACAATAAAGCTCAGAAAAATCACTCAAATCCAAAGCACTATCTAAAGTGTCTGCCGTTACAGCAGAATAGTCTATATATTCATAATACTGCGGTACAAAATTACATTCAACGTCCATCAAAATTAATATAAATGAGTGATGCAATATTCCCGATCATTGGAATTGACTAGAAAAACGCAATGAGTTAGACATCGACACTAAAAAATTTACGATTAAAGAAGTTGATTCATGATGAAGGTCATAGTGTGTGGGAATAGAGTTGTGCACAGGAGTAAGATTCATACTGTTGCATATTGCTCTAATATTGAAGGCTTTCCGAAAATCATACAAGTTATTATTGAAGTCACCCATCAGCATAATATTATCATACCTAACAACCAGATCTGACAAATCTCTTTCAAAAGAATTGAAATAGCCATGAGGCAGATATATAGTCCCAACCAAAAACTTATTTCTATTTCAACAGCAACAGATTCAACACAACCCTCATTCACACTTGCAAAAAACGACTCTGTGCCTGATATGTTTCGGTACATACATATATAGCCACGACACCACCCCTACCAATAGAACGATCATTCCTGTAGCATGAGTATCCCGGCATATCAGCAATATTATAAGCCATATGTGGCTTAAGCCAAGTCTCACTTACACACATCCAAATAATTGCCCTCCAAAGTGTTTTTAAATTCAATAATTGTACCGGAAGAACTGCCTATAGCAAAACTTTGGCAGTGGAAATGACCAATATTGAATTTACCTTGCTTATTACTCAAATGAGTGGACAGAAACCTGTTATCATTAACAATATTAGGAAATAATTCATGAAATTGGTTATATAATTTTCGTACAAAGATAAAAAGAAAATAAATAATTAATTTCTGGATTAAAAAAATAGCTACTGCTTCATATGAGTCGCATATTCACACATGTATATGTGTATATGCATTAAAACATGTGTAAACATACCAACATATGCAGTATATAAAACTGATAATATATAGGGAATAATATCTATTGCATGTTACATTGGAATTATAGATATTATCCAATAGATTGGCACAACCCACAACATCCATTGTTGCCGCAGAACCATCAGCCATAATTGCCTCCACAACAGGTTTGTTACCATTAATAAGTTTGAAGTCCTTGATTGCATTGCTCTGCTTAAGCTTTTTACAGAGGAACACTAGTTTACAACTTGCAGCATTTAAATGGTCCTTAAGATACAACGGGTTTGCCCACTCACATCCAGAATATCAGATAGCTTGATGGAATTGGTTTTATGATATTTTGACATAAGAAGGTCCCGATACAAGTACTTATTTCCGGATTTAATTCAATTCCTCATTTAGCTGCAATTTTATAAAAAGGTTGCCTTAAATCATTTATGCCTTTGCAAAGCTTTGGTAGCCCATTTATAACAATATTGGACCTATTTAATCTCCTTTGCAGTACGTCAGATTGTGTCTGTATATCCCGCATTCCACTGGCACAGTTTTCTTCCAGATGCCTAACGAGAACATAAGAATTGCTTAGTTAAAATTCCATCTTCTGTACTTTATCATTGTGCTCAGCACGAAGAGTTTCAATTATATTGCACATTTTGGCCTCAAAAGCTTTAATTTGTTCTGTAATAAATTAGCACTAGATTTAGTATTCAAACATTTCGTGCATTTGTATGAAAAGTTCTTGTTACGATACAGGAACATATGTTGATCTTTGGTGATTTTTAAACAATTTATGTGATAAAAATCATCACAAACACTGCATCTAATACTACTGCCAGTAACAGTCAATTTACACTTCGGGCACTTATACATTTTTCTCTTAGGTGGCATATTAACAATTTAAAATATCCAACTCTGGATGCAAGTATGCAGGCAAAAGACACCAGATGAATTGAATCAACAATACCAGGTTCAAAACGTTCTAAAATTCAGCAGAACTCCATCCAACTCCAACTAAGCAAATAATACTGAATAAGTTTATGCAAAATATTTTACACCAACTACTTTAAAATTTTAATTATTTATTGTTTTTTCCAACTTTCCCGCGATCAACAAATTTTTACATGTTTGACATGTTAGAGTTGCCAACCATTGACATTCCCATTAGAATTTGACATCTATCACTTTGTGCGAAAACACAAAGTTGCACTTCTTCTAAATGGCCAAATTCTAACGGAAGAGAAATCTATGCAAAGTCGATTCAGCTAAGTATTATGAATGCGTTTATAGAGAGAAAAATGCTGAGTTGATAAAACAACTTTTCAGATTACTATATACTAAATCTATCAAATAGTTAAGGGTTTAATGACAATTAAGAGTGTGGTAACTCGAAATGTACTTTAAAGAAGAAGGTGTTATATTCGGACCTCACTTTGTATAACCTACACGACATTAAACCCCTGTCTAGCTCTATACGATTCTATATGACAATTCTCTGCGGTAATTAGGACATCAAATTCCAACTATGAGCCAACGTGGTTAAACATGTTTGGGATATACTAAACCTAGAACCTATATGTTCTCACATATGGTAACATGGGGCGGCTTCGCCACTGGGGCGCCTTCGCCAGCACCGATTTTCTTAATAATTATAACTGCTACAGAAATGCCGTTAAAGGGAAAATTGTGAGTTTAACGAAGATCTTTCATATCCCAAAAATTGGCATTTCTATCAAATATATGATTGCTGATGCACGCGGTTTCATGTTTTTGGGGTATTGAGAAAAATATTCATGGTAGGTATATTTTGTGATATCTTGTATACCTTTTGTGATATCAAAATTAGATTTTATACCGTTAATAGACAACTACTGAAGAATATAAATCCAAATAATTTGCATGATAAAAGTAATTATAAATGTCAATATATTCATATTATGAACTATGTAGGGGGTGGCGCGGATACGCCATGATAGGGGTGTTGTGGGTTAATGTAAGAAATATGTCAGGTTGAACTTAAATTGTTTATGCTATTGATATACCACGCTATAATGTGTAGTTGAAATCAAATATTGTGCTAAACCTATCTAATTTGGCAAAAATTTCATTTGTATGCCTAAATTCAAGGTACCTACTTCAATTAACGGCTAGAATATGTTTCTTTTTGTAAATTTTAGAATCAATTTTGATTATTAAATAGAAAACATGTTCTTTTTATGCATAATGTTGATATTTGGGGAGGAAGTATGGTAAATGCCAGTTTTAGAGTCCGTTGCTATATGTCCTATGTCGATGGCGAAGCTACCCCATGGGTGGGGAGGCTTCGCCACTTTTTAGACATTTTGTAAATTCTCAAAAATAATATTTTAAAAACAAAATTATAATCATTTATATATCAAAACTTATAGTCAAGACATGCTAATATTCTTACCAAAAATAATATTTGGAAAAACTTTAATGATGTCGATATGAGAACATTTTGAAAAAAACGTGGCGAAGGCGCTCCATGTTACCATATATGTTTGTTTCAAAATACCGAAAACCGCGCAGAACTCTTTGTATGAGGACTATACCGAACGTGGTACTATGTACCAATTTTCAAAATTGTATCTTAAATATTATGAACTCTCTCAATTGAATTTATATACTTTGTGTCAAACAGCTTTACGTAACGCTAGACAACATTTTCAAATTTCATGATTTTTGAAAAAGTGGGATGTTCACCAACCTATCTTGCATTACTGGAAATTTAATATTTTCTTCTTCCATTGACAGGCATTCCTTTTGGAATACCCATACTAGCAGAGAAAAAATTAACATTAGAATTAAACGTTGAATTTTGCTCCACATTAGTTTTTTCCAATTCCAACTCCTGAATATTATGCAACCATCACCAAAGTTAACAGGCGTCTTCCTTCCTGGGATTCCCATTAACCACCAAAACTTCGTGACGATCCGACCAAAAAATTAGAAAATGGGATGCATTATCGACTGCTGCGATATCTCCTTTGTTTGACCACCTTCGCTAAACTCATTACTTTCAAAGGCAGCCATAAGCGTTTGTCATGAAAACACAACTTAATAGGCAAATACCAAATGTTGTTGTAAATAACAATAATTGCACTTTGATATGACCAAATCCGTTCTTCATCGAAATAACGGTTTTAGACTCCAAGTATTTTTGGAGTCGATTTAGCCATCTCCATCCGTCTGTCTGTCTGGCTGGTGCGCACGATAACTCTCGAACAGATCAACCGATTCGAACCAAATTTTGGGTACGGTCCACTCCTTCCGGTACCTCCCCCACAAAAGTTCAAACATTTTCTGTCAAACTGTGTAACTCTCGACATTAGCAATCTATTTCGTCCAATTCCAGATATATATAGGGTTCAAATATGGACCATATCGGTCGATTATTTCGGGTACCTCCCACACAAAATTCTAATAAAGTGAAGTTTAAGAGCTCCTTTCGGATCGTTCTGATTTTTTCAGTAGGTTTTCAGTAGGTAGTCCTTGCGACTCACTTTTCGACGGTACAATTTTCTTCTTGCGCAAGTCCATACTTCCTGAGATATTGGCGTAAAAGCTGCAAAGAACCCAGACGGCACCAACCAAAATGGCAAATCCGCAAGATATTTCTCGCTGGGAGTTTCTGATTGGTGCAGACTATGTAGATTGGAATATGGACTATATCGGTCCACTCCTTGTTTTAAAATAATATTTTTGGGGTGTGTCTTTACGGAAGCTTGGATATTTTTTAAGCATATTTTTAGAGGGGTTTTATTTTTCTCTCTTTCCTTTTCTTTTTTTTTTATAGCATGCTGCTTTTTGGAGGATGGGTTACTAGCCAAACGCCCACCCAAGTTTTTAATGTTCTTATTGGTGAAGGTGCGGCCGAAACAGGGACCAAAGCACATATTGAGTTCTGGGCTTTATCATGTTAAAGCCGGTCAGTATCGTTGCTTGGTATCTATGTCGCCTAAGTAAGTAAGTATTCATGGAATATAGGTGAAATAATATAAGTAAGTATTATTTCTCCCAACAGATATTCGAATACATTGTAGAAGTTTTCGGAGATGTAAATATTCGCCTAAGGCTTTTTTGAGTTTTATAAGGTAACTCTTAGGAGAACTGTTCTATAACAAGTAAGAACGTATAGTGGAGGGTATAAAAATAAACATAAAAATGTTCAACAGAAGTCGACACTGTTGAAAAAACCTAAAAAATTCCTAACTGATTTGATATTTGCATCTCGTATTTTCAATTGCCGAATTATTCCCACTTTAAGATGTCGAGGGAAAGCTCCTTACCCATCCTGCTCAAACACTAAACATAATTCCTAACACACCTCTCTCAATTAAGACCCATTAAATTATCCTCTAATTTACACCAGTTTCAACATGGTCTGTCGGACATTTAGTCGGTCTTTCTGTCGGCCGTCACCAGTAATCTAATAATGACAAAACCCTTTGTACAACTCATTACCGAACAGCAAACCACAAAACCTAGACAAACGGCAAAAACAAAGTGCAGTACATAACAAAACCAAAAAAGAGAATAGTATGAGAGGAGCAAAAAAAACCCAGAAGTAGAGGAAAAAAAGTTAAAATTAGTAAACCATCAAAACTACATTTACACAATCAAAGAGTCAATAAATCGTTTTGCAATGTCAATGAACACTTTTTTGAATGATGAGTGATGATGATGCATCATTCAAATGGTTCAAACACACACACGGATACATCTACAGAAGAACATTTAAACCCGTGTTCATATGTAAACCAAATAACCCACAGAATGGTATGGTGTGGTAGAAAAATTATAGGCAGGTGAAAATGTGATAGTCAATTGGAGACAGAAATAGGTATGGTTGTTTGCTGCTGTGTGCGTGCTTACTATGAATGTGAATATGTAATGAAAATACGTTATGTGGTAAGTGAATAATTTCGGGAAGTAAAGTTTTATATTATGATCATAAGGAATATTACACTGAAAGCCTTTGTAACAAGTATGAAAGTATCAGTCAGCTGTGCTGACGGAGATATACCCTCAGTCAACGCCGATTGGTCCGTAGTTCTTTCGAATAATTTTTCTCTCAAACACGCCAAGCACTGCCTTATCTGCTTGCGCAAGTACCCAGGCTTCAGAACCATACATAAGCACCGGTAGTATCAGTGTTTTGTAAAGAGTTATTTTTGTTTGACGAGTTGTGGCTTTGTTTTTGAAGTGCTTACTTAAGCCAAAGTAGCATCTCTTGGTCAATACAATTCTTGTTTATATTTCACAACTGATGTCGTTTGTTGTGTTTATGGCGGTGCCGAGATATACGAAGTCTTTTACTACCTCAAAATTATAGGAACCAACTTCAACAGTTGGTCCCATCTTAATAAACGCATTGCACGTCGACACCATCAACTTGGTCTTCTCGCCGTTTACTGATCGTCCCATGTTGTCTATATCATCAGCATAAGCAAGTAACATGTGGCTATTGGTGTAGATTGTGCCACTTCTTTTGACGTTTGCCTCTCGTATAACCTTTTCTAGCAGGATGTTGAAAAGATCACACGAAAGGCTGTCTCCTTGTCTGAAACCTCTTCTGGTACAAAACTCTTCGGAGAGGTTCTTTCCTTTTTTAACTGAAGATCTTGTGTCAGTTAGAGTCATTTTACAAAGCCGAATGTGCTATGCGGGGATACCAAATTCAGATATTGCTTGGAATACCTTTGAACGTAGCGGGCTGTCGAAGGCTGCTTTATAATCGACAAAAAAGGTGGTAGGTATCGATCTGCATCGCTTGGGGTTTCTCCAGGATTTGCCGCAGGGTAAATATCTGGTCAATGGTGGACTTGTCAGGTCTAAAACCGCATTGGTAAAGTCCAATTATTTCGTTGACCATGGGCTTTAGTCGTTCGCACAATGTCCCTGACACAATCTTGCGGGCGATAGGGAGAAGACTTATGCCCCTATAGTTGGAGCATAAAGTCTTATCTCCTTTCTTATGGACGGGACACAGGATGCTCAGGTTCCAATCGCCGGGTACGCGTTTTTCCTGCCGGATGGAGCTAACTTGCTGATGCATACACCTTATCAGCGTGTCGCCTCCGGTTTTAATCAGCTCGGCTGGTAGGCCATCAGCTCCTGCTGCTTTATTATTCTTCAGCCGGTTTATTCCTGTCTTTACCTCATCTTGGCCGGGTGGTAGACATTCAATACCATCTTCTGGGATTTGATCTGTGGTATCTTCGTCGACAACAGTTTGGAAACATGCTCTTTCCATATCCTTAGCACACTATCTGTATCAGTTGGCAGATTATTTTGCTGGTCTCTACAGGAGGATGCGCCAGTTCCAAAGCCATCAGTTTGCTGTTTCACTCTTTGGTAAAATTTTCGGATTTCATTCTGTCTCATGTACATCTCGATTTGTTCACACTCCCAATTTTCCATCTCTCTCCTTTTTTTTTTCTCCCGATACCTCTCTCGGGCCCTACGCGTTGCTACTGATTGTAAAGTAGTACTATATGCCGCATTTTTCTCTTCGGTAGCAGCACGACACACCTGGTCATACCATGGATTCCTTGGTGGAGGTCTCTGGTATCCAAGTACTGATTTTGCAGCTGTTTACATGGAGTGAACAATGATTTTCCATTGTCCTGATATGTTATCGGGACGAGGAGTGCTTTGATTAAGCAGTTGGGCCGGTTGAGTGGAATATGCTGTGGCTATCTGTTGTGATTGCAGCTTACCGATGTCCAACTTCCGTGTTGTGTCTGTTCGTACTTTGTTTGCTACGTTGAATCTGGTACGTACATTTTCTGCAACAGGGTAGTGGTTCGAGTCTACGTTTGCATGCATGTCTTCCATCTATCACAACGTGATCAATTCGATTTCTTGTTCTTTGATCAGACGACAGCCATGTGCCCTTATGAATATCGAGATGCTTAAATCTGGTACTGCTAACTACCATGTTTTTTGCAGCTGCAAAGTCTATCAGCCTCATACCATTGTCAGATGTTTCACTGTGGAGACTGAATTTCCCGACTGTTGGGCCAAAGATATTCTCCTTTCCAATTTTGGCATTAAAATCGCCTAGTATAATGTTAATGTCATGGGCAGGGCAACGGTCATAAGTTTCTTCTAAGCGCTCGTAAAATATATCTTTGGCCTGTTCGTCCTTGTCTTCAGTGGGAGCATGAGCGCAAATAAAGCTGATGTTGAAGAATTTTGATTTTAACCCTCCGTCATGCACATGTATCTGGCCAGTTTTTTTTTTGAGGAATTCAACTGTGATTTAAATATATATCTAATTTAGCTAGGGGCTCTCCAGGTACCCTCTACAAATATTGTAAGGTATCGTTTTTTCAAAAAAAAACACATTAAAAAAAAAACAACAAACAAAATTTATGTAGATTTTTTCATCTATACATCGTATACGTAGCGCATGTATCTGACCAGATACGCACTCAGTTTATATGAACAGTTATGTACTTTATTGCTATATGTATGTATTCCTAACGAAATGAGAAAGGATCGTTCTCGTCCTGTTTCGTCATCGGTATT
The DNA here is from genome assembly GCF_047663935.1 of Musca autumnalis. Taxonomy (NCBI): domain Eukaryota; kingdom Metazoa; phylum Arthropoda; class Insecta; order Diptera; family Muscidae; genus Musca; species Musca autumnalis. The sequence continues at coordinate 224,219,431 of NW_027411866.1, forward strand.
TGGATTCCACGAAAATTTGGTATCAATTTGCAGCTACGTGCAAAAAATAAATAAATGTGTGAACCTACTTTCGACAGTTCATTTTACGAAACATGGTGAAGGGGAAGCAATAAAACCCGAAGCAATTATCTTTTACGCGGGATAAGCATGTACTAAGAACAACAAGTAAAAAAGTATCAGTCGGCTTTGCCGACAGAGATATACCCTCAGCCTGTGTATATTGAAACTATTTTTTCCCAAAATACGTATGTATTTAGGTGGTTTTAAAACTTTTGGGCGTTTTAACCGTCAAAAATGTTGATTAGGATTAAAGATCAAAAGTTTTGCGGAGGATATACTAAAAGGAATGGATCGACACTGACCGTTATGGAAGTGGATCTCCAGCCACAACATATGGTGCCATAGGGGGTTTTACACCCTTCGGGCCGTTTTCATTTACTTACTTTTACCATCGTAATTGAGGCAGCGAATGCAAGTTGCTTCAACAAAAATCAAAGTGATTCGAGAGCAGGTCTGAAAGTGAACTTATCCGAAATTTCGTGTGGGAGGTACCGGATGGAGTTGACAAATATAGTCCATATTTGGACCTAATCTATATCTGGTAGATATATTAGGATGTGTAAAGTGTAGACCAATTCGGCCACTCCCTTCAAGAGTTACCGTACGAACAATTTTTCCGAACATTTTTGAACTTTTGTGGGGGAGGTACCTGAAGGAGTGGACCGATATGGCTTATCATCAAACTTAAACTATGTTTGGACAAAATATTACTAAGGCCATATTTTGGACCGAATCGGCAGATCCGTTCAAGAGTTATCTTGCGCTCCAACCACCTCACACGGTGTCATAGCGGTTTTTTGCAACTTTCGTGCTATTTTCTCAGGAAGTACGGACTTGCCCTTGATGAAACTTGTACCGTCGTATAGAGGGCAGTGAATACAAGTTGTTAAAACAAAAATCAAAGCGATTCGAGAAATGGCCCTAAACTGAACTTCTCCGAAATTTTGTGTGGCAGGTACCCGACGGAGTGGACCTATTGAGACCATATTGGAACCTCATATTACTCTGCTAGAAAGTTTACGCCATACAAAGTATGGACCAAATCGGTCACTTCCTTTTAAGTGTAATCGTGCGCACAAACTTTCCGAACATTTTCGAACTTTTGTGGGAGAGGTACCGGAAGGAGTGGACTGATGTAGCTCATCTTCGAACTTAAACTAAGTTTGGGCAAAATATTGCGAAAGCCAAAATTTGAACCGAATCGGTTCATCCGTTCGAGAGTTATCGTGCGCTCCAGCCAGCAGGACAGACCGACAGACAGACAGACGGACGGACATTGCTAGATCGACTCCAAATTGTCTGAAACACATTTCGTCAAAACATACTTGGGGTCTAAAACCATTATTTCGATGAGGCACATTTTCGTCGTATCAAAGTGTATATACCCTCCTTAGCCTAAAGGCTAAGGGTATAAAAAAGAGAAAATATATATCTGGCTGGCGTGATAACAATATAACAATATAATATTATCACTAAACTAGCATATTTTTCATATAAATGTACTGAAATATATCTGGCCAGATACATGCGCTACGTTCGTGACTATCGGAACATGTACATGACGGAGGGTTAATCGAATTGCAGCGAGTCTTTCATTCATTGGGGTGAAGCTGGAGACCAGATGTTTTAACCTCCGACCAACTACAAATCCGCAACCAAACTCATGCTTTGTGTCATGGCAGCTATAATACAGTGCGTCACCTTTAGGTGTTGTTGTGACGCCTTTCCCAATCCATCGTATTTCCTGTATGGCAGTAATGTCGGCCTTGTACTTTTCAAGTACATCTGCCAATGCGTAAACTGCACGTTCTCTATAAAGAGTGCGAACATTCCAGGTGCATATTCGCATATCATGGTCCTTAAAACGTTTGCGGGGTTCGTCAACCTTAGAGGGGTGTTTCCGTCTGTGGGAATCACTCTAGCGTCCGAACGGATTGACGTAGGTTGATGAAATTTTGGGAAAATATGTTACATTTACGTAGGACCTTTGGTATTGAAAGTGGGCTATGTAGGTCCACGCTTTCGTATAGCCCCCATACAAAATGACGCGTGACGCGTCGTCGTTTTAAGGAATTTTTAAGATATTTGGCCCATTTTACCACCGAATTGGTTGTAATTTGGTACTTTGTGTCTACAGAGGCCAAAAAATATTCCTACCAAAGTTGGGTTATATAGGTCCACGTTTTGGTATAGCCCCCATATAAGGCCCCATATAAAGTACGCGTCATTTTAATATATTTTGAATGTATTAGACCCATTTGGCCACAGAATTGGTTGTAATTTGGTATTTTGTGTCTAGAGAGGCCAGAAAACATTCCTACCAAAGTTGGGTTATGTAGGTCCAAGTTTTGGTATAGCCCCCACATAAGGCCCCTTATAAAGTACGCGTCATTTTAATATATTTTGATTGTATTATACCCATTTGACCAAAGAATCGGTTGTAACTTTGTATTTTGTGTTTCCAGAGGCTAAGAAACATTTGTACCATAAAATGTTTATATACAATATCTCCCGATTTTCGATATTTTGAACGTTTTAGCCTCATTATCACACCGATATGGCTGAAATTTGGTATTTAGTCTTTTTTAGGCGTATAAAACTTTCCCCCAGAAATTTGTAGGTATAGGTCCACACCATCATATAGCCCCCATAGAACGGTACCTTCCGAATTTCGGTATTTTGAAGGTTGTGGCCACATTAACCCACCGAAATGGCTGACATTTGTGGTGGAGGGTATAAAAAGTTCGGCCCGACCGAACTTAACGCTTTTCTTACTTGTTTTCTTTCGTTTTTTCATAGTAGGCTGTTTTTTCTATGGGAGGGTTACTAACCCGGCGCCCAAAACCAAGTTTTTAACGTTGTTAGCTCACTACCTTTAACGGGTGTTAAAGGCAGATCCCCATATGACACCACGGGAAGGTCAGTGTCCACTTGAGATGAAAAAGGGACCAAGATAAATCCTGGGCTTTGCCATGTTAAAGCCGGTCAGGACCGTTTCTTGGTATCTTCCATCCCCTACGTCACACACATGAACAATTATGTGAAATTAAATTGTAAATTCTATTTTGTACAAGTTAAATAAAATCCACTGGATTCCAGGTGAGATTTTGTTTGTCATATGTATATGCAATGGAATTGATAGTTTAAATCCATTTGATTTTATAAAGGTAAACATGCTATCTGGATATCATAAATAAGCTAAGGGTATGACGAATAACAACTGTGACAATAAAATATAGCGTATGTATTTTTATGAGCATTGGTGAAGATTTACCAGCTAATACGTTATTTGAAGTTGGCACATTGATTGAACAGAAATTGATAAGAGCGTATATCAAAACGTAGTGTCATTTGCGTCACCGACCACTCCCAAGTAGGTATTTCAAAACAATCCACCATTCAATAGAATAGAAAACAACACGTTCATGCTTTCAGTTTTCACGATTATTTGGTCATAATACACCGACATGTGAAATAAAAGTATGCATGTTTGTTGTCCTGTATCAAATCTATGCGATAAAGATCTGCGTTTTGTGCGAATATGCCACCGCAACTAATGAAGATGATTATAAACAGAGTGATTATATCGAAAAGTTCGCTATAAATGAAGATTTAAATTTTTGACGTTTGAATCGTTTGATATCGATGTCCATATCGATTGCAAATCACAAAATGTGGCACAAATTAACAGCATTGCTGGGAATGATGGTGGTGTGGCTGTGATGCACAGTTAGAAATTTGATGAAATAGGCTAGAAGAGTATTTATTTACATAAAATGGGGAGCTATTTTGAATTTATTTTCGGTGTACTATTTGTACTATCGTTGCAAATAAGAGGTGTCATATTAAATTCATATCGCCTTAAACGTGTTTACGATGCATCAGCACAAGGTGTCAAAGCGTAATAAATGCATTTAACTTTATTTAACGGCATCAAATTACATACTCTGAAAGGATTCCGCAACGATACATTTTTGAGTAAGTTTCAAATTTCGTTTAATACGTCTATTCTTCCTAAGTAAGAAATCAGACTAATTTAAAAAGATGAAAAAATCTGATAAGAGATTTAAATAAAGAAGAACCAGTATTAAAAATAACAATACGCTTGAAATTGAATTTTTATACATTTAGGCTAACGAGGGAATAATTGCTTTGATACTATCGCCAGTGTGTCTCATGCAAATAATGGTTGTGAACTGTGAACGAATCCAAATATATCGGGGGAAAAACACTTTTTAACTATTAAAGATAGACGATTGAAATTTTGAAAGTATGTTTCTTAAGACTGTAGGCCTAATGTTATTGAATATGGTCTGTATTGATCCACATTTTGGTATAGACCCCATATAACGGTACCGCCCGATTTTCGGTGTTTTGAACAGTTTAGCTACATTCTCAGACCCAATTAGCTGTATTTTGATATGTTGGATCCAAATATTGGTGTAGCCCCCATATATAATACTGCCCGATTTTAGGTACTGTAAAGTTTTGTAACGAGTGGTTTTATCAAGGGCTGAGGTAGGCTCAGTCGCTGCTAGTCCGGAGCTTGCTAAGAGACTTGGAGCTTACTAAGAGCATGGAGCTTGCTAAGAGCTTGGAACTTGCTAAGAGACTGGAGCTTGCTAAGAGACTGCGGATGAGCCACACGTCTTGTCGTACTTTGTCGGCTGGTGATCGACGACTTCGGTGAATAAAACTGAATTATACATTCGGTTGGTAACACGAAGTGAATGAGAATTATTGTGCAGCAGTGATTATCGTTAATTACACCGAAATTAAGTTTGTCCACTATGCTGACTGTGTAGTCGTGGTTGATGGTAATGAATGCATGTAGGAATAGGTATATGAAACGGTCACGTTACAGTTTCTAACTATATTTTTTGAACGACTTAACTATATTTTGCCATTTAGGATTCCCAGTGGTCAAAAAACTTCTCCACGAAAAATTGTAAGTTTTGGTATAGTCTGGAACTAAACGATTTTTTACTTAAAAATAGAACATAATATGAAGTCTAATATGAAGTGTAACAACTTGTAGCAGTCGAAATTTTCGGAGTAATTACCTCACAGTATGTACTTTTAGAAAAACAATATTTGGAAGTGACTGCCGGTAGGTGAATGAAATTTTTTGAACATTATTGCTCTGTTCCAGAACCTGCAAGAAGCTACTATTTTTTACTACGATAACATTTTTTCCTTTATGTTATCGGAAAAAATAGTAAAAATTAGTAGATTCTTGCAGTTCTGGAACAGACCATATATCAAATATTTAAAGTAAAGAAATTATGCTTAAATTACACTGTGCAACAAGGTTTCTGTGCGGTGGAAAATTCCTTTTGGAGATGAAAGCCCTTGATGAAAGTCGATGAAGTTAATATTACGAACCCGGAAGGACAGTTATGCCATAGGTCAAACTTCTGAGTTATAGCGTGATGCATACATTCTTGATGAACTTTAAGAGAACGACAATAAACCCGTAACATAAATTCCATTTCGCTATAACTCAGAAGTTTGACCTATGGCATAACTGTCCTTCCGGGTTCGACTTTCATCGGCAAAAAGAATATTTCACCCACCACGCTTTTATCTCCATATTTACGCGCAGTGATATTTTTCCCTAAAAACGGTTCAAGAATACGGGTTTTTTGTTTTAGCACCGAACTCAGGTAAGATGCTGTCAAAAAATTTATTTTCCCTGATTGGCAATTTTATTAGCTTTCTAATGGTATACATATAAGCTTAATCGGTTACTTAAAATCGGCACAAAATCCGGGTTTTATATCGCTATATCCGGTTCAAAATACTAGATAACAGGATCTATTTTCCAAGAAAATTTGTCATTAACGTGTTCAGCATATCGAGAGCTATATATGGTAAATATTTCAGATACATCCCAGATGTCAATATAACCGATAACCAATGGTTATGTCCACCTACCAATACATAACAAATAACGAATACACAAAAAAACAAAACATAGGTTTTTTCTGAACAAAAACCGGGTAAATGTCAAAAAAGACAATGAAAACGTGACAATATCGATTAGTTGTCAATGAGAACCGTACCTAAAATTCTCTGAGCAACATTTTTGTGGAATATTTGGATGCTGTAAAATCTCATCTTGTGGTACTTTTACTACGGTTCAAGAAAGAAAGGACGAAAAGGACATGAAAGGAATTGAGTTAGAAGAATGAAATGTTCCACAAAAAGATTCGCCATTCGATTTGACTGAAGAAATGTAATCTCAAAACGAAGCTACAATAACGGCAAACAGAGATATAAAGCTATTTTCTCAAGCATCATAGGCGAAAATTCAAAAAATTCATCGCGCGATATCTCAGAAACTTGACCTATGGGGAAAATTTCCTTTTGGGTTCTTAATATACCCACCAAGGGCTTTCATCTCCAAAAGGAATTTTCCACCGCACAGACCTTGAGTTCCAATTTGTGGCACAGTGTCATTGAAGATAAATTTTGTTGAATATTTACAACAGTAAATAATATCGCAGTCACTTTCGTTTTACAGCAGCTTTTCCAAACTATTGGAAAAAAAATAAATTATACACTGTTTAATTTTCCCACAATTACTGAAGATCAAAAGAAATATCAAACAAGTAAAAAAGTATCAGTCGGCTTTGCCGACAGAGATATACCCTCAGCCTGTGCAAATTGAAACACTTTTTTCACAAAAAACTTATGTATTTAGGGGGTTTCAAAATTTTGGCCGTATGAACCGACAAAAATGTTGATTAGGATTAAAGTTCAAAAATTTTGCGGAAAAGGAATTTAAAGGAATGGACCGTCATAGACCATGGGCGTGCCATCGGGGGTTTTTACACCCTTCGGGCTGTTTTCTCAAGAAGTATGGACTTGCCCCGGAAACAACTTTTACCATCGTAATTGAAGCAGCAAATGTAAGTTGCTTCAAGAAAAATCAAAGTGGTTCAATAGCAGGTCTTAAAGTGAACTTATCCAAAATTTTGTGTGGAGTGGACAAATATAGTCCATATTCGAACCTTATCTATATCTGATAGATGTTATGAGAATGTGTAAAGTATGGACCAAATCGGTCACTCCTATCAAGAGTTATCGTTCGCACAAATTTTCCGCACATTTTCAAACTTTTGTGGGGGAGGTACCGGAAGGAGTGGAACGATATAATCCATCTTTGAACTTAAACTAAGTTTGGACAAAATATTACGAAAGCCAAATTTTGAACCGAATCGGCAGATCCGTTCGAGAGTTATCTTGCGCTCCAACCACTACACACAGTGTCATAGGGTTTGTTGTAACTTTCAGGCTATTTTCTCAGGAAGTATGGACTTGCCCCTAATGAAACTAACAAAGCGATTCGAGACCAGGTCCTAAACCGAACTTTTCCGAAATGTTGTGTGGGAGGTACCCGAAGGAGTGGACCGATTGAGTCCATATTGGAACCTCATCTAAGTTTGGTAGAAATTACACGATGTGCTAAGTATGGACCAAATCGGTTATCCCCTACAAGAGTTATCGTGCGCACAAGTTATTGAACATTTGTGGGGGAGGTACCTGAAGGAGTGGACCTATATGGCCCATCCTCGAACTTAAATCGAATCTGGACAAAATATTTCGATACCCAAAATTTGAACCGAATCGATTGATCCGTTCGAGAGTTATCGTGCGCACCAGCCATCCAGCCAGACAGACGGACGGACATTGCTAGATCTACTCAAAATTGTCTGAAAAGGATATCGTACAAACATACTTGGGGTCTAAAACCATTATTTCGATGAGGCACATTTTTGGTCGTATCAAAGTGTAAATACCCTCTTTAGCCTAAAGCCTGAGGGTATAAAAAATCGATTTACCAGTCATGAATAAAAACTCCAAATGTAAGTACCGTTATATCGGTCAACAACAATAAATTACAAAAATTTACCTCGAAATTAGCCAACTTCAACAGTTGCGCGTCGATGCCATCTACTTGGTCTTCTCGCCGTTTACCGCCAGACCCACTTGTGCAGATTCTCCTTCGACCTTCATAAAGGTATCGGTTAGTTCTTTTACTGATCGTCCCATGATGACTATATTGGTATTGGTGTAGATTGTGTCACATTTTGGACGTTTGCCTCTCGTATAACCTTTTCTAGCAGGATGTTGAAAAGATCACACGAAAGGCTGTCTCCTTGCCTGAAACCTCTTTTGGTACAAAACTCTTCGGAGAAGTTCTTTCCTATTTTAACTGAAAATCTTGTGTCAGTTTGAGTCATTTTACAAAACCGAATGAGCTTTGCGGGGATACCAAATTCAGACACGGCTTGGAATACTTTTGAACGTGGCGGGATGTCGAAGGCTGCTTTATAATCGACAAAAATATGAAATGTGTCGATCTGCATCTCTTGGGTCTTCTTCCAGGATTTGCTGCAGGGTAAATATCTGGTCGATGGTGGACTTGCCAGGTCTAAAGCCGCATTGGTATGATACAATTATTTCGTTGAGCATGGGCTTTAGTCGTTCGCACAATATACCTGACACTATCTTGTAGGCGATAGAGAGAGAACTTATGCCCCTATAGTTGGAGCATAAAGTCTCCTTTCTTATGGACGGGACACAGGATGCTCAGGTTCCAATCGTCGGGTACGCGTTCTTCCTGCCAGATGGAGCTAACTAGCTGATGCATACACCTTATCAGCGTGCCGCCTCCGATTTTAAACAGCTCGGCTGGTAGGCCATCAACTCATGCTGCCTTATTATTCTTCAGCCGGTTTAATGCTGTCTTTACCTCATCTTGGCCGCGTGGTATACATTCAATTCCATCTTCTGGGATTGGATCTGTGGTATCTTCGTCGACTTCGCTACTATTGGATACCAAAAGTTTGGAAAAATGCTCTTTCCATATCCTTAGCACACTATCTGTATCAGTTACCAGATTACCTTACTGGTCTCTACAGGAGGATGTGACAGTTCCAAAGCCATCAGTTTGATGTTTCACTCTTTGGTAGAATTTTCTGACTTCATTCTGTCTCCTCTACTTCTCGATTTGTTCACACTCCCGCTTTCCATCAAACGTTTCTCCTCTCTCCTTTTCTCCCGATACCTTTCTCGTGCGCTACGCATTGCTACTGATTGTAAAGTAGCCCTATATGCCGCATTTTTCACTTCGGTAGCAGCACGACACTCCTGGTCATACCACGGATTCCTTGGTGGAGGTCGCTGATATCCAAGTACTCACTTTGCGGCTGTTTGCATGGAGTGGGCAAAGTTTTGCCATTGACCTGATATGTTATCGGGACGAGGAGTGCCTTGATTAAGCAGTTGGGCCAGTTGAGTGGAACATGCTGGGGCTATCTGTTGTGATTGCAGCTTACCGATGTCCAACTTCCGAGTTGTGTCTGTTCGCACTTTGTTTGCTACGTTTAATCTGGTACGTACCTTTGCTGCAACAAGGTAGTGGTCCGAGTCTATGTTTGCACCTCGGAACGATCGTACATCCAACACGCTTGATGCATGTCTTCCATCTATCACAACGTGAACAATTTGATTTATTGTCCTTTGATCTGGCGACAGCCAGGTACCCTTATGAATATCGAGATGCTTAAATCTGGTACTGCTAACTACCATGTTTTTTAAGCTGCAAAGTCTATCAGCCTCATACCATTGTCAGATGTTTCACTGTGGAGACTGAATTTCCCGACTGTTGGGCAAAAGATATTCTACTTTACAATTTTGGCATTAAAATCGCCTAGTATAATTGTAATGTCATGGGCAGGGAAACGGTCATAAGTTTGTTCTAAGCACTCGTAAAATATATCTTTGGCCCGTTCGTCCTTGTCTTCAGTGGGAGCATAAGCGCAAATAAAGCTGATGTTGAAGAATTTTGCCTTTAATCGAATTGCTGCGAGTCTTTCATTCACTGGGGTGAAGCTGGAGACCAGATGTTTTAACCTCCTACCAACTACAAATCCGCAACCAAACTTTGTGTCACCGTTAGGTGTTGTTGTGACGTCTTTCCCAATCCATCGTATTTCCTGTATGGCAGTAATGTCGGCCTTGTACTTTTCAAGTACATCTGTCAATGCGTAAACTGCACCTTCTCTAAAAAGAGTGCGAACATTGCAAGTGCAGATTCGCAGACCATGGTCCTTAAAACGTGGGGTTCGTCAACTTTAGAGGAGTTTGTTTTTCTTTTCTTTCGTTTTTTCATAGTAGGCTGTTTTTTATAGGGGAGGGTTACTAACCCGACGCCCAAACTCAAGTTTTTAACGTTCTTATGGATGAACGCGCGGCACTACCTTTAACGGGTGTTAAAGGCAGTTCCCCAGGTGACACCACGGGGAGGTCAGTGTCCACTTGAGATGAAAGAGGGACCAAGGGAGGGACCGTTCCTTGTTATCTTCCATCCCCTTCGTTATCAGTGGTCACAAAACGTAGGTATTTGGAGAATTTTAACTACTTTTTGACCGAACTACCTCTTATTTGACGTTCAAAGTGGTAACAAAACTTATCCACCAAAAATTGTCAACATAGGTCCACTCTTTGATATAGCCCCTATATAAAGATAGCGCCCAATTGAAGAATTTGTTTAAACCATTTTCTGGGTTACCGTGGTCACATAGTATTTCTATTTAATATTGTGAACAAGAAGGAGACTTAAATAATATGTATTTCATGGTGGAGAGTATAAAAAGTTCGGCGCGGCCAAACTTAACACATTTTTACTCTTCATTTTTCGAACCAATATTTTACCAAGTATGAGATTCCTCAAAAAAAATTGAACTTTTGTGGAAGTGAACAGATATCCATCATCTAGAATATAGTCTAAGATTGGTAGAAATATTATGATATGGACAGTTTGCACCAATTCAGATACTCAGTTCGAAAGTTGTTCGCAGCAGCCACTACATTTGGTAGCCTAAGGCGTGTTTACAGTTTTGAGGGTCATTTCCTCAGGAAGTATTAACTTCTTGGATGATATCCACTTCAACGAACATTTCTCATATACTCTCTATAACTTAAAGGCTGACTGTAAAAACAGAAGTAGAAAGTTTAGCCTTTCCTTCAATATGTTCCCCCCACTAAAAATAGTATGAAGAATTCTCCATAATTCTGATCACATATTCAGCACTCACTTAACCAGCCATTAAACAAGTCCATATGCACAACTTTTTTTTCTCCGTTCATGAGGGTACAATGAAATATGGCTTTTTGAAATATTCATAACGCGAATTAAACCCACTAACACAGCCATACACGCACACAGGCACCGACCGATACACGCAGACATACATCAAGTCACACATTCAAACAGTGTGATCCATAAAATGTTATCCTTTTAACTTTTATTTTCACTGCATAATGGAGGGGCCAAAAAGACAAGTCAAAGGTTATGCGAACGATGGTGGTGTTGTTGTTGATGTTGTTTGTGTGTGTTAAGGACACTGGAGCAGCCAATAAAAAGAAAACGACACATCAACAGAGATTTACACATAATACGGATAATGCGTATGCATATGTATAAGTAAGTGGGAATCTTACGTACACACTCTCACTTATAAACATACATATATAAACCGTATATCGCTGTTATGAGAGCCGTCATAAAGTAATAAAAGTAAATCTTGATAGGAATTTTTTATAAGTTTAAAGCACACACATAAGGCGAGGCGACGATACACTTTCATCCTTTTTTGTCATTCCCCCATTCGTTGTGACAACAAACAAACGGTTGGGGACTAAAATGAAAAAAATGGCAAATAAAAATTCAATTCTAAACACGATTCGTTTTTGTTTTTTTCTCTGTGAATACGTTGATGGGTTATGAGAACAAAATGAAAGTGAATGTTCAAATTTAATTTCCAAGTGGGAAATTTGATTAATGCCAAAGGAAAAAAACTTACTTTCTTAACTTATTTCACAAAACTAAAGAAAGTGTAACGCATTCTTCTTTTTAAATCTAATCAAGTAATTATGGTTTACTTTGATCTTTAGCTTTCTTTATGCTGTTCGTACTCTCAAAAAAATATTTGCATTAAAATTAATTTCGGTTATAATTTTGTTAAAGAATCAAGAGATAATCGCTTTTATCATATAAAGTGTTAAAATCGGACAAGATTCAGAAAAAAATCCAAAACTTACTGCAATGAGTTTGGAAATTTAAAAAAAAATAAAGATTGAGACAAATTTCAAGAAACTAATGGAGACAATAGGGATGTAATTTGAAAAAAGTTGTCCTCATTTAAAGACAACATTTGCTTACGAAAAACCTTGGATGGCAGAAAAAAGTCGTAAGAAAAAAAAATCCGAAGATTCTACAATATAATATGACGCATTCTGGGAAAACTGCCAAACTTAATTAAAAGAAAACAGCATATTGTTAAGAAAGCAACTGGTGAATTTCAGTTAATTTAGATGAATCTTCATTAATTTAGAAAGCTAATTTATAGCGAAATTGTTTATTAAGCATAAACTTTATTTGAAATAATTTTACAACAACAACTAATGCATAGAATGGTACTCACTATTGTGGGGAGGGTATTATAAGTAGAAAATATGCTAATGCTAATGAAAGTAGAAAATATTACATTTACTACGATGTACAGTAGGTTGTCGTAGGTGGTCAAACAACGAAGATATCGCAATAGTCCCTGGAAATTTTGGGGGATAATATTCAGAGGTTGGAATGGGTATAAACTTATTTGGAGAAAAGGTCAACGTTTTATTTCAAAGCCAATATCTCTGTTTCTTTAAGAGGTATATCAAAACCTGGCAAGGAAAGTAGAAAATATCACCTTTACAACGATGTAAAGTAGGTTGTCGAAGGTGGTCAAACAACAGAGATATCGCAATTGTCGGTAATGCATCCCATTTTCCGATATTTTGTAATCGCGCTACAGGTCGCAATTTTTATCGAATTTTTTGGGAGTTGATGCCGGTCCCTCAGAGGAAAAAGCCTATTTAGTTTGGTGATAGTCGGATAATATTCAGGAGTCGGAATAAGCAAAAAGCTTATGTGGAGAAAAGTCAACATTTTTTATGCGAAAATCTCCGCTTCTAGTAGGTGTATTCCAAAAGAAAAGCCCGTCAATGGAAAAAGAAAAGATCTGGGCAAACAACCGAGATATCGTAATACAGTAAATTTTACCATTAATGTAATCACGCTACAGGTTAGAATTTTGATCGAATAGTCACGAAATTTTGGGGGTAAATGGGGGCCCCACAGACGAAGAAGCCTATTGATTTAGGGAAAACGCATGTGGAGACAAATTCAAAGTTTTATTCTTTGTGAATATATCGGCTTCTAGTAGGGGTATTCCAACTTTTACATTGGTGTAAAGTAGGTCGGCGAAGGTGGTCAAAGAATGGAAAATAGCACAATAGTCGGTAATGCATCCAATTCTTCCATTTTTTGCAATTACGCTACAGGTCGTAATTTTGATCGGATGTTCACGAAATGTTGGTTGCTTATGGGAATCCCGGAGAGAAAGAGGCATATTATGTTTGGTGGTAGTCGGATTATATTCTCTAGAAGAAATGTTTACCAGTAAAAAAACTTATGCACAGGGTAGTGGTGTAGGGTATCACATGGTCGGCCCCGTCCCGACTATAGCCGACTATACTTCTGGACACTATAGGGAAAAATATATCCTCAGTGTATTATTTTGAAAGACCTACAACAGAGCTCTATTTCCTCTCTCAATATTATTGGAATCACTTCATTTTTACTAAATGAGTAGATATTATACTCTGCTATAATAATAAATCCCAAAAAGTGCGCCAAATATAATAAAACCCATCAAATATGTATAATTTCCATATTTGATGATTGGGAAGACATCCCCACTGACATCATTATGAAATATTTAATAGTCATTATTCTAAAAGTCGGTAAAACGAATCCAAAAAACTTAAACACGTTCAAATACCACCATTCCAAAGGCCAGATCATGACATATTAATCTTATTTGTGTAAGTTGCTGAAGTAATATAACAAACTAAACTGATAAATACCTCGGGCCAAACTCCTGATATCAATCCTTATAAACTTTTTGGGTCCAGTTTAAGAAAAAAACTCGAAAAAAGTCCTCCAACAAAATATCAAGATTTAATAAAAGTTGGGGATCCACTACCCGTAGAGTGTAACACGCCGAGCCTTAAATGGATGTCCAAAGTGGATAGACAAGTCATTAAGGAACATAACTTTGGTAATTCTCAAAACAACGTAGATTTTGTAATTATACCCTAGTGGTGTAGGGTATAATTACAAAATTATAAGTTGGTTTTGGCCAAAAAGTTTGTAACTCATCGAAATAATGGTCGTAGACCCATACTTATATATACCAAAATGAATGTCTCGACGAGCTGGCTATGTGTGTCCGTCCGTCTGTCCATCTTAACCTTGTCCATCGGATCGTCACCAAATTTTGGGTGTTGATGAGGGACCGGGAGGGGAAGAAGCATATTGATTTTGATGATGGTCGGATAATATTCAGGGGTTGGAATGGGCAAAAACTTATTTGGAGCAAAGGTCAACGTTTTATTTCAAAGCCAATATTTCTGTTTCTTTAAGAGGTATATGGAAAAATTTCAAATTTCCTTTATAATTCCATAGAAAAAAAATTAAAAATTTTTTTGGCGAGCACATCCGCCATTTTTGGTACATGGGTTACGAAAAAAATTGTGGTTTCAAATCTGTTCGAGTTCACAAAATTGGATGCTGCACTCAAAAGTTATGGGGGGTTTTACCCTCTTATAAAGAAAAAATATTTAAAAATTCCTATTGTGTTGTAATAAGAACATGTATATATGAATCGTTAACAGTATTTGATATCTATCCGTAGATGCTAAAATAGTTGCTAAATTTATTTTTATTTTCGCGGAAAATCCAAAAATTGTAGAAATCTTGGAGTAAATTTTATTTATTCTAACTTAGAGTCCATAAAAATCTCTAAAAAAAATAATTTAAAAATACGTACAGAATCTAGAGAACGCGTAGAAAAATGTGAGACCAAAATTATAAAGATCGCGTTTAAAACTTGCATATTACAGCAACAACAAAGAACGGAAACTTACTGTTGGAAATTATTTTTTGAAAAACATATTTTTTGGTTAAATACGAAAAATAAAAAAAAAATGTTGGGAGTTATTCTATTATTTCGCTAAATTTCCATACAAATCCTGAAGTATTTTGCTTAAACTTCTACAAGAAATGTAATTAGTCATCGGGGAAGTATATTTCCTTTCTGTGATAAGCAATAAAAATAAGAAGTAGAGAATAAAATTGAAGTTACAATCAAAGAAAAAACATATATATTAAAAACCGTATAATTCGGCGAATCCGTTTAAATCAGTTGAGGTGCATGTGCTTTTCTGATACAGGGAGTCCATGTCTATCAATATGCATGGATTTTCCAATGTTTCATTCAGCGGCCAAAGTGTGCCATCAATTGAATCTTACTATTCAAAAAAACCTTCAAGTGGGCAAAAATTACGCGATGTGCATATGATTATAAGGTGCATCCGATTTCAATGCCCGCGTATTAAAAATACGCCAATATAAATTATTTTAGACAGATTCGTCAGGAACTGCGGATGTGCCACCACATTCTATTTTGGGATAAATATGGATATTACTCCCGACTCTTTATAATTTGTGACACACCTTTTTGGCAAATATTATAATCGCGTATAAAGGATTACTTTTATGTAAAAATAATCAACGAAAATCGCGGTTCAATTCGCGGAATTGTCAAAATATATTTTTGCAGATTTTCCTACTTTCAAGGTATCTATATCCGGCGTTTTAGTGGATGGATTCGAACGCGGAAGGGCTTATTAGATCCGGCACGTAAAAAAAAACTAAAATCACGCGGGGTTCAGGGGTACCTGTACGACAGTTGTAAATTTTAAAGCCAACAAATAGTTTTTTCAGAAAATTTACGCACCAAATTTTCGCCTTTGGACTCCTATTACTAGGAAGCTGTACGGAGCACACTCATGAGATATGCATCGAACGACGTGCAATCGCGAGTTCTACAATCATATAACTAGTTTGGATCATTGTCTAGTTGCACTCTCTAATTATAAGAAAAATTCGAAAAACACTGAAATCAAAACTTCAAAATGTCAGCATCGATTTTAGGGGGATGGAGTGTATATATCGAAAAGTCATACACTAGAACCATATTGCCCAAGGGGTAGTTTTTAGTTCTTTCTTTGAGCACAGGTTTGAATTTTGCATGGTTTGGCCAGAAATCAAGAAAGAACACAAAAAAACTTGTTTACTTCAACACATTTTTCCCATTTTTTAATATTACCACCGACGCAGCTTCCACGAAAATTATTTGTTATGGTCCATATTATGAGATCGTGGCTAAAACACTTCAATTAATATAAATATATTCATATTTTATGAAATATATTAACAGTTCGCGACTTATTAAATGGTGAACCTTAACTTCAACGATTGTAAAACTTTTTTGAATATTACCAAAAAAATGGTTTTAGACCCCAAGTATGTTTGGACAAAATCCGTTTCAGACAATGCACATAGGCTCAATCAGGAATTTTTTGGCCAAAACCCTATTTTTGAAGTTTCGAAATTTTAATTTTTTTTGCACAGAATAATAAAAAACACATCAAGTCATCTGAAAAATATTAGTTTTTGAAATTACGTTAGTATTCGTTGATGGGCGCAATACCAAAGTTGACACATTTTTATGTAAAAATAAAACAGACTTTGTGCTGTAAAATATACAATTTTTGTTGTATTGCGTCGCACAGTGTCGCGACCGTGGCCAAAAATGGTAAAAACTAAATACTTCGTGGAACAAATTTATTGGTGGGAAGTGATAGAAAACATATTAATTAGGAGGAATCTGAATTTTGGTACTGATACGTGAAGTAGTTTTTGCGATATGAGGGCTTAAATCCGACAATTTTAGTTAATACGTATTTTTGTGTATTTTTTTCTAAAATTAATAAATTATATTATGCCTTAGTTTTTAAAAATTAAAAGTAAGGGTCGCTGCAAAAGTAATTACTAGGTTCTCTTGGCTGCACTTTTGTTTGCATGTAAATATTGATCATATGATGTTTACATTTACCGAAACATGTGTTATTTAGTTTATTAAGTTTATGAATCAATTTTTAAATTAAGTGGAGCGGGAAAAAATTTGTATAAAAGTGTATATCGATTTTTTTAGCTGAAGGAGTAGTAAAAAGTGAGTACTTCAAATGTATGAAGGTCCCAGCTGCAGAGTCTTGCAGACGAACATGCTATTTACATTTTTCAGTGAGCACCTCAATAAAAAAATACAACATTTTCCTGAAATGGGTTCAAGTGACGGATCGGAATAGGTCATATGTTATGTCTACCCTTATAAAATTTGTTGAAGATAGACTGGAAAGGCGAATTACCAATATAGAAAACAAAGCTTCAAGTATTTATTTAACATTGTCTTCTAATTGGAAAAAATATTACCGTATGAGACAAACTGTAGAAACAGCATTAAAAGATTGGCTCGATACGGACGCATTTGATTTGGATTATGTGAGTTTAATGGTTATACATATTTTAAAAAAGCATTTAGAAAAATATTACTATAATCTAGACACCTGATACCTCTACATTAAGAGGACGTCCACGTATCGCCTATGAGGAAAGTTCAGGCAGAACCAAACGCCGACGAATAGGAGAACTTGTAGCATCGACATCGGCTGAAGTCATAACAACAGCTGCAAAGAAAATTTCTTACGGATGCGAAACTGGATTTATCTCAGTGGAGAAAGCTTTGGCACTCTATGTGGATATGAATTTGTCAGTCATACAAATTGTTTTCCATCGTATTATGCTTTAGCGGAGGCTAAGAAAAACATGATTCCTGAAGGTATAGAAGTGACGGAAACGTCACTGGAAGTACCGTTGCAAACAATATTGGATAAAACAGCGAAAAGTATTTTAACTAAAATGAATGTTTGTCCCGAAAATAATATAATTTTAGAATGTAAATGGGGATTTGATGGTAGCAGTGGACATAGTCTTTATAAGCAAAAATTTCACGATGAAGAAGCAACAGATGAATTTATGTTTGTTTCGTCTTTCGTGCCGTTGCGTATTTTGGATGATGTTAGGGAAAATGTATTGTGGCAGAACGACAAGCATTCTACTTCAAGACTATGTAGACCACTTAAGATACTTTTTACAAAAGAAAATGCACAGGATATACGTCAAGTCAAAGAAAACCTAGAGAACGAAATTTCAAATTTGGAAGCTTGTTTATACAGTACTAGCGGACCCGGCGAACTTCGTCTCGCTATTAAGGAATAAAATTTCATACAAAAACTCAATTTTCGATTTTTTTCTAATTTTCCGACTTTTCCAGAGAAATTTTCCAAAATTTTATTCCGTAAAGACCTTCTCCTCGAAAATACGAATAACTGACAAAAATTTTTACAGAAATCGGCCTAGCCGTTCTCATTTTATGAATTACTATACATTTTTTACACCATTTTTATATATATAGATAAAGGTAATAATATTATGGTTTCATATCGCATGAAACTTACTATGATTGACGGAGCTGTTTTGAATGTATTGCACGGAAAAACAGGCTGCGCATCCTGTGTATTATGTGGGGCAAAGCCTTCACAAATGAATAAGGAATTAGTTTACCAAACAGAAGTCAACGAAGAATGTTACAGAAATGGTATATCAAGCTCACATGCATGGATCAAGTTTTTTTAACTTTTAATGGAGAAGTATTTTCACAACTGGGAATCTCAAAATTCGGCTGATTTGACCCAGAAATTTTATTAAATCTTTCTTCTTCTTCTTTATTTGCCTATTCGTTTTACGAATTTATGGCGATCAGTGCAATTACATAAAATATATTACATTATATTAAGTGATTATATGTATTTATAAGTTGTTTATTATTTCAGCAAAAGATTGTCGGTTTCTGCACCTGCTGAGTAGAGTTGAGGCATCATTTATGCCGGTCCATTCCTGAATATTGTTAATCCAAGACTTCTCTTTAAATCTTTCAAATACCGAAAATTCGGAGATACTGTTATATAGGGGCTATATAAAAACGTGGACCCATGTCCATAATTTTTAGTAGAGGCATTTCTGGTCCCCTAAGAAACCTCAGTGCAAAAATTCAGCCAATTTGGTCCAGAAATTCAGCTAAAATCTTCGAAATACCGAAAATCGGGAGTTACCGTTATATGGGGGCTATATAAAAACGTGGACCCATGTCCATAATTTTTAGTAGAGGCGGTTCTTGTCCCCTAAGAACCCTTAATGCCAAAATTCAGCCAATTTGGTCCAGAAATTCAGCTAAAATCTTCGGAATACCGAAACTCGGGAGGTACCGTTATATGGGGGCTATACCAAAACGTTGACCGAACTTCCCAATTTTCGGCCCTCGACATTGTAAGTCAACAGTAAGTACTTGTACCAAAATTCATTCACCTACGCCAACTCCTTCTATTTTTGGCCACCGTTTATATGGACTCGCGACATAGTGCGTCGCTGCATAAATATACAGAAGTGAGACCAAAGTTATTATGAATCAGGAAGCTGTTAATGAGTGCTTTCATAATATTTACAAAAAGAACGATGAAATATGTAAAATTAGCGTAATAAAATCAATGTTTTTATATATGTATATTAAAAATTATTTTTTACAAATATTTTTTAAATATACTTAAACTTTAAATAAAATGTCCAAACATGTCCACCTCCAAATCGAATTTGAAAGATAGCAGGGGGTCTGTACTAATAAATTCAGAAGTCAAATCGTGCTCAAATTTGCCACAGTTAAAAAAAGTGGATTTTTCTATTTTAAGATGGGAGAATTTTTTGTAAATACCTGTTGTGACTGCACGTAGTATCCACTTGAAGTAGAACGGTAATATCCACATCTATCAACCGATTTTCCTTAAAATTCATAATTAAGGATTTCAGAGTGTAGAAAACAAGTATGTATAAGTTTTTTGAAAATAGGCCAATTTTTTGACAGAGACCCCCCCCCCCCATAAAAGTACCGTCCGATTTTAGATATTTTGTGGATTTTAGCGACACTTTATGACCGATTCGGCTGAAATTTGGTATTTTGACCTCTTGAAAGATATGAATCCTTCGTACCAAAAATTATTAACATAGGTCAATGTTTTGGTTTAGAACCCACACAACGGGACCACCCTGTTCAAAAAATTTTGGCAGTTTTTGGTCATTATGGTCGATAAAACATAAGAATTGCTGTTTGTACATATTTATTAAAAAAATAATTAATTTCAATACAAAATGGACGCTGAAATAGTTTTGGCCAGAAAATTTGGATTTGGGATCATTGTACAATGTGGAGTTGATTTAGCCATGTCCGTCCGTCCGTCTGGCTGGCTGGAGCGCACGATAACTCTCGAATGAATTAACCGATTCGGTCCAAAATTTGGCTTTCGTAATATTTTGTTCAAACTTAGTTTAAGTTCGAAGATGGGTTATATCGATCCACTCCTTTCGGTACCTCCCCCACAAAACTTCGACAATGTTTGGAAAATTTGTGCGCAGGATAACTCTTGAAGGGAGTAACCGATTTAGTACAAACTTTGCACATCGTGAAATTTCTACCAGACTTAGATGAGGTTCCAATATGGACTCAATTGGTCCACTACTTCGGGTACCTTCCACACAAAATTTCGGAAAAGTTCGGTTTAGGACCAGCTATCGAATCGCTTTGATTTTTGTTGCAGCAACTTGTATTCGCTGCCCCCCGTACGACGGTACAAGTTCCATCAGGGGCAAGACCATACTTCCTGAGAAAATGGCCTGAAAGTTGCAAAAAAAACCCTAGGACACCGTGTGTGGTAGTTGGAGCGCAAGATAACTCTCGAACGGATCTGCCTATTTTGTCGAAACTTTAAGTTCGAAGATAAGCCATATCGGTCCACTCCTTCAGGTACCTCCCCCACAAAAGTTCAAAAATGTTCGGGAAAATTGTGCGCACGATAACTCTTGATGGGAGTGACCGATTTGGTCCATATTTTACACATCCTAATATATCTACCAGATATAGGTCAGGTTGGTGTATGGACTATATTTGTCCACTCATAGGGTACCTCCCACACAAAAATTCGGATAAGTTCACTTTAAGACCTGCTCTTGACTAACATTGATTTCGTTGAAGCAACTTGCAATCGCTGTCTCAATTACGATGGTAAAAGTTTTTTCAGTGGCAAGTCCATACTTCTTGGGAAAACAGCCCGAAAGTTGTAAAAACCCCTGTGGCACCATATGTAGTAGCTGGAGAGCACAATAACTCTCGAACTGATAATCCGATTTGGTCCAAAATTTGTCCTTCCTCATATTTTGCCCTAACTTAGTTTACCTTCTAGGGTGGTCCATATCGGTCCTCTCCTTAGGATACCTCCCACACAAAAGTTCAACATTTGTGGCCAAGTGCAGTGCAGGGTCTGTTCGGGAATCCTTTGGAAATTTATACCGATGATGTTCTTTGTGGTCCTGTTTACGGCCATATTATGTTTTCCGTGTTTTCAGGTGTACGATAACCCACTGAAATGACTAGTGGGCGCGATATCTATCGAAAAGATATGATGCACTTCCGTAATGCACAATGTCGGTCCATTCACTCCTCCGCAAATGCTACTTTTTTACTTGTTAAATAAATTCAACACTAACTGTGTGGAATTTTTAGAATAGGTTAATTCGGATAAAAATCATCCATACAGGTAAAAATTACAAAAAAAATTATCCACAAATATGAAAAAACATGTGAACTAACAACACGGTGCTCTTGAAACAATTTTAAATGGAAGGTGCTTACACCTTTGAAGTTTTTGCGGATTCTGAAACTACAATGTTCATAGATGAGACAAATCAAAAAACAAAAAAATCGCCGGAGCGCTTTTTAAATAAATCGCGATTTAAGTTGACATTTTAAGGGGTTGTTTAGGTTTTCACGATTTTGCTTAGAAACCGCAAGTCGAATCAAAATGGGACTAAAGAAAATGTTGTAGCTATGAAAATTCTCTACAAGATCGACGTTAATGGTATTTTCGTAGTTTTTACCATTTTTTGAGATATAGAAGTTCAAATTGGGACAATTCAAATTCAATTCAATTCTGTATCGCCCCCTTATAAAACAATGTCATGAAGGATGAGCCTTAACTTTTGATGAAAACCGCTTACACAGGGGAAGTTTTTGTGAATTCTGAAACAGCAATGTTCATAGATGATGAAAAAATCGCTGTAGGGATTTTTAAATAAATCGCGGTCAAAATTCAAATTTTTAGGTGTTTTATAGGTTTTCACGATTTTGCTTGGAAACCGTAACTCCAATCGAAATGGAGCTAAAGAAAATATTGTAGCTGTGAAAATTCTCTAGAGGATTGACGTTTATAATTTGTTCCCAGCCTGTACCGTTTTTGAGATAAAGAAGCTCAGTTTAAATTTTTAGATTTTTTTGTTAGGGTTTCGCGATTTTGCTTGAATACGGTAAGTCTTTTCGATACGGTACCTGAGAAAATCTTAAAGCTGTGAAAATTCTCTACAAGACTGGCTTTAGTAACTTATCCTAAGTTTACCATTTTTAAGATATATGAGTTTAAGTTGGGAATTTGCAGTCATCACATTGTTTTATAAGGGGGCGATACAGAATTGAATTGAATTTGAATTGTCCCAATTTGAACTTCTATATCTCAAAAACGGTAATACCGACGAGAATACCATAAAAGTCAATCTTGTAGAGAATTTTCATAGCTGCAACATTTTCTTTAGTCCCATTTTGATAGGACTTGCGGTTTATAAGCAAAATCGTGAAAACCTAAACAACACCTAAAAATGTCAACTTAAATCGCGATTTATTTAAAAAGCGATCCGGCGATTTTTTTTTGTTTTTTTGATTTTTCTCATCTATAAACATTGTAGTTTCAGAATCCGCAAAAACTTTCGAGGTGTAAGCACCTTCCATTTAAAATTGTTTCAAGAGCACCGTGACAACTGATAGGTAAAATAATATTACTTATATAGTTTTACAACCCAGCTAAAGGAAATTGTCCAATTTGCAGGATTCAGGTAATCATATGAGATGTGTGGTAAAAAAGGAATAATTATGTATTAATTCATCGCAAAAATACTTTTTCGTACACTCAGAAAAAACGGCCTCTCTAACATATGTCCCAAACATATTTTACAGCAAACAAATATATGTTTGCAACAGTCCCAAACATAACATATGTTTGGGTCCTGCAAACAAATATATGTTTGGGTGCAAACAAATTATATGTTTGGGTGCAAACAATTTATATGTTTGGGTGCAAACAATTTAAATGTTTGGGTGCAAACAATTTAAATGTTTGGGTGCAAACAATTTAAATATTTGGGTGCAAACAAGTACAAACCCAAAAGCCACAAAAAAAAAACACATGCACCACTGGGCGATTACTGAGAGCAAGGGAGCGTAAATTTCAATGTAAAACACTTTGAAATGTATGCTCGCTTGCTCTCAGTAAGAGCTTTTAAAAAGAAAAATATATAGAAGTTAGTTGTGAAATAAAACAAATTTTACTCAAAGTTGACATCATCAGTAGGGAATCGGCATCTGGAATCAAATGATTATGTAATAAATAAATATGGATATAGCATATTTCAAATATACATATGTATGTAATTACCAATATTAAATGCGATTTCTTCCCTGTCCAATAAAATAATTCCATTCAACTTTTCGATTCAATTATAAAACATATTGGGCATTTAATTTACTAAAAACACAATTTCTTTAAGAAAACACAAAACACTGATTTATTCACTCACTTTACCGTCTTGACGCTACGCTGGCAACTAAAACACTGAAAAAAGAAAAAACCAAATAATTCATACCATTTCTTCTTATCCTCTTCCCCTGCTACGATGGTTAACAACAGCAAAACAAGAAACACACGAGTTTGACGTATACATCAAATCGCTTCTATGTCTTCTATTATACAATACACACAACTCTTTATTACAAAACAGCATTCCGCAGCCTCGAGAGCACTGTTATTACTCTCGTTGACAAACATCCTCTCTCCACCCATGAAAAAGATGTTCTAACATAAAAAATATGTTTTACCCAAACATATCAAATTGAGATATGTTACAAAATGTTGCAAACATATATTTGTTTGGACCTAAACATATTATGTTTGGATACAAACATATATTTGTTTGCAACCGGTCCCAAACATATATTTGTTTGGATCCAAACATATTTCAAACATAAATTTTTCTGCGTGTATTGCTATAATCCCGATTACGGAGTAAGTCCTAAAATACGGCATTCCCAGTAAAAAGAAGATGAGCACCAACACATGAAAACTGTGTTAGCTGGCCGAAACACGGTTGGGTTATGGTTTCCGATATCGTAGAATCCACCACCGTGGTTTCATCTTCTTGTTGCGCGTAGTTGTTTCGCAAATATTTTCCTTGAGTGTTTCATTTAAATTCCCAAGAAGTGTTTCAATTTGGTTTATTAGATAAAATGTTTTTTTTTCACTTTACTACAAAACACAAGCCAACCTCCCTCCCTTTAAAATGTTGTTAGTTACACAAAGGCTAAATACTCTTTTTATGGAATTGAAATGGCCATCAGGTTTCATAAAAGCTGTGACACACCTTTTGTGAACTTTTGGATTCTTAAGACGGTATTATCTCCCCTTTTTTCTGAATGGATAACTTAATAATACTCAATATAGGTATATAACAACATTAACACAAAAAATACAGCTTTTTATAAGATTACATATAAAAGGAATTTTCCTTAAGCATTCACAAAAGTCCTTTAATATGCGTGATTGTCCACTTCTTTCATGTTAAGAATTTTATCCTTTTGTTAGTAAGATAGTGAATGTGACTATGTGTGTGTGAGTTTTTTTTTAAGAAAATGACCAATCACTGAAATTCAATTGTACACGGATGTCCGTATGGATATTTTAACAGGATTCATCGAACATTAAAATGATAAAGTGTTGTGTGCTACGAATATGGCATCCCTGTGTACATTTGTGTATTCAAACTTTTGAAAGAGAATATCCTTCTTTATTATCATCATATCCTCTCAATAGCTTTTAGTCAGGCAAATCATGTTAATGGTAATGGTCATGTCCTGCCTTTTGTATTATTCCACTTGTTTTCTTTCTTTACGTTAGTTACCCCTATCTTCAATACACTCGTACTCCTTTAAATGATAAAAAGGATGTTGGTCATTTCTTTTTCTGTGCTGCTGTCATTATATGAATGAGTGTATGTGCGTTTGTATCTCGTTTTTGTCTGTGGACATTTTTGTTTTTTTTTTCCTTTGTAAATGGCCATTAAGTAACTGCCAATTTGAGTGTAGCCAAGTAAAGAAAGTGTTGTGATTTATTAAATTACAATTCTTGTTAATGGATTTCCGTTTAGGGGGGTGCTACATAATTGTTGTTATTATGGTTTATTTTATGAATGAATGGAGAAGGAGAGGAAAATTGTGAATGTATTGAAAGGAGTTAAGCAAATAAAAAGAAATGATAAAGCAAATATTGACAATTATAATTGCTGAAAGTAGCAATTACAATAGAAGTTACTTGGACTTTTTAAAAGCTATGATGAATGGCTTGAGACCTATAACCTTATTGTTATAAAATGATATTCATAATATTAATAACACTGTGCAACATATTCAAGGTAATATGGTGCAAACAACTTCTACTTTGGATTTTATGAAAGTACAGATCCAATCGACAAAAACCGTATTTCGGTTTTGTGTTGTTAGATCGGGCTTAGATTTTATGGCCTCATCTAAACATGGCTAAACATTGACGTTTTAGAGCAAATCGAGGCAATATCTCAGAAACCAATTCGAATCTTGCTTAAACCTCTGCGCAAACTTAAAAATAAGAGCATGAAAAAAATATTTGGAAAAAAGTTCAACTCGAAAACCTACATTTCTTGCCTCAAAATGGATAATACATCTAAAAAGTCCTTTATTTCGTATATTTCGCACCATATCTCCAAAACTAAAAAGAGGGTTATAGTCGGACAGAGCCGACCATGTGATACCCTACTCCACTGTAACTGGGCGCTATTTTCCAAGGAATTTCTTTAATATTTTTTTATGATTGCGACATATTTTAGCCGTCCGGTCATACATATATAAGTTGATATACATGGTAACATACCAGAGATATAGAACATACATATATACGCCGCGCAGTGTTGCCGCTTGGACAAAAATCAAAAAATGTGATGTTAACTTTTGCATATGTTTATGTTTTTTTTTCTTACAGTAAACACATCCGATACAACGAATCTGAAAGAATTTTGTCGATATGTGCATCAATAATGAAGTTATAGCTCTTTAAATATGAAAAATATTTCCCAGATAATCTAAAGCGATAATCATATGAAAACAAGTGAGCAAAGCTATAGTCGGGACGGGGCCGACCATGTGATACCCTACACCACTACACCTGTGCATAATATTTTCACTGGTAAACATTTCTTTTAGGGAATATAATCCGACTACCACCAAAAATAATATGCCTCTTTCTCTCTGGGACCCCCATAAGCAACCAAACTTTCGTGACCATCCGATCAAAATTACGACCTGTAGCTTGATTGTAAAAAATGGAAGAAATGGATGCATTACCGACTATTGTGGTATCTCCCTTGTTTGACCACCTTCGCCAACCTGCTTTACACCAATGTAAAGGAAATATTTTCTTCTTCAATTGACAGATTTTGCCGTTGGAATACCTACTAGAAGCCAATATATTCACAAAGAATAAAACTTTGAATTAGTCTCCAAATGAGTTTTTCCCCATTCCGACCCCTAAATATTATCCGACTATCACCAAAATCAATAGGCTTCTTCCTCTGTGGGACCCGCATCAACTCCCAAAATATACGTGAAGATCCGATCAAAATTGCGACCTGTAGCGTGATTACAAACAAATCGGAAAATGGGATGCATTATCGACTATTGCCATATCTCTACTATTTGACCACCTACGACAACCTAATGTACATCGCTGGAAAGGTGATATTTTCTACTTTCCTTGCCAGGTTTTGCTGTTGATATACCTCTTAAAGAAACAGAGATATTGGCTTTGAAATAAAACGTTGACCTTTCTCCAAATAAGTGCTTGCCCATTCCGACCCCTGAAAATTATCCGACCATCATCAAAATCAATAGGCTTCTTTCTCTTTGGGACCCCCATTAACCCCCAAAATTTCGTGACGATCCGATCAAAATTGCGCCTTTAGCGTGATTACAAAAAAATCGGAAAATGGGATGCATTACCGACTATTGCCATATCTCTACTATTTGACCACCTACGACAACCTAATGTACATCGCTGGAAAGGTGATATTTTCTACTTTCCTTGCCAGGTTTTGCTTTTGATATACCTCTTAAAGAAACAGAGATATTGGCTTTGAAATAAAATGTTGACTTTTCTCCAAATAAGTGTTTGCCTATTCCGACCCCTATATATTATCCGACCATCATCAAAATCAATAGGCTTCTTCACCTGTGAGACCCCCATTAACCCCGAAATTTACGTGACGATCCGATCAAAATTGCGACCTGTAGCGTGATTTCCAAAAAAATAGAAAAATGGGATGTATTACCGACTACGCCGACCTAGTTTGCATCATTGTACAGACGGGATCTTTTGCTTTCATAGTCAGGTTTTGCTTTTGGTATACTCCATATAGAAGCTGAGATATTCGCTTTGGAAAAAAACGTTGTCTTTTTATCCACCTAAGTTTTTTGCCCTTTCCGACCCCAAAATATTATCCGACCATCACCAAAATCAATAGGCTTCTTCCCCTCCGGAACCCCCATCAAAATCCAAAATTTCGTGACGATCCGATCAAAATTGCGACCTGTAGCGTGATTACAAGGTTTAGATGGACATGCGGACAGACGGACGGACGGACGGAATGACGGACGGACACACATAGCCAGATCGACTCAGCTCGTCGAGACATTCATTTTGGTATATACAAGTATGGGTCTACGACCATTATTTCGATGCGTTACAAACTTTTTGGCCAAAACCAACTTATAATACCCTCCCCACATAGTGGTGTAGGGTATAATTAGACGACATTTCAAATAACATTTTCTGAAAAATTTATTGATAATACTAAAAGTTTTGGATGGGGATTTGATGAGTGGGCTATAAATATAACGTTTTAGTACAAAAAGTTCATATTAACTGCAAATGGGCAATGTACCGTTATCAAGAATTCAAATTTTTTTTTAAATTTTCACAAAAATCGTTTCATATTTGGATATAGCCCCCATATATATCTTACCCCGATTTTGCTATAACTCTGTCAATTTTAGTCGAAAAGCCTTCAAATTATATATATGTGATATTTTCTTAGACCCATAATTACCCGACCCGATTATCGTAAAAATCGGTCCAGATTGGGATATTGCCCCCATATATATCTTTCCCCGATTTTGCTCAATTTCGCTCCATTTTTGATGAATAGCCTTCAAATTTAACATGGGAGGTTCCTCAGGCCCCTGTTTTACCGTTGACATAGGTTGATGAATCTTTTCGCAGGTACTTATGAGGGCCCAGGAATGAAAAATATCAAATTTGGTCCATATCGTTCAGGTTTGAATATGGTTTCATATATAATTTCGCCCGATGTCACTCAATTACAGATAACTACGTCATATTTTCCTAATTTAATTAATATCTCACATACATTGCGTGTTTAGTGCAGCGAATATATAGAATCGGGCGAAAATATATATGAGAGCTTTAATCAAATCTAAACCGATTTTTTTTTCAAAATCGGTCAAACTGAAAAAGGGCTTAAGAAAACATCACATGTTACATTTGAAGGCTATTTTCCAAAAATTTACCGATTTATAACAAAATCGGTGAAGGATATGTGGAGTCTATATCCAAATCTGTACCGGTTTTCCGAAATTAAATCAAAATCGGTAAAACTGAACAGTGGTCTGAGGAAACATCCCATGTTAAATTTAAAGGCTATTCATCAAAAATTGAGCGATTTATAGCAAAATCGGTTGAAGATATATATGGGAGCTATATCCAAAACTGAACTGATTTTTATGAAAATCGGTGAAACTACTCTGGGGCCTAAAAAAATATGACATATAAAATTTGAAGGCTATTCGATTTAAATTGACCGAGTTATAGCAAAATCGGGGAAAGATATATATGGGGGCTATATCCAAGTCTGAACCGATTTTTGTGAAAATTGGTAGAGCTACTCAGGGACCTAAGAAAATGTTAAATTTGAAGGCTACTCGATCAAAATTGACCGAGTTATAGCAAAATCGGGGAAAGATATATGGGGGCTATATCCAAATCTGAACCGATATGTACCAAAGTTGAAATTTTTCATTCCTATGCCCTTATAAGTACTTGTGCAAAAATTCATCAACCTAGGTCAACTCCTTATATTTTTGTCCACTTTTGTATGGGAGCGGCAACACTGTGCGCCGTCATTACTGGAAACGTAAGGTATTATTATCCGTATTTTATAATGACCAATCGGGGCTTTTTCGCTACATATTATTAAAACAAGTTAGAAAGTATCAGTCAGCTTTTCCGACGGATACAAAGAAATTAAGTAAACTCAATACTTACAACGTCTCTATTTTATTTATTTTTAATTTTGGGACAATTTCACAAAAATAATGGACTTTTACAAAACAAAAAAAATTGTACCGTCGTAACAAGGGCCACAAAGACAAAAAAATGCAAAAAAAATTGAAACAATCCGAGACGAGTCCTCACACGGTGTAATATTTCCACATCCCTAGTTTGGAATAATTCGTTTAGTCCCTTCTGGAACTATCGTGCGAATAATCTTAGAGAAAATGTTGAACTTTTGTGGGGGTAATTAACAGAAAGGGTAGACACATATGGTCCATCTTCGAACTTAAACTAAGTTTGAACAAAATTTATGAGACCTAAAATTTAACCAATTAGTTTGATTCTTCGAGAGTTATCGTGCGCAGACAGACGGACATGGGTAAATATACTCTAAATTGTCCAAACATACTTGGGATCTAAAATCATTATTTCGATAATCTCGTTGTCCTAAATGTTGAGGGTATAAACAAATATAAAAAGAATTTTAGAAATAGTTTTCGGTGATTTTTATCGAATCGATCAAGGAACAAGTAAGAAAGTATCAGTCAGCTGTGCTGACGGAGATATATCCTCAGCTAGTGACCAAAACAAAAAACTTAACAAAATAATTTTTTTATCTTGCACAACAGCCATTTTAGTATGTACCGGCAGGGTAGCATACAGGTAGTAGCATGGGCCATTATCTCAGGAAGTATTAACTTACTCCGGAAAAATGTACCATTGTAAATTAGGCCGCTAGAACAACCTACTGAAAAAGAATGAAAACGATGAGAGAGGAGCATTTAAACTTCACTTTATCCTAAGTTTGTGTGCGATGTACCCGAAGGAGTGAACCGATATAGTCCATATTCCAACCTCATACATGACTGGATAAAATAATATGATGTGCAAAGTCTGCACCAATCAGAAACTCCCTGCGAGAATTATCTTGCGGATTTACCATTTTGGTTGGTGCCCTCCGGGTTTCTTGGAGCCTTTAGGGCAATACCTCAGGAAGTATGGACTTGCGCACGTAAGAAATTGTACCGTCGTAAAGGGAGCCGCAAGGACAACCTACTGAAACAAATTTAAAAACGATCCGAGAGGAGCTCTTAAACTTCACTTTATCCGAATTTTGTGTGGGAGGTACCCCATGGAGTGGACCAATTAAGTCCATATTCCAACCCGATCTATATCGGGAAGGACTAATACGATGTGCAAAGTCGGAACTAAATCGGTTGCTCCCTTTGAGAGTTATCCTTCACCCCAGTTTACAGAACCATTTTGAACTTTTGTGGGGGAGGTACCATCTTCGAACTTAAACTAAGTTTGGACAAAATATTACGATGCCCAAAATTTGGTTCGAATCGGTTGATCCGTTCGAGAGTTATCGTGCGCACCAGCCAGCCAGACAGACAGACGGACAGACCGACAAACAGACACACAGACGGACGGACATAGCTAAATCGACTCCAAATTGCCTGAAACGAATTTGGTCCAAACATAATTGGGGTCTAAGACAGTTATTTCGATGAGACACATTTTTGGTCGTATCAAAGTGTATATGGGAAATGTTGCCAATTATTTCATATTCCATTTCTAAAAAATTGATTTTTTTCTTTTCGCGCTGCACTAACGATTTTTTGTACATAGGTTAAGAAAAAATTCCCCAGTACAAATCCGCTCACGAGCAATTTTTTGGTTGTTACGGACAAATGTTATCGCGGTTTTACTTCTGCTTTTAAGAAAAAAATATTATAAAAACGCTAATTATTTTATTGAACACAATTGTCACAAAAAGTTATCACGGAGTGACGTCATTAAGTAGATTGCATAATAGTTGTAAAATGTTACTCAGCATTCGCGGAATTTACAAAAAATTGACAAAATTTCAAATGTAATCCGAATTTTTTGAAAATAAAGGTCCATTTACCCGTCAAAAATTACAAAAGAATTAGTTTTAAATAAAAAATTCACGGGGAGTCAAATGAGACCAAACTTATAATCATCGGGATACTAGTTAGGATGTTATAGCCAAAATAAGCACATATTTGGGTTACAAAAAACAAATTTTGGTTTGGAATAATAGTTTTCAAATGCATTCAAGAGTTAAAAATATTGGAAAAATTCTATAGGAGACTTTTTTATTTTTCTTGAAACTCCCAAGAAAATGGGCGGATTTTGCTTTATCTACATTCACATTGAAGGTTTCCCATTGAGGAAAGTTATCGGATTGTTGAGATAAATCATTAGGTTTCTTAAAAGGAAATAAAGTTCAATTAAACCGTTTTATTTTATATGCGTTATTAAAATATGTGTAAATCGCGTAATTATCAAAATCATTTTTTCCGCATGTGATTTTCATGTACAGCAAGACCATATCTTTTAATTTGTATATATTTTTCGAAATATAATTTGGACGCTAAGATGTGGCATCGGCTGCATCTAAGCATTAAATAAACCTATAAAACATCGTTAATTTGCGCAAAGTGCATACAATTTTGTTCCGCGTCCGGTTTCAGTGTCAACATGAAAATCCACATCGATATACATATATCTATTTCATAGCGATCAACCAAGAACCGTGGATGTAGCACCACACACTATTTTTATACCCTCAGCATTTATGCTAACGAGGGTATATACACTTTCATATGGGCAAAATGTGCCACATCGAAATAATGGTTTTAGACCCCAAGTATGTTTGGACGAAATGTGTTTCAGACAATTTTGAGTTGATTTAGCCATGTCCGTCCGTCTGTCTGGCTGGCTGGTGCGCACGATAACTCTCGAACGGAGCAACCAATTCGGTTCAAAATTTGGCTTTCGTAATATTTTGCCCAAACTTAGTTTAAGTTCGAAGGTAGGTTATATCGGTCCACTCCTTCCGGTACCTCCCCCGGAAAATTTGTGCGCGCGATAACTCTTGAAGGGAGTAACCGATTTGGCCCACACTTTGTACATCGTGAAAGTTCTACCAGACTTAGATGAAGTTTAAATATAGACTCAATCGGTCCACTCCTTCGGGTACCTCCCACACAAAATTTCGGAAAAGTTGTGTTTAGGACCTCCGCTCAAATCGCGTTGATGTTTATTGTAACCACATGTATTCGCTGCCCCTATTACTACGGTACAAGTTTCATCAGGGCCAAGTCCATACTTCATGAGAAAATAGCCTGAAAGGTGCAAAAAACCCCTATGACACTGTTTGTAGTGGTTGGAGCGCAAGATAAATCTCGAACGGATCTGCCAATTCTTTCCAGAATTTGGCTTCGCAATATTTTGTCCAAACATAGTTTAAGTTCGAAGATAAACCATAACTCTTGAAGCGATAACTCTTGAAGGGAGTGACTGATGTAATCCATACTCTGTACATCCTAATATATCTACCAGATATAGATCAGGTTCTTTTTTTTTATTAGTTGTTGCTTTTTTCCACTTCATTACATAAATAAAATATAAATTCACAGAAGAAAAACAACACTCCCAAGTGGAGCATCTAGCTTAAACAAGCAAATTGACGTTATTTTGATTTATGTTAGATTATAATGTTTGTACAAAAATTTCGGAATTCGTTTCGGTTCTGCGCCATATGCCTTATCTCAGCCCAAGTTTTTCCTGCTGATTGGAGTTCAGCTTCCACCGATCTTCGCCAGGTTGCATTTGGACGTCCTCTGTTCCGTCGACCTTGTGGGTTCCATTGGAGACTTAATTTAGCGATGTCAGTGTCTTCTTTACGTAGAGTATGGCCAATCCATTTCCACTTCCTCTGCTTAATTTCTGCATCTATCGGAATCATATTGCATGCTCTCATCAGATCCTGGTTGCTTATTTGTAATGGCCAAAATATTTTGAGTATTCGTCTCATGCACTTATTTATGAATACTTGTATCTTGTGTGTGATTGATTCGGTCACTTTCCACGTCTCACAGCCATATAAAAGTACTGACTTCACACTGGTATTAAAAATGTAAATTTTTTGTTTTCTGGATATTTGGGAGAATTTCCATACTCTTTCAAGTGATGAAAAGGCGTGACGAGCTTTATTGATTCTGCTGTATACATCTGCATCAGCTCCCCCATTTTTGTCTATAATGGATCCAAGATAAGTAAAATCGTTTACTTCGGTAATAGCTGTGCCGTTGAGAAGGACAGGAGAGTTGTTCGTTGTGCCTATTCTCATTATTTTCGTCTTTTTAATGTTAATTTTCACGTCCAGGCTAAATTTTTGGAGATTGTTGATTTTCTCTTGGATGCCGCTTAAGGTATGCGACATAAGGCAAATATCGTCCGCGTAGTCCAAGTCATGAAGACGTTCTCCTAGCTTCCATTGTATACCATCCGTGGCTTCCGCGTTTGTTTTTATTAGTACCTTGTCAAGGACAATCAGAAATAATAGAGGAGAGAGTACACATCCCTGTCTAACACCGTTTTTTATTCTTAGAGGCTCACTTTCTAGTCCCTTGAATGACACTTTGCATGACGCGTTTTGGTATAGCATACGGATGAGTTCCACTATTTTGGTGGGTATGCCAACATTTGTAAGGCTTTCCCAGATGGCACTTCTTTCAATCGTGTCGAAAGCTCTCTCGAAATCGACAAAGATTAAATAAAGCGGACTGTTCCATTCTATGGATTGCTCTACAATTATTCTTAGCGTGCTTATGTGGTCAACGCAGGATCTGTTTTTTCGGAAACCCGCCTGTTCTTTTCTTATACTTGGCTCTATTGCTGGTGAAATGCGTTCAAGTATAATAAATGCTAGAATTTTTTGGATAGTGTTTAACAACGTTATGCCCCTCCAGTTTCTACATTCGCTAAGGTCTCCTTTTTTTGGTATGGTTACTATCAAACCCTCTATCCAATCAGGCGGTATAGATTCTGATTCCCAAATTTCTCTAATGAGGGGCCAGATATATGTGTGTAGTATAGGAGCATATTTAAATAATTCCGCAAGTATATTGTCGGGGCCAGGTGATTTATTGTTTTTTAACTTCGAGATAGCGAATTTAATTTCAGATAAAGAAGGTACTGCTGTTGATATATCTCTCCTTGGGTTCCGTCGGACTGATGATGTATTTGATATATGTGTAACGGTTTGACTTGAGCTTTCGTAGAATTCTTTCCACCGCACGGTGGTCGAAAGCACAGATCTAGCGGCGCGAAATTCATAACTTGCAAACGAATTAAGATACGTCATTGAAATTTTGCACAAACTCAGCTTGTACAATATCGGCTAATGTTTTGGGGTAGCCCCCATATAACGGTACCTTCCGATTTTCGGTATTTCGAGGATTGAAGCCACAATTTCGTAGCAAATTAGCTGTAATTTGGTACTTATGTTCCTAGTGGTCACAAAATATTTCCACCAAAAATTATGAACATAGCTCCACGTTTTGATATAGCCCCGATGTAACCGTACCTCCCAATTTAAGGTATTTTGAATATCATGACCACATTTTTAATTCAACTTGGATGTAATTTTGAACACGGAGTTCTCACTGCGTATAAAATCTTCTTGTAAAACATTTTCAATACGGATTTATGTTTCGATGTAGCCCCTTTTATGGTACCCCCGATTCGATGCATTTTTTACTTGTTATCC
This sequence comes from Musca autumnalis, assembly GCF_047663935.1. Lineage (NCBI taxonomy): Eukaryota > Metazoa > Arthropoda > Insecta > Diptera > Muscidae > Musca > Musca autumnalis. Next base: position 224,254,742 of record NW_027411866.1, read on the forward strand.
CATATTTAATAACATATTTAGCTAGATTATGGTATTATAGTGTATCCGGGGGTAGAACTCCTCCTTGCAAACAATTCTCAAGATATATAGGTCCATATTTTGATTTAGCTGCCATACAAATGCAAAGCTAAATTTGTATGAATTTCATGCAAAATCCCTTATTTTAAAAGTGCAGTCATCAAAAGATTTGCAAATATTTGCAGCCCGAATGTGGTTATTCAGTATCCAGAGAGTCCAATTTCATTCCCCAAAAAATAATCGGACCTAAGTTCGGCCAAGTTTACAAGATGCACTCCATGGAACAAGCGCGTACAACCCATAAAAACACTAAAAAATTGAATTTTTTGAAAACTTATTGCTATATAACTAAGTACCTCCAGACCCCAAACTAATTTTTATAATTTAAATCACACCCTCTGCTATTAACTAAAAATATATCTTGTCCATTTTCATTACGAATTTATTTAACATTTAAACAAATATGAAGTTAATTTTTTTGCAAAATTTTTTTCAAATCTGATGCAACAAAAACTCTTGTATTTGATAGTGAATAACTGAGTGAATATTTACAACAACAAAAATGAAAAAACAAAATCGTTGTCTGCAAAGTGTCTGTAATCGATACAATGGAAAATATTTCGCAATTTTATAGTTCGATTTTTTGACTTTCGCGCCGCTAGATCAGTGGTTTCGACCAGTGTGCACCGCCGTAGTTGATCACAAGTATTAGTGAGAATATTTCCATGTCCGTCTTTAATATAAGATACGCTACGTATTTTCTCTGAACTGAGTTGTCTTACTGCTTTAAAAACTTCACGTGTATTTCCACGGATTGCTGCGTTTTCTGCGTCTCTTGCTATTTGTTCATAGTGGAGTCTTCTATCGTTACGTGCGGACCTTTTAACATTTTTGTTTGCTATATTATACTCCCTCCTTGCTGTTGATATTTCAATTGGGTTTGTTAGTGAATCTATAATAGATTTTAGTCTCTTTCTCTCTTCTACTACAGCCCAGGTACCTTCACTTATCCAAGGTTTTGTATAGTGCGTCGTGCAGCCTAAAACTTCCCGTGCACTTTCTTTGCAAATGGCAGATATTTCTGACCAATTATTACACCGCTGTGGTAGTTTTGTTCTCAGATGTTCAGAGAACTCTTCTGCTACCATGGGACATCTTAATTTCTGTGTGTCAAATTTGTCTTTCACTGTTTTTTTATGGTAAAATGCTTTGGGGCGCATTTTAAGAATTCCAACTAGGAGTTGGTGGTCACTATAAACATCAGCTCCTCTAATAGTTTTAACATCCATGAGACATCCCAAAAATTTTCTGCTTATTACAAAGTGGTCAATCTGGTTACGTGTTACACCATCAGGAGACTGCCATGTATACTTATGTATATCTCGGTGGGGGAATCTCGTACCTCCAATGTATAGTTGGTTTGTCATACACAGGTGGATCATGCGTTCACCTTTATTATTTCGTGAGCCGCTTAAATCGTTTTTGCCCATTACAAAGCGCAGATTGGTGTTGTCTATGCCAACTTTCGCATTCATGTCCCCCATGACTATCTTGATATCGCTTTTATTCGCTTTTGCTATCTCTGCGTTTAGTTGTTCATAAAATGCATTTTTTGCCACTTCGTCATCCTTTTCAGTAGGTGCGTAGCATTGAAAGAGGGTTAGGTTCCTATATTTAGTTTTAAAACGGGCTATTAAGAGTCTCTCTGATATAGGATTGCATTCAATGAGTGCTTTTTTAATCCGTGGGGTCATGAGGAGACCGACGCCGTTTCTGTGGCAGGTGTTGGCACCACTGAAAACAAAATATTCGCCAGAATCTGTATACATTTCGCCATGATCTTTCCAGCGGACTTCCGAAAGTCCCAGAATATCCAATCGGTAATTCGACATCTCTTTGCAGACTTGCACTAGACGAGATGGTTCAACTAGCGTCCTAACATTCCATGTTCCAATTCGTGTCCGTGTTTTAAAGCCAATTGGTCGTATCATTGTATCCGTTATTATTAATCTTGTTGCTTGTGTAGTTTCGTTGATGTGTTGTTTTTTTTACTCCGGCTTATCGGGCCAGCGAGTAACCCCCTGTGAAGTCGGAGGACCACCTTTTTTAGCATTTTGGCTTTTTAAAGGCGCCAAATGTCCGCCTTGTCGTCTCAGGTATCATTGGCACTCAGAATTTGTTAGGTAACCGATGCCACTCAGAGACCCTCCTCCCGAGACCGCTGACTGTCCGCGACTGCAAAATTGCAGTTACCCCGTATAGCTACGAGGCATCCCACTATCCGCAAACTGTGGACGCGCCCGGTAGCATTCAGCTCTGCTCCCATAAGATAGAGCTTTTCAATATATAAATCTTTTAGACTTATATATAAAAAAAAACGTATATCCCGCAGGCGGGATATCAGGTTCTAATATGGGCTATATTTGAGCACTCCTTTCGGTACATCTCACACAAAATTTTGGATAAGTTCATTTTAAGATCTGCTCTCGAATCACTTTGATTTTTGTTGAAGCGATTTGCATTCGCTACCTCCATTATGACGGTAAAAGTTTTTTCAGGAGCAGGTCCATATTTCCTGGAAAAACATCCCGAAAGGTGTAAAAAGCCCTATGTCACCATATGTGGCTCTCGAACTTCGTCATATTTTATCCAAACTTAGTTTCATGGGGCAATACCGGTCCCCAGCTTCCGGTACTTCTCCCCAATATTTCAAAAATGTCACTAAAATGTTAGGATGATATCACTTGAACGGTGCAACCAATTTGGTCCAAATTTTGGATCTCCTAATATTTTGTCAAAATTTAGTTTAACTTCTAAAAAGGCTCATATCGGTCCTCCCTAAGGGTACCTCCACAAAAGTTCAACATTTGTGTTAATTCCTAATCCACATTTTTGTCGGCAAGTTCAAATGTTGAAAAAGGGCCACAAAATTCTGAAGAGACGCTAAATACATTCTATCTGTCCGTAGATGAAAGTTTCAATTCATATTGGCTGAGGGTATACCTCTGTCGGCAGAGCCGACTGACACTTTTGTACTTGTTTGGGATAAAATTAGTATAGCTCCCTTATCAGTGAAGTTTTTAAATCTCTTTTTCCGCAAAAACGAAAATGCTTCACCAGTTTTTTCATTGCAGTGGAAACCGCCGGCAGAAAACGCAATAAAATTCGCGATATTTTCAAAAACAATTTTAGATGATTTTCCTACCTTGGAATTTCTTGTATCTCGCATTTTAGTAGATGGATTTTCACGAGCAATGATTTATTAGATCCGCAACGTAAAAATCTAAAATTTGCAATCAGATACGAGTACATCGAATGACAATTGTAAAATGTAGGATCGAAAAATATGATTTTTAGAAAATTGTTCGTACAAAATTTTCGTATTTGGATACAGATTTCTGTGAAGCTATGTAGGCTACATTCACTACACATTTATCAAATAACTCAAAATCGCGAGTTCTACAATCCTATATATGATTTTTTGAAAACCCTGTTGGCGGAACCAAATTAGAAGAAAGTTTCCAAAAACACTTAATATCTGGCTTCAAAATGTCAGCATCATTTAATGGTAGACGCAGATCAAATTTTGAAAAGTTATACATTAGTGAGATGATCCTTGTTTAGTTGGCTTCTACTTTTACTTTAATAGGAAAATCGTAAATAATGTGGTTTAATCACAAATCGATAGAAAACAAAAAAAGACACGTTGGCTTCAACCCATTTTTACCCATTTTTATACCCTCCACCATAGGATGGGGGTATATTAAGTTTGTCACTACGTTTGTAACTACTAGAAATAATCATTGTAGACCCCACAAAGTATATATATTCTTGATCAGCGTGCAATTCTACATCGATATAGCCATGTCCGTCCGTCTGTCCGTCTGTCCGTCTGTGGAAATCACTCTAGCGTCCGAACGGATTGACGTAGGTTGATGAAATTTTGGGAAAATATGTTATATTTACGTAGGACTTTTGGTATTGAAAGCGGGCTATGTAGGTCCACGCTTTCGTATAGCCCCCATACAAAATGACGCGTGACGCGTCGTCGTTTTAAGGAATTTTTAAGATATTTGGCCCATTTTACCACCGAATTGGTTGTAATTTGGTACTTTGTGTCTCCAGAGGCCAAAAAATATTCCTACCAAAGTTGGGTTATATAGGTCCACGTTTTGGTATAGCCCCCATATAAGGCCCCATATAAAGTACGCGTCATTTTAATATATTTTGAATGTATTAGACCCATTTGACCACAGAATTGGTTGTAATTTGGTATTTTGTGTCTTCAGAGGCCAGAAAACATTCCTACCAAAGTTGGGTTATATAGGTCCACGTTTTGGTATAGTCCCCACATAAGACCCCTTATAAAGTACGCGTCATTTTAATATATTTTGAATGTATTAGACCAATTTGACCAAAGAATCGGTTGTAACTTTGTATTTTGTGTTTCCAGAGGCTAAGAAACATTTCTACCATAAAATGTTTATATAGGTCCACGTGTTGATATAGCCCCCATAATACAATATCTCCCGATTTTCGATATTTTGAACGTTTTAGCCTCATTATCACACCGATATGGCTGAAATTTGGTATTTAGTCTTCTTTAGGCGTATAAAACTTTCCCCCAGAAATTTGTAGGTATAGGTCCACGCCATCATATAGCCCCCATAGAACGGTACCTTCCGAATTTCGGTATTTTGAAGGTTGTGGCCACATTAATCCACCGAAATGGCTGAAGTTTGTGGTGGAGGGTATAAAAAGTTCGGCCCGACCGAACTTAACGCTTTTCTTACTTGTTTAACATAAATATAGGCACAGCTTCCACGCAAATTAATTATTAACGCCAATATTTTTAGCCAAGTTTAAAAACATTTCATTTTATCCAAAAGCATTTTATTTGTACAATATACAACCACTATTCACGAGCTATAAAAAAGTAGACCTTGGCTTCAACTATGTTAAATTTTCAAAAATTTTGCCCATATACATATGTACCTTCTTAGTGGAAAATACAAAAACCTGAAACGGGCTCAAAAATTTCCTCAAATATATTATTTAAAAATTAATTCTTAAAAATCAGTGTTTATAAAAATTCAAATTTGACCTAGAAACAAGTTTTAATTATGATCGAAATAATCTCCTATAATTAATACAACATTAGCCAATACATCGGCAAAACTAAAATATGCATAGCCATTGTTGTTCTTCTACTGCTAACTAATGCATGTAACTGTCGCTTTTACCAATGAATGTCATAATTTTTCATGGACGGTTGGTTGGTTGATCGGTCAACTTGCTAACGCATCAGTTTCGATAAATGAAAATTTAATTGAAAGCTAAATGTCAGGAAATGCACAGTACATGAATATGTGAGATATGCATGTATGCATTCACTCACTGTCACACACACAGACTAACAATAACAAGGACGTTGTATACACAGAGAGACAACTATCCGTTTAACTTAATTTAAATCTATTATATTTGATAATTGATGCCTGACAAAAGTGTACAAAACTGAAAATGGGAGCTACGAACTGCACAAGTCGGATTCGTATACAACGACAATGCTATATGCAGACACACAATGTAGACATAAATATAAACAGACAAATGAGTAAACTGCTGAAGAGTAAACAGCAAATGGTCAATGAGTTAAAATAGAAGAATGGGGAAATATGGTCTCCTCGCGTAGACAAATACGGCTATCACCTGCACATACCCACAGGCCTCACTTTTTTTTGTGAGTTTCTTTTGGTTTTTCCTAGAGTGTTATCAATCACCGAAATTGGTTTATATTATTGTGTAGGGACCTCCTCACCACCCTTCACATTTCAAATTCCACAGCCTGTTGCCGCTACCATCATTTCAACTTCAACTAAGCTAACAATGGCAACTTAAATGCAAACTAATAACAATTCATATTCATAAACATATTAAAATTGAACTTGATGTTCATTCAGTGAAACTAAGTATGCATATTTTAACTATTCACATTACAACACACAAAAATACAAGCACATATGCTTACAATCTTCTAGGACTTACAAACTGTCATTGTTTGACTCCTATATTTGTAAAATGTTGCAAATGTGTTAATATAATAGACACGAGATCATACACGTACATACATAGGCATTTATTAAATTACACATACACACATATGCACTTGAGTCTGTGTGCGTGTATATACATATGGTTAATGTTCGACAAGTAAAACAGCGTCCTAACATATGCAACAGGAAATCGGAAATGCTGTTCTAAGCATTTAAAATTTAGCAATGGATGTATTTATATGTGTGTGTGTCTGTCGGGGCAACAAGTCAATGTGAACAAAACTTTTACCTAAATGATTTACAATGTTGCATCATTGGGTGAGGATGTTTGTGTAGTTACAACATTTTGTTATAATGTTTTGTTTTTGTACGTAATTTTATTAGAATATATTATCGTGAATAATTATGTATATTAGGGCGGGTCAGAATCGGAAATTCACAAATTTGCAATAAACGTACTTATACCCTCAGCAAGGGTATACACATAATGGATTTGGACGAAATTCTTTTCAGACAATTTGGAGTTGATTTAGCCATGTCCGTCCGTCCGTCTGGCTGGTGCGCACAATAACTCGCGCACTGATTAACCGATTTGGTCCAAAATTTGGCATATTTTGTCAAAACTTAGTTTCAGTTCGAAGATGAGCCATATCGGTTCACTCATTCAGGTACCTCCCCGAAAAAAGTCCGAAGATGTTAAGTAAAATTTATGGTACGATAACTCTTGAAGTGAGCAACCGATTTGATCCATACTTTGCACATCGTGAAATTTCCACCAGACATAGATGAGGTTCCAATGTACACCATATCGGTCCACTCCTTCGGGTACCTGACTCACAAAATTTCGGAAAAGTTTTGTTTAGGACCTGCGCTCAAATCGCTTTGATGTTTGTTGTAACCACATGCATACTCTGCCCCCATTACGACGGTACAAGTTTTTTCAGGGGCAAGTCCACACATCCTGAAGAAATGACCCGTACGCTGTAAAAATCAGCTATGGCACCATGTGTAGTGGATGGAGCGCTCTATAACTCTCGAACGGATGTGTTCTAAGATGGGCCAAGTCGGTATCCTCCCCCACAAAACTTCAAAACTTTTCGCTAAAATGGTGGGCACAATAACTCTCGAAGTCAGTAACCGATTTGATCCACAATATTTCTGCGAGACATAGATCCGATTAAAATATCCTTCAGGTATCTCCCACACAAAATTTCGTAAAAGTGCAGTTTACGACCTGTTAGGGCGATCCCCAACAACTCGAAAACTGACCGCCACGGCTCCAACTGCCGGAGTCAGTTTGGTTTGCCAGCACTAATGTCCACACCACAAAAAAAAACTCACCGTTCCCTGAATCATTTAAGAGTCTGCAATGCTGATGCAGCGGGATGAGGAAGGCGCACAAGTGTTCTTTAACACATTGAAAATTATTTACGTTTATTTAACGAATAATGAACGAAAATAACGAAAGAGATCGAAGTGAGTTTGGAATTAAAGGGGAAGAATGAAAGGAACTATATTAATGCAAGAGTTGGATATAGTTCCAATAGTTCCTTGTCGGGAATAGTTCCTACTTCGTTCAGAAATATACAACTCTACTTATTTCTAAAGTACATATTTTACGACATTTATGTCATCTGTAAGTAATGCAGATCTAGGCTACTACACGCAGAAAAATATATGTTAGACATATGTTTGGGTCCAAACAAATATTTGTTTGGTACTGATTGCAAACAAATATATGTTTGGATCCAAACATAATTTGTTTGTGTCCAAACATATACATGTATATTTGCAACATTTTGTAACATATCTCAATTTTATTTGTTTGGATATACGGTACATGCGGGCAAAAAAAAATCATGTTTTTAGACCCCAAGTATGTTTAGACGAAATCCGTTTCAGACAATTTGTAGTTGATTTAGCCATGTCCGTCCGTCTGTCTGGCTGGAGCGCACGATAACTCTCGAACGGATCAACCGATTCGATCCAAAATTTGTCCAAACTTAGTTTATGTTCGAAGATGGCTTATATCGGTCAACTCCTTCCGGTACCTCACCCACAAATGTTCGAAAATATTCGGAAAATTTGTGCGCACGATTACTCCTGATGGGAGTAACCGATTTGGTCCATACTTTGTCCATCGTAAAATTTCTACCCGACCTAAATGAGGTTCCAATATGGTCTCAATTGGTCCACTCCTTCGGTTTTTTTGAAAAAAATTTCGAAAAAGTTCAGTTTAGGACCTGGTCTCGAACCACTTTGATTTTTGTTGTAGCAAGTTGTTTTCGCTGTTCTCTAAACGACAGTACAAGTTTCATAAGGGGCAAGTCCACACTTCCTGAGAAAATAGCCTCAAATGAAAAAACCGTATGAAACCGTGTATAGTGGTTGGAGCGCACGATAACTCTCAAAGGGATCTGCCGATTCGGTCCAAAATTTGGCCTTCATAATATTTTGTCCAAATTTAGTTTTAATTCAAATCTGAGCCATATCGATCCTCTCCTTCAGGTACCTCCCCCACAAAAGTTCAAAAATGCTCGAAAAAGTTGTGCGCACGATAAATCTTGATGGGAGTGACCGATTTGGTCCATACTTTACACATCCTTATATATTTACCAGATATAGATTAAGTTCGAATATGGACTATACTTGTCCAATCTTTCGAGTACCTCCCACACAAAATTTCGGAAAAATGCACTTTAAGAGCTGCTCTCAAATCACTTTGATTTTTGTTGAAGCAACTTGCATTCTCTGCCTCAATTACGACGGTAAACGTTTTTTCAGGGGCAAGTCCATACTTCTTGAGAAACCCGCCCGAAATGTGTAAAAAACCCTTTGGTACCATACGCAACTTTCGAACTTATCAACCGATTTGGTCCAAAATTTCGCCTTCGTCATACTTTGTCCAAACTTAGTTTCAGTTCAAAGATGGGCAATACCGGTACGCAACTTTCGGTACTTCTCCCTTCCTGGCATACTGGTCCAAGCGTTATGCGATAACCCACTGAAATGACTAGTGGGAGTGATATCTATCGAATAGAAATGACTACCAAAATAAGATTCACTTCCATAATGGGCCAAGTCGTTCCATTCCTTTAAGTACCTCCTTCGCAACACTTTTGAACTTCAATCTTAATCCACATTTTTGTCGGCAAGCTCAAATCTCCAAAAATGGCCACAAAATTGTGAAAAGCCGACTGATACTTTTTTATGTTAGAACATACTTTTTATGGGTGGAGAGAGGATTTTTATCAAAGAGAGTAACAACAGGGCTTTCGCGGCTGCGGAATGCTGTTTTATATTAAAGAGATATGTATTTGGTGTAATAGTAGACGCAGAAGCTTTGTTTCGTGTTTTGTTGTTTTTAACCAACGTAGCAAGCGAAGAGGAAAAGAAAAAAATTTTATTAATTATGTTTTTCTTTTTCTTCAGTTTTCTAAATACAATCGTTGAGTAAAGACGCAATGTGAGTGAAAAAATCAATACATTTTATAATTCAATCAAAAAGATGAATAGACATATTTTATTGGACAAGAAAGAAATCGTATTTAATATTGGTAATTACATCAATACATTTTTCATTTACATATGTATATTCGAAATATGGATGTACCTATTTATTACATTATATGAACATTTGATTCCAGATTCCGATTTCCCGCTGATGATTTAAACTTTGAAGAAAATGTATTTTATTTCACAACTATATATTTTTTTTCTTTCTTAAAGTGTGACTTTTAACAAAATGCTAGCTGACCCGGTTCCGCGTTGCTGGCCCGTCGTTTTGGATTTCCGTGTAAGGCTTAGTAATCTATCTGCAATGTATATATCTAATATTGATACCTCTAGATAATCGAACGAATTGACGATAAATCGACGTTTTGGTATAACCCTCATGCAATGGTATCTCCAGATGTAAAATAGAAAATTACTTTTATTAAAGCCTCCACCACAGTATGAAGGGTATAATTAACTTTATGATTCTGTTTGTAACACATCGGAATATTCGCCGGAGAACCTATAAAGTATATATTCGTGATCAACATAAAAAATAAGGGAATATAACGATGTCCGTCTGTCTATCTGTTGAAATCAAGATAGAGTTCGCGACATTTAATATAGAGCTTCTCAATTTGGTACAGAAGTTTAATTATGTTTTTCTTTTTCTTCAAGGTTTTAGCCGCATTATCCTACCGAAATGACAATACTTTGGTATTTAGCCTCCCTTAGAAGCATAAAGCATTTTTGCAAAGGATTATCAGCATAGGTCCACGTTTTGATAGAACTACCCTAGAACGGTACCGCCCGAGTGTCGATATTTTGTAGGTTTTAGTCTCATTATCCCACCGAAATAGCTGCAATTTGGTATTTAGTACCTCTCCATCTTCGGTATTTTCAATTGGTACTTAGTCTCCCTTGGGGGTATAAACCAATTCTGCAGAGAATTATCGGCATATAGGGCGGTACCTCCCGAGTTTCGATAATTTGGAGGTTTTGGTCTCATTATCCCACCGAAATGGCTATGGCAATTTGGTGTGTTGTCTTCATTGTGGGTATAAAACATTCCCGCATAGAATATTCGGTAGAAGTTTTTTATGTAGGCTTCATTGAACGATATCTTCCGATTTTCAATATTTTTAAGGTTTTAGCGGCATTATTCAACAGAAATGGCTATATTTGGTATTTAGACTTACTTGGAGGTATTAAATATTTTATCAGAGAATTGTCGGTATACATCCATGTTTTCATTCATTAAACGATACCTACCGATTTTTTTGGGAATTTTAGCCACATTATTCAACCGGAATGGCTTAAACCAGATTTCAATATAATTTATGGTGGTGTGCATAAAAGTTGGAGCCGGTCGAACATGAGGTCGTTTTTACTTCTTGTTAACGGAGAGATGTTTCATTTAACACGTTATTATAAAAATGACTTCAAAATACTATTGGGTTTATCTAGACTTTGTTATATTAAAAACGTGGTCTTGATCGAGTTATTCAAAGCACTAAAGTCAATGTTCATGCCATGTTTGCTGTCTTACTTACTAAATTTGTAAATCTAATCAGTAAGAATAAAGCTTTCAAAAATTGGACCCAATCGCGGTATTCTGCTTCCAAAACACCCATTAATGGCAGAGGCCACAATTGCAATTGTATTAAGTTCCAATACGACTAATAATCTCTGATATTTAGCGATTTGTTAAAACCCGTTGTTGGGGAGGTCCCCCAAACCCTCCATTTTCGGTATTCTGCCACCTTATGAATCTACACACAATTTCATCCAATTCGATCCAGCCGATTCGGAAGTTTAATTTAGAAAATCATGTCAGTCAAAGAACCCTATATACATTTAGATAGGTTATAAATGCACCGAATTGCTGGCCCATAGCTTTAGTGACCAATGTACATTTTTTAGACGTTCTAGTTATTTAACCATCTATGAAATTATGTTTTGCCTGATTTCTCAATCGATTTTTTGGAATTTCGGTCAAGAGACATTTAACGTTATTTGGGTTGTACTGTATTCCAAAATGTGGGGTTGATCGCGCTTTCCCAATTATTGAAGCCAGTGTTTATAGCGTTTTTGTGGTCAGGCTTACTAAAATTAAGGATATTACCTATAATTATACATTTTTTATACCCTATACCACAATGTGGAAAAGGGTATTATAAGTTTGTTTTGGTAAAAATTCATGTAACACCGCGAAATATTCGTCGGAGACCCCCAATGTGGTATACCAATCTTCATATCTCGACGAGATAAAGCGATTTTGAGATGTGTGTCCGTCCGTCAGTCCGTCCGTCCGTCCGTCCGTCCGTCTGTCCATTATAAATTGTAAACACGCTCCAGGCCGCAATTATGGACCGATCATCACGAAATTTTGTATGGAGGTCGGGTTCAGATCAGAATAGATCCCTATTCTTATTGGTGATGATCGTGAAATATTTAGCGGGTGAAATGGACCAAAAACATAATATTTATCCAATTTTCTAGCGGCTCTGTAGGTCTCAATAATAGTCCGATCAACGCGTAATTTCAGATAAGGTAAGAGTATATCACAAAGGAGAAGCTTGCAATTTGAGATGGCGATAGGATAATATTTAGAGGGTTAAATGGACCAAAACTTTTGTGTGAAAATTGTGAAAATTTTAAATATACAGCTTTTATCTTAATTCCTGGAAGTGACATTCCGGACAAGTGAGATATACTTGAAAGTGAAACGCTTGACCTTTCAATTGATGCCAATTATATTGGTGTGCATGATCAGATAACAGAGTTACAGCCTAATATATTTCGTTATTTGTTTGTAGTGTAATAATAAACTCGCTAGAAGTCGCAATTATACATCAATAGTCACGAAATTTTGCACCGGGTAAGAGTATAGGTCGAAAAAGATGCCTACAATTTTTAATGATGATCTGATATTCTTTAGCGGGTGAAATGTACCATTACTTTTGTAAGAAATATAAAATTTTATTTTTGGTCGATATTTTAATTCCTTGAGGACATATATATTTCGCAAAGTAGCCTACATATGGGAAAAAACTACTGACCTATCCTCTGATGTAAATTGCAATAAAGTGTTTGCTAGATAACGGGCCTACTGCCTAATATATAATGGGTTCTGTATAGAGAACCACATTTTTATCCCATGCTACATATTTTCTCACCAAAAGTTTATGTAACACCACGAAATATTCGTCCTAGACCCCTTATTTGGTATTTGGTGGATAAAGCGATTTAGCGATGTGAGTCCGTCCATTAAAAATTGTAAACAAACTTAAGGCCGCAATTATGGACCAATTGTAACGATTTTTTAAGGAGGTTGGGTTCGGGCCAGAGTAGAAATGATTAGTTTTTGGTGATGATCGTGAAATGTTCAGGAGATGAAATGGACCAAAAACAACATTTTAACCAATTTTGTAGCGGCTCTGTAGGTCAAAATAATAACCCGCAAAATTTTGAACAAAGTTTGAGTTTATGATGAAGAAGAAGCGTACAAACCAACGTGAAGTTCAGAGAATACTTTGCGGGTTAAATGGACTGAAACTTTTGTGTGAAATTGGTAAAAATTTCAATAACGTAGCGATTAAACAACGGAAGTAGTAGTACTACATAAATGGGATTCATTATATTTTAGTTTGTGTGAACTAAATTTTCCTTTCCTGCTACAAAAATGTCTTTGTCATGCTAGATAACGTTTTGGTTTTGGTCATAAGTATTATGCATTACATCTCGGATATTTGATAATTAAATTTTCACAATCATTGAAAAGAAGTTCCGTGGAGAGCGATTGTCCAGGGATAGTGGTATAGGGTATCCCATGGTCGGCTCCGTCCGACTATAGACTTTTCTTACTTGTTTTTTTTTTAAATTGGGCTGACCGCGATATTCCATTTCCGAGATGACCACTCAGGATCAATACAAAATTTTGTGGGGGAGGTACCCTGGTCACTTCACTGACCAGTATCAAAAATAGCTAAAAACCTATTCTCAGACCTAAAAACTTCACATACAAAATTTCATCGAATTCGGTCCAGCCGTTTCGGAGGAGTTTAATTTCGAACATCATGGCAGTCTAGAAGAATTGTATATACGAGTATATCAGGAATATTGTCAATTATTTCATATTCCATTTCAGGAAAAAAGGATAAATTTTTTTCGCGCTACATCAACGATTTTTGATATGTAAGTTAAGAAAAAAATTCCGAGTACGAATCTGGTCGCGAGCCAATTTTTGGTTGTTGCGGACAAAAGTTATGGCGCTTTTATTTCGCTTTTTAAGAAAGAAAATATTATAAAAACGCTAATTATTTTAATGAGCACAATTGTTACAAAAAAGTTCTCTCGAAATTACTTCAGCGAGTAGATTGCATAATACCTGCAAAATGTTACACAGAATTCGCGGAATGTACAAAAAATTGATAAATTATTGAATATAAGCCTACTTTTTTTCAAAATTAAGGCCCATTTAGTGGTCATAAAATTACAAAAAAAATTGTTGTGGATCCAAACTTCACGGCAAATCAAATGAGACTACAATCATACAGATTGGTGTTATAGTTTGGACGTTACAGCCAAAATAAGCACATATTTCGGTCAAAAAAATAATTTTTTGTTTAAAAAAATATTTTTCACATGCATTATGTAGTAGAAAATATTGTAAAAAATTATAGGAATACTTCCTTCATTTTGCTTAAATCTCCCAACAAAATAGACGGATTTTGCTTTATTGACATTCATATTAAAGCTTTCCCATTGGGGAAGCTAATTGGGTTGATGGGGATATATGTCAAAGCTTCTGAAATGGAAATAGAGGTCAAATAACCCATTTTTATTTATATGCATTTTTAAATACGTGTAAATAGCGTAATTATCAAAATCAGTTTGTCCGCATGTGATTTTCATGTACAGTAATGCCGTATCTTTTAATTTGAATATAGTTTTCGAAATTTAATTTGGTGGCTAAGATGTAGCATCGGCTGCATCTTAGTGCCTAAAAACCTATATAACGTCGCTAACTTGCGCGGAGTGCGTATGCTTTTTGTCCGCATCCGATTTCAGTGTCCACCATAAAAATCTACATCGATATATATCTATTTCAAGGCGGTCAACGAAGAACCGTGGATGTAGCATCACACACTATTTTTTGGGATAAAATGAATGTAGCTCCCTTATCAGTGAAGTTTTCAAATCTCTGTTTCCGCTAAAACGAAGATGCTGTATTAGTTGTTTCATTGCAGTGGAAACGAACCGCAGAAAACGCGATAAAATACGCGATATTTCCAAAAACAATTTTAGGTGATTTTTCTACTTTGGATTTTCTTGTAACTCGCGTTTTAGTGGATGGATTTTCACGGAGAATGATTTATTAGATCCGGAACGTAAAAAACTAAAATGTGCAATCAAGTACGAGGAAATCGAATGACAATTGTAAAAATTAGGCCCGAATAATATGATTTTTAGAAAAATATTCACACAAAATTTCGTCATTTCGATACATATTTCTGTGAAGCTGTGGAGGCTACATTCACGATATACGTATCAAAAAGCTCAGAATCGCAAGTACTATAATCCTATTAAAGCCTTTTTGAAAAATCTGTTTGCGGAACGCGACTAGAAGAACATGTCAAAAAACACTGTAAATTTGGCTTCAAAATGTCAGCGTCATTTATTGGTAGACGCTGATGAAATTTTGAAAAGTTATACATTAGTGAGATTATCCTTATTTAGTTGGCTTCTACTTTTACTTTGACAGGAAAATCGTGAGAAGTGTGGTTTACTCACAAATCGAGAGAAAACTAAAAAAGACACGTTGGCTTCAACCCATTTTTACCCATTTTCTAACATAAATATAGCCACAGCTTCCACGCAAATTAACTTTTGAGGCCAATATTTTTTGCCACGTCCAAAAACATTTCATTTTATCCATAAACATTTAATTTGTATAATATACAATCACAAGTCGCGTGTTCTAAAAGGGTAAACCTTGGCTTCAGCTATGTTAAATTTTCAAAAATATTGGTGATATATAGATTTCAGTTTTTCATTTATTAAAGTCTGTTGTGTATTGCTTTGAAATTGTTTATGTACCTACATATGTGTCTGTTCAACAAACCACCACCATTTATAAATATGTGTATATGTTTGAGATAACCAGTGAACGCTTACAGAGAGCAAGTGAGCATACATTTCAATGTGTTTTACATTGAAATTTACGCTTCCTTGCTCTCAGAAATCGCCCATTGGTGCATGTGTTTGTTTTTTTGGGGCTTTTGGGTTTGTATTTGTTTGCACCCAAACATATAATTTGTTTGCACCCAAACATATAATTTGTTTGCACCCAAACATATATTTGTTTACACCCACACATATATTTGTTTGCAGGACCCAAACATATGTTATGTTTGGGACTGATTGCAAACAAATATATGTTTTCTGCAAAATATGTTTGGACATATGTTAGAAAGGCGTTATTTTTTTCCTTTGTGTAAGGGCAATTTGATTAAAGTATGTATTAATAAAATATGCAAGTTTCATGAACTTGTTGTGACATCTCAATTCTAGCAAATTTCTAGTTCCAATAATGGTAAAAAAATTAAAAAAAAATCTTTATTTCCATTAAAAAATTATAAAATTTTTTGTTTTTTAAATAACCACCTTATTGTATTATATATTCGCATACATAATTACGAATGAATGCGTTCGACTTCTTTTATTAGTTCAAACGACAATTTACACATTGATAATTTATTGTGAGTGTATGTGTTTGTATGGATCGGATGCCTGTAAATGTTGTGTTAATAACATGATAATTGCAAAATTGTGAAATCACCAGCATATGACTGCAATAATCATTATAATAATAATTTTTCATTAGTGCCAACATTTGTAAAGGAAAGTGTAAATGATTCATTGACAACTGTTTTCTTTTTTGCATCTAATGAAAATATTGACAACATTAATAGAATAATGACAACAATCTAAAAATGCTGAATTAAAATAGATAATTGTAACTGTCCTTTAGAAGAAGATTCAAAACAAATTAATCACATTTTGGACAGTAAAAATGTATTTATATTAATATCAATATTGTATTTAAAGAACAAAAAACTACTTTGTATTTATTCGATTCTGTTGGAAATTGTGGCTGTAACCTTCAAAGTACCTTAAATCAGGTGGTCCCATTATGTGGGGCTAAAATACATATGCATAAGGTAAATTTTAACAAAATGTTTTCGGCCTACTTCAATCCCTTTATTGTATTTAAATGTTTATTTCTTTAAGTTCCACACGGAATGACAAACTTTATGTATACTCTATACTGCAGGATATTAGAAATTATCACATAGTAAAGATTTGAAACAAAAGTCTCGGGTTTTCATTAAAAAATCATAATTTCAAAAACAGAAAAGCCAATTGATAATTCCCTTCGTTGGTAGCGATCAGAAAAATTTTGCCACACTGTCAGTTCGTTTTGAAAAACATTACACTCTGTAATAGAGAGTAATAATGACGTTAAGCCATTGGGGAGAATACTCCAGACATAAACAATCAATGAGATTGAATCTTCAAACAGTAAACAAAACAAACAAAAACCAAAATGTTAAAACACAAAACATGGCATAACTCATATACTTTTCAACCGATTCCATAGGTTTTTCCCATTTTGGAAAGCTGACTAAATTTCATTTTTGGTAAAAGTAAATACTTACAATGTTTTGTATCTTCTACGCAGCCTAAAGCACGACAAAAATCATTTTCCTGTTTCTTAATGCGTTTTTGTCACACTTTCATATTCCATGGACTCCCACGAAACCGAATTAATGCATCAGAACGCTTGCAAACAAATGTTGTCAACTTTTGTATCACAGTGCTATTAGTGCACCACATAATATTCAATATAATGAAATTATTTTACATCAGTGTAGTAAATAAATGGGAATTCTTTCCAAGATATGAGGAACAGTGAGAGTATCTGCTGTCAAAGTATATTGTACGAAGCCAATACCTTGGGTTTTCGTTCAGTTCTTGCGATTAGTTCACTTGCTGCAATTCATTTGCTTTCAGCTTTATACCATTGTCTCACTTCATTCTAGACATGAGGCCCCAAGGATTAACATCAACCCGATTATCATCGAGATGACTACAACAACCGAGTATCATTGGAACGAATTCTGCCACCGAGTATCATTGCAACTACAGTAGAGTAGCATCAATCCAACTACTGAAAGTGGAGTACTATAGCTAGCAGTACCATCAACCCGACTACCGAACCGTGTCGCTTCAACCCGACCACTAATGTGAATACCAGCAAACCATTTAACACCAACCAACTGCTACAGCCCACTATAGGTAATTGGGCCTGTTTTTGAGGCAAAAATTAATAGCGGTGGATATGTGGGCTTTTTATAAATTTGTAATACTTTATATGCAAAGGTAAGATAAAACAAAGAATTACACAGTAAAATTCGGATATAGCGAACATCGGTTATAAGAAACTACGTTTATAGCGAACAAAGTTTTGTGTTTCCACAGAATTTTTCTCAATATTTGCACATACATTCATCTTCTTAAAACGACCAACATTATAACGAACAAAAATTTTTACCCCGCGAGTAGAATTTTTTACAATTTGTGCTTTTAAGCACAAGCGGATAGCGACGAATTTAAGCACTGTTTAAAATATTCTAACATATGATATTTAAAAGTAAGCTTTAATAAGAATTTTACAGACGAACACGTTTATAAGGAACGCCGGATATAACGAACAACTTTTCTTTTTCCTACCCCCTATTCTCATTTTACCTATTTTATTCGTTCCAACCCAATGAACGCGATTAAAACAAAAACGGTTAAATGAACTAAAGTACTTATCAGACAAAAATTTTTTTAAACATTGATATGCTTAAAAAATATTTATTCGCGAAAAGATCTTTATAAATATTATTTGTTTTAAGGACCAAAGAAATCAGGCAATCATGATCGCTAGTTAGAACATATTACGGTTATAATTAACAAAAATGTTGACCACAACACGTCTGTAAATTTTTTAGAACACATGGAGAATATTTCTTTAAAGAAAATCTCTTTTTAGTTCAAATCGGATGCTTTTTATGTGTTTAATATTTCCTTCACCAAACAAAAAATTAAAAAAAATATTTTTTCTGCAAGGAGGGCACCTTCAAAAAAGCGATATAACTCAAAAAACGCAAAAAATCGCACCTTGGTAATTATGTAGTTGATTCAGAACCCTTTGCTGAAGATATTCCCGGGGGCAGAATTTCGGTCAAAGTTGGACAATTTTGTAAAAATCTATAATATAAAACTATAATTTTATAAAAAAATAATTCTTAGGTTGTATCCTATATGACGATTTCTTCTGCTGTAACAAACTTTTTAAGAAAATTATTTCTTAAAACAGAAAGTACACACCGCCAGCATTCCACTGAATATCATATCTTTGTAGTTGATTATTAGCAATTGCGTTTAAATTCTGCTCTGAGTTTAAATCTTTTTTAACATTTTTTTATTTTGTCTTCGAAATTTTGATTTTAACTTCGAATTATATCGCGAGTTTTGAATATTTTTGAAAACAAATTGCACATCCATAGAATTTGACATGTTCTTTCTTCGAATCAAATTAGAAAACTCGCGTTATTAAAAATACAAAAATCGACTTTTTGCCTAAAAACCTGTCCACATTACCTATAGTGCAGCCGTATATGTACAAGTCGAGCGTCAGGACGACTACTACAACCGAATATTAACAATCCAACTTCGATGTCGAGTATCACAAGCAGACCTGCTATAGCCGAGTCGTATTAACCCGACTACACCGCCTAGTAACATCAACCCGACGTTGTCACTAGTATCATCAGCAGCCCTTCTATAGACGAGCCGATTTATACCGACTTAAAATGCTTTTTTTTAACTTAAGGTTAGTTAGTTTTTAAGCTGACCCTGGCTGTGTTTTAGCTAACCATAGCAGCCATAGATAAAACTTCTCGTTATGAGCTTCACCCGGAATTACACCAAGCTGAATTTTCACACAATTCATTATACCGTCAACGTTTATAGTCCGGTCAAAATAGACATGCGTATAAGGGGGAAATAGCAAAAATTCCCACAAAGCTGAATTTTGGTGGAGAGCTAGGGTTGGCCATTAGATGCAACGTCCTAAAAGTCCCCATCGATCCCATGTGTGCAAAACAAGTTATTCGGGGTCAAAGGTCAAAATTTAAGGGTTTTTAGGTTTTCGGATTTATTTTTTGAAAACGGTTGATCTAAATATTGTAGACAGAAAAATTATCTACAAGTTTGACCCATTTGTACGAAGCATAAACCAGGTTCGAATATGGACTATATCGGTCCACTTCTTCGAGTACCTCCGAAACAAAATTGCTGAAAAGTGCAGATTAAAACCTGCTCTCGAATCGCTTTTATTTTTGCAGCCATTTGTATTCACTGCCCCCAATACGAATATAAAAGTTTTTTATATGGCAAGGTCATACTTTCTGAGAAAATGGCCCGAAAGTTTTAAAAACTTCCCGGCCACAATATGTATTGCTTGGTGCGCAAGACAACTCTGGAAATAAATACTATTCAAACCTTCAAAATACCGAAAATCTGGAGGAACCGTTCTATGGTGACTATATGAAGACGTGGATCGAAATAGATCATTTTCAATACCAAACATCCTAGGGGTAATAGAAATGTATGTACCAAATTACAAAGCTCTATCTTAGAGGTAGTTCACACTATCTATCAATGTCATATGACACGAAATAAAAACATTCCATATTTACCCACATAGGCAATATGGAGACGTAGTTTTTTTACAATTTTGCTGTTGTGGACGCACAGAGTAAATGGCGTAAGGAAAATCTCCAATATTACACTTACTAACGAATATATAACGATGGAAAATTTCATGTCATATGACATTTACATATAGTGTAAACTACCCCTTAATAACTGCAAGCTGATTTGAACAAACAGACATGGTTATATCGAGGTATAATTTTATGTTGATTAAGAAAATATACTTTATAGGGTCTCCGACGAATAGTTCTCGATGTGCTACAAACGGAATGACATATATAATTATTTCCTTCATATTATGGTGGAGGGTATAAAAATTGGGATAACTGAAATTAAGTTCAGGCACCATTTCATTTACAAGTTTACAACCAATACTGTTAAAAACAAATACAGCGGTTGTTTTTGAAACGTTATATACCCAGCGAAAAGTTTGCCTCCAAAGAGGCAGTTAAATGATATGTACAAGTGATTTGGAAGTGCATCAAATTATGCATTTTCACTCATGATTTTTACAAGGGAGTGACCACGGAAAGAGGCACTCCATTGCATCGCATTTTAACTGACCCTTTGGCATTGCATTTTAACTGACCCTTTGGCATTGCATTTTAACTGACCCTTTGGCATTGCATTTTAACTGACCCTTTGGAGTAGAATAGGAGGCAGTCCGGAGCACGTATTTTGAATAACAAAATAAAATGCATTTATTATTTGTGTAAAACAAAAATATTAATAACTTAATTAAATTAACACAAATTATGAAAATTCTATATTGAATATAATTGCAAACATGTGTGTTTCACCGCTTTTCTTTTAATTCAAGCTTAAGTGCTTTTGCTTCATCCGCTAAATGGATTTGATATTGTCTTCCCATCACCAGTTAAGATTTCGACATGTACTCCAACAGCACTCCACTGGGAAATTTTCTTCTCGTGAGTTACCGGAAAAATTTTCACAAATTAAATATTATTTAGTTTGTATTAACAAATGTATTCCGCAGCTGTAGAGATGTACAAACTGATTTATGTACATGTAGGGATCTCTAATAACTGCTAATAAAATGTAGTGAACGGGGTGCCTTTTTCACGACTCCGTTTGCACTGCATCCGGATGCTGTTAAATTGTGAGGAATTGGAGTGCCTTTTTCACGACTCCGTTGAACTGCCTCCAGATGTTGTTAAAATGTGACAAATGGATGTGATTCTTTGGATTGCATCCAAATGCGGTTAAAATGTGAGGAATGAAGTGCCTTTTTCACGACTCCGTTTGAACTGCATAAAAACATGCCGTGAAAGAACTAGTCTACATTGCACTACTTCCAATTTATTTTGCTGGGTACTGTTCGAGGTTGTTGGATAAGCTAGTGTCATATTGTTAACATAGCCAATTCACAAACCAATGTGAATGAGTTGGCAATGCGTAAATTAATTCACCACGATTAATTAGCCCATAGACTAATGAATTGTATAGACAAAGAAATTGTAGTGTGTTTCTTTTTTGTAGGTGTCGCCCTTTCGGATTCATTAGTCCATGCATTAGTCTATGAACAAATCATCATGGTAGTTAAGAAACATTTTTGTAGAACATCATATCTTGTTTAGCGACAGCTTTTGTATAGAAGGAACTCTGTAACTTTTGAACGGATAGAGATATTTTCATAGTATTTTTTCGACAGATAACACATTCAGCTTTTCCATAAATCAAAAACGATCAAGGTTTTTTATACCTTACACCACTATTTGGGGAGGGTATTATAAGTTGATTTTGAACAAAAAGTTTGTAACGCATCGAAATAATGGTCGTAGACCCATACTTATATATGTATACCAAAATTAATGTCTCGACGAGTTGAGTTGATCTGTCTATGTGTGTCCGTCCGTCTGTCCATCTAAACTTCGTAATCACGCTAGGGGTTCCACAGGGGATGAAGCCTATTGAGCCTATTGGTCGGACAATACTCAGTGGTCGGAATGGGCAAATACTTATGTTGAGAAAATTCAACATTTTTTTCTTATGCTTCTAGTAGGAGTATTCCAACGACTAAGCCTGTCAATACTCACTTACATACTTAGTTGGCCCATTACAGAAAATTTGCTCCATAGACCGAACTAAGAAAACATCGCCATTCCTCTCTGTTTTTCGCTTGACTTTTTGGAATACCGCGCCTTTCCATTTCTTCATCCACTTGTTTTCTCTATCGAAGCTTAGGCCTGCAGATTCTGCGTGCACCGCCATGTCGAATGTATTCATACGCCTTTTTAGCGGGTTCATCATCGCTCATTCTCATGATATGGCCTAGCCAACGCAATCGTTGCACCTCGATACGTTTAACTATATTATATAGCTCGTGGTTCATACGACGTCGATATTCACCGTCAACGCAAATCGGCCCGTAGATCTTTCGAAGAATTTTCCTCTCAAACACACCAAGCACTGCCTTATCTGCTTGCGCAAGTACCCATGCTTCGGAACCATACATTAGCACGAGTAGTATCAGCGTTTTGTATAGTGTTATTTTTGTTTGACGAGATGAGGCTTTGTTTTTGAATTGCTTACTTAGACCATAGTAGCATCTGTTGGCCAATACAATTCTTCTTCTTATTTCACAACTGATGTTGTTTGTTGTGTTTATGGCAGTGCCGAGGTAGACGAAGTCTTTAACTACCTCAAAATTGTAGGTACCAACTTCCACAGTTGGTCCGAGCTCTATGGACGCTTTGCGCGTCGACACCATCAATTTGGTCTTTTCGCCGTTTACTGCCAGACTCTTCAGTTACTTCCTTTACTGATCGTCCCATTATGTCTATGTCATCAGCATAGGCAAGTAACATGTGGCTATTGCTGTAAATTGTGTCATTTCTTTTGACATTTGTATCTCGTATTACCTTTTCTAGCAAAATGTTGAATAGGTCACACGAAAGGCTGTCTCCTTGTCTGAAACCTCTTTTGGTACAAAATTCTTCGGAGAGGTTCTTTCCAATTTTAACTGAGGACCTAGCATCAGTTAATGTCATCTTACAAAGCCGGATGAGCTTTGCGGGGATACCAAATTCAGACAGTGCGTGGAATACCTTTGATCGGAGGGGACTGTCGAATGCTGCTTTATAATCGACTAAAAGGTGAAATATGTCGATCTACATCTCTTGGGTCTTCTCTAGAATTTGCCGCAGGGTAAATATCTGGTCAATGGTGGACTTGCCAGGTCTAAAACCACATTGGTATGGTCCAATTATTTCGTTGACCATTGGCTTTAGTCGTTCGCACAATATCCCTGACACTATCTTATACGCAGTAGGGAGAAGACTTATGCGTCGCCTCCGGTTTTAAACAGCTCGGCTGGTAACCCATCCGCTCCTGCTGCTTTATTATTCTTCAGCCGGTTGATTGCTGTTTTAACCTCATCTTGGCCGGGCGGTATACATTCTATACCATCTTCTAGGATTGGATCTGTGGTATCATCGTCTTCGCTACTATTGGATACCAGCAGATTGGAGAAATGTTCCTTCTATATCCTGAGCACGTTATCTGTATCTGTTACCAGATTACCTTGCTGGTCTCTACAGGAGGATGTGCCTGTACCAAAGCCATCTGTTTGATGTTTCACTCTTTGGTTGAATTTTCGGATTTCATTCTGGCTCCTGTACATCTCGATTTTTTCACACTCCCGCTTTTCCATTTCTCAGTTTTTCTTGCGGAAAATACGTTTCTCTTCTCTCATTTTCTCCTGATATCTCTCTCGCGCGCTACGCGTTGCTACTTTTTGCAAAGTAGCTCTATATGCCGCATTTTTCTCTTCGGTAGCAGCACGACACTGCTGGTCATACCATGAATTCCTTTGTGGAGGTCTCTGGAATCCAAGTATGGATTTTGCGGCTGTTTGCATGGAGTGGGCAATATGTTGCCATTGTGTTGTTATGTTATCGGGACAAGGAGTGCTCGCGTTAAGCAATTGGGCTAGTTGAGTGGAATATGCTGTGGCTATCTGTTGTGTTTGCAGCCTATCGATGTCCAACTTCCGCGTTGAGTCTGTTCGTGCTTTATTTGCAACGTTTAGACGGGTACGTACCTTTGCTGCAACAAGGTAGTGGTCCGAATCAACGTGTGCGCCTCGGAACGATCGTACATCCAACACGCTTGATGAATGTCTTCCATCTATTACAACATGATCAATTTGATTACTTGTTCTTTGATCTGGAGACAGCCAGGTGCCCTTATGAATATCGAGATGATTAAATCTGGTACTGCTAACTACCATGTTTTTTGCAGCTGCAGAGTCTATCAGCCTCATACCATTGTCAGATGTTTCACTGTGGAGACTGAATTTCCCGTGGAGGAGAATATCCCACTGTGGAGGAGAATATCCCAAAGATATTCTCCTTTCAAATTTTGGCATTAAAATCGCCTAGAATTATTTTAATGTCATGGGCAGGGCAACGGTCATATGTTTCTTCTAAGCGCTCGTAATATATATCTTTGGTCTGTTCGTCCTTTTCTTCAGTGGGAGCAGGAGCGCAAATAAAGCTGATGTTGAAGAATTTAGCTTTTATTCGAATTGCAGCAAGTCTTTCATTCACTGGGGTGAAACTGGATACTAGATGTTTTAGTCTCCGACTAACTACGAATCCGCAACCAAACTCATGCTTTACCTCATGGCAGCTATAATACAGTGCGTCACCTTTAGGTGTTGTTGTGACGCCTTTCCCAATCCATCGTATTTCCTGTATGGCAGTAATATCGGCCTTGTACTTTTTAAGTGCGTCTGCCAATGCGAAGACTGCACCTTCTCTATAAAGAGTGCGAACATTCCAGGTGCAGATTCGCAGATCATGGTCCTTAAAACGTTTGCGGGGTTCGTCAACTTTAGAGGTTTGTTTTTCTTTTCTTTCGTTTTTAAATGGTTTTATTTAGCTCACCCCGTTTGTTTTATTCTTGGGTCAAATTTAGTAATTCAAATTTCACCCTCTTCCTGTCAACCGATTAATCTGAAATTTTGTATACACTTTGGATTTTGGTGACAATACAATTATGTTTATTCATTATCATTATAAATTCAAGATGGCGGCCGCTACAAAATGGCGGATAACGTAGGTTTTATCAATCCCATCAATATGGGTATCAAATGAAAGGGCTCAACAAACTCAACAACAATATACTATAGAAAATTTAAATCCAAGATGGCGGCCGCTACAAAATGGCGGATAACTTAGGGTTTATCAATCCCATCAATATGGGTATCAAATGAAAGGGCTCAACAAGCAGAATACAATATACTATATATAATTGTTCCGCAAACATCCCAGATGGGACAAGGGAGACTTCTCTTATATCAATGAGTGCACCCCGATTCATATTAGCTCAATGATATGGGACCTACTGTTTATTGCCGTTAATGTCGCCAACATCACTGAGGGGTATTTTGCCACCGCTGAAAATTTGATGTTGCCTGGCCTGGGAATCGAACCCACCATCTTTAGCGTGCAAGGCGGGTGTGCATACCATTGCACCACGGTGACACCCAATTATATATACACCAATATACTATAAAAAATTGAAATCCAAGATGGCGGCCGCTACAAAATGGGGGATAACGTAGGTTTTATCAATCCCATCAATATGGGTATCAAATGAAAGTGCTCAACCAGTAGAATACAATGTACTATATAAAATTAAAATCCAAGATGGCGGCCTCTACAAAATGGCGGATAACTTAGGTTTTATCAATCCCATCAACATGGGTATCAAATGAAAGGTCTCAACAAGTAGAATACAATTTACTATGCAAAATTGAAATCTAAGATGGCCGACGCTACCAAATGGCTGATAACAATTTTTTTTATCAATCCTACCAATATGGGTATCAAATAAAAGGGCTTGACAAGAAGAATACAGTGCACTATACAGTACATCTTATACACCCGAAAGCCGTACAGTTTCCAGCTAAGTACAATTACGGGACGGCTGAAAGAAGAATGTTGGCTTTAATACTATCATGGGCTTCTACAATACATAAAATGCACGGCAGCACTGTGGATCACGCAGTCGTATACTTAGGTGCGAAACTGTTTGAAGAAGGTCAAGCCTACGTGGCTCTTAGTAGAGTAAGATCTTTGCAGGGACTACGTATAGAGGAGTTGGAATGCAATACACTAACTGGCAAGAAACCTTGCAATAACGAAGCACTAAATGAATTAAACAGAATGCGAAATAAAAACTAAAAACAAGAAAATAAAAATAGGTAAAAAAAACTTTTTAAGTTAAACGGTTTTATGTTAAACATACATTGCAATGTTTAAGATAAATGTACTAAAAACCAAAAAATAATAAAATAGATACAGTCGTGGGAATTATAAACATATGCATAGACTAGACTAAAATAAAACCGTGGGGCACGTCAATTGTCTACAAATTATCGACTTAATGTGCGATAGAAGAATCGTTTAATTCGTCGTTAGGCAGTTGGCTCGCAGACGGTGAGGAAATTACTTACTATTTTCTTGCTCGTGGAAATTCCAATAGTTATACCCTCCATGTAAATAAACGAGATGTTTCAACTAGTTTATCGTTGGACATTCACACTGTTGGCTGGCGAGGAATCGTTTCACTGCTCGTAGTTTGTCTTTAATCGACAAAGTACTACTCGCTCACCACTATGAAACACTAAAACTCGCTTATAATCGAGCTTGCTAGCTTGTTTGCACGTTCTAGCCCTACTTATCACACGTCCATTGCTGTCGGTTGAACAACTGCCAAATTATAGTGTAACATTACAAAACAAACATTTTAATCAACGATTGTAGACAATTGACGTGCCCCACGGTTTTATTTTAGTCTAGTCTATGCATATGTTTATAATTCCCACGACTGTATCTATTTTATTATTTTTTGGTTTTTAGTACATTTATCTTAAACATTGCAATGTATGTTTAACATAAAACCGTTTAACTTAAAAAGTTTTTTTTACCTATTTTTATTTCATAGTAGGATGTTTTTTCTAGGGGAGGGTTACTAACCCGACGTCCAAACCCAAGTTTTTAACGTTCTTATGGGTGAACGCGCGGTACATGTTAGCTCACTACCTTTGACGGGTGTTAAAGGCAGTTCCCCAGGTCACACCACGGGGAGGTCAGTGTCCACTTGAGATGAAAGAGAGACCAAGATAAATCCTGGGCTTTGCTATGTTAAAGCCGGTCAAGACCGTTGCTTGGTATCATTCATCCCTACGTCACCCAGCCTGTCAATGGAAGCCGCAAATATCACCTTTCTCTGCGTCGATCTGGCTATGCGTGTCCGTCCGTCTGTCCATCTGAACCTTGTAATCAGGCTACAGGTCGCAAATTTTAGTCCGCTCGTCACCAAAATTTGGGCGTTGATGAAGGTCCCAAAGGGGAAGCAGCCTATTGATTTTGGTCATGGTCCGATAACATTCAGAGGTCGGAAAGGGCAAAAAACTTATTTGGGGAAAAAGTCAACATTTTATTTCAAAGCGAATATCTCCGCTTCTATATGAAGTATATCAATCGTAGGTGGCCAAACAACGAAGATATCGCAATAGCCGCTAATAGAACCCAACTTTTTATGTTTGCCATTTTAATAATAATGACGAATACCACATCTTTGGTAGGGGACCTTCCAAAAACAAAGTCTGATTATGAAAGTAGAAAATCCTACCTTTACAATGACACAGAGTAGGTTGGCGTAGGAGGCCAAATAACGGATATATCGCAATAGTCGATAACACATCACATTTTTTTGTAATCACGCAATTTTGATCGGATCATCACGAAATTTCTGGGGTTGCTGGGAGTCTCACAGAGAAAGAAGCCTATTGATGGTTGGCGTACATACCACTCTTCCATTTTTTATTTGAGTTGTACTAACCATGCACTTAAATGCGTTTCAACAAAATTGACCTGTATTCCCAATTTTAATATTTTGAATTTTACCAGTCAAAAGCTTATGCACAGGGGTAGTGGTGTAGGGTATCACATAGTCGGCCCGACGCGACTATAGGCTTGGCTCACTTGTTTTTAAATGAAATTTTGTTTCAAAAATGTAAAATGTATGTTTATGTATGTCGATAAGAAAATGAATGCGTAAGAAAAACTACCAAATTTGAGTGTGTTTTCCAAATTTGTTTTTTGTTTTGAAGCAAAAGCAAGGAAATAATATTTCCAAAACTAAAGTTTGGGTGTGTTTCATGCGCACACAATTTCTTTTCGAAATACAAAAACGGGGGGTTAGTTTGAAAATTGAAAAAAAATACTGTTCAGGTTTTCACAAAACTCGTATATATAAAAACTCATTAATTTCAAAAAAATGTTCATTTGTGTAAAAATGCTATAATTCATATGGGAAAACGGAAAAACACACATTTCTACCCATGTAATTTCAATAAATTTAAAAAAGTATCAAATGAACGTGTACAAAAGTATATGTATATGGGCTAAAGGGGACACTCTCAGGAAAGTTCTAGTCCACCTACCTCACTAACAAAAAAAAAAAAAAAAAAAAATAATGAAATGGAAAGCACGCCCACATCTATCAATATTTTGACCTATTTTTTGTTTCCTTAGTTTCAATATATTTACTATCGAATGTCATATAGAAATTAAAAATCGGTAACGACAACAAATTGGGGTTTTGGCCAGGAAAATCGGTTTCTGAATGCCACAGAAGAACTTCAGTGGTTATAGAACAATAAAACAAGTAAAAAAGTATCAGTCGGCTTTGCCGACAGAGATATACCCTCAGCCTATGTGAATTGTAACCTTCATCTACGGACAGATCGAATGTATTTGTGGTCTTTTCAGAATTTTGTGACCCTGTTTAAACATTTGAAAAGTGTCTGCGGAGGAGGTATTTGAAGGATTGGACTGACATAGTCCATTATGAATGTGGGTCTTTCTTTTTTTGAGTCATATCTTTTCGATAGATATCGCATCCACTTGTCATTTCAGTGGGCCATTGTATAACATTTGGGCCAGTACGCCAGGAAGCATAAACTTGTCCACGGAAAACATAATATCGCTGTAAACCGGACCACAACGAATAGCATCTGTATACATTTCCAAAGGATCTTCGAACAGACCCTAAACTGCACTTAAACAAAAATCTTGAACTTTTGCAGGGAAGTTACCTTAAGAAGAGTACCAATGTGGGCCATTTTAGAAGTTAAACTAAATTTGGACAAAATATTAGAAGGTCCAAAGTTTGGACCAAATTGGTTAACCCCGTTCAAGAGAGTGTATCGTGCATACCATTTTAGTGAAATGTTTTAAATTTTGGGGGGAAGTACTGGAAGTTGTGGGCCGGTATTGTCATCTTCGAACTGAAACTAAGTTTGGACAAAATATGACGAAAGCCAAATTTTGGACCAAATCGGTTGACCAGTTCGAATGCTATAGTGAGCTCCAACCCATACACATGCTGCCATAGGGATTTTACAACTATCTGGTAATTAACACAGTTAGTATTGCAAGTGAATGCAAGTTCTTTCAACAAAAATCAAAGTGATTCGAGATCAGGTCCTGAAGTGAACTCACCCGAAAGTTTGTGTGGGAGAACAAATATACTCCATATTCAAAGCTGATCTATACCTGGTAGATATATTAGAATAGAGAGTTATCTTGCCATCCAATAACTACACATGGCGTAATAGGGATTTTTTGAAACATTCAGGTTATTTTGTCATGAAGTATGGGCTTGCCCTTGTTGAAAGTTGTTACAGCAAAAATCAAAGCGATTCGAGAGCTGGTCCTAAACTGAACTTCTTCGAAATTTTTTGTGGAAGGTACCCGAAGGAATGGACCGATTAAGTCCATATTGGAACCTCATCTAATTGTGGTAGAAGTTTCAGGATACGCAAGGCAGGGATCAAATCGGTTATTCTCTTCAAGAGTTATCGTGCACACATATTATCCGAACATTTTCGAACTTTTGTGGGGGAGGTACCCGAAGGAGTGGACCGATATGGCCTATCTTTGAACTTATGAATGAGAATGTGCAGTTTACGCATTGGCAAATGTACTTGAAAAATATAAGGCCGACATTACTGACAGGCAATACGATGGAATGGGAAAACCGTCACAACAACAACTAAAGGTGATGCACTGGATTTGGTTGCGGATTTGTAGTTGGTCGGAGGTTAAAACATCTGGTCTCCAGCTTCACACCAGTGTATGAACGACTTGCTAGAATACAAATAAAGGCAAAATTCTTCAACATTAGCCTTATCTGCGCTCATTCCCCAAACGAAGACTAGGACGAACAGACCAAAGACATATTTTACGAGTGCTTAGAAGAAACTTATGACTGTTGCCCTACCCATGACATTAAAATTAGGCGATTTTAATGCCAAAATTGGAAAGGAGAATATCTTTGCTGCAACGTTCGGGAAATTAGGTCTCCACAGTAAAACATCAGACAATGGTATGAGGCTGATAGACTTTGTAGCTGCAAAAAACATGTTTGTTAGCAGTACCAGATTTAAGCATCTCGAAATAAGGGCACCTGGCTGTCGCCAGATCAAAGAACAAGAAATCAAATTGATCACGTTGTGATAGATGGAAGACATTCATCGAGCGTGTTGGATGTACGATCGTTCCAAGGTGCAAACATAGACTCGGACCACTACATTGTTGCAGCAAAGGTACGTACCAGATTAAACGCAGCAAATAAAGTACGAACAGACACAACACGCAAGTTAGACATCGGTAAGCTGCAATCACAACAAATAGACACTGCATATTCCACTCAACTGACCCAATTGCTTAGTCAAAGCACTCCTCGTCCCGATAACATATCAGGACAATGGCAAAACAATGCCCACTCAATGCAAACAGCCGCAAAATGAGTACTTGGATATCAGAGACCTCCAGCAACGAATCCGTGGTATGACCAGGAGTGTCGTGCTGCTACCGAAGAGAAAAATGCGGCATATAAGGCTACTTTACAATCAGTAGCAACGCGTGGCGCACGAGAGAGGTATCGGGAGAAAAGGAGAGAGGAGAAACGTCTTTTCCGCAGGAAACAGAGAGAGAGATGGAAAAGCGGGAGTATGAACAAATCGAGGTGTACAGGAGACATAATGAAGTCCGAAAATTCTACCAAAGAGTGAAACATCAAACTGATGGCTTTGGAACTGGCACATCCTCCTGTAGAGACCAGCAAGGTAATCTGGTAACTGATACAGATAGTGTGCTTAGGATATGGAAAGAGCATTTTTCCAAACTGTTGGTATCCAATAGTAGCGAAGTCGACGAAGATACCACAGATACAATCCCATAAGATGGTATTGAATGTATACCACCCGGCCAAGATGAGGTAAATAAACCGGCTGAAGAAAAATAAGGCAGCATGAGCTAATGGCCTACCAGCCGAGCTTTTTAAAACCGGAGGCGACAGGCTGATAAGGTGCGTGCATCAGTTAGTTAGCTCCATCTGGAAGGAAGAACGCTTACCCGACGATTGGAACCTGAGCATCTTGTGTCCCGTCCACAAGAAAGGAGATGAGACTTTATGTTCCAACCATAGGGGCATAAGTCTTCTCCCTATCGCCTACAAGATAGTGTCAGGGATATTGTGCGAACGACTAAAGCCTATGGTCAACGAGATAATTGGACCATACCAATGCGGCTTTAGACCTGGCAAGTCCACCATTGACCAGATATTTACCCTGCGGCAAATCCTGGAGAAGACCCAAGAGATGCAGATCGACACCTACCACCTTTTTGTCAATTATAAAGCAGCCTTTGACAGCCCGCTGCGTTCCAAGGTATTCCATGTCTGAATTTGGTATCCCCGCAAAGCTCATCCGGCTCTGTAAAATGACTTTAACTGACACGATGTCCTCAGTTAAAATAGGAAAGAACCTCTCCGAAGAGTTTGGTACCAAAAGAGGTTTCAGACAAGGAGACAGCCTTTCGTGTGACCTCTTCAACATCCTGCTAGAAAAGGTTATACGAGAGGCAAACGTCAAAAGAAGTGGCACAATCTACACCAATAGTCACATGTTACTTGCTTATGCTGATGATATAGACATCATGGGCCGATCAGTAAAAGAAGTAACTGATACCTTTATAAAGTTCGAAGGAGAATCTGCTAAGGTGGGTCTGGCGGTAAACGGTGAGAAGACTAAGTTGATGGTGTCGACGCGCAATGCGTCCATTGAGATCGGACCAACTGTTGAAGTTGGTTCCTATAATTTTGAGGTAGTAAAAGACTTCGTCTACCTCGGCACCTCCGTAAACACAACAAACGACATCAGTTGTGAAATATAAAGAAGAATTGTATTGGCCAACAGATGCTACTTTGGTTTAAGTAAGCAGTTTAAAAACAAAGCCACATCTCGTCAAACAAAAATAACGCTCTACAAAACACTGATACTTCCCCTGCTGATGTATGGCTCCGAAGCCTGGGTACTTGCGTAAGCAGACATGGCAGCGAGAGAAAAATTCTTCGAAAGATCTACGGATCAATCTGCGTTGACGGTGAATATCGACGTCGCATGAACCACGAGCTGTATCTGCTATACAACGACATCAATATAGTTAAACGTATCGAGATGCAGCGATTGCGTTGGCTAGGCCATATCATAAGAATGAGCGATGATGAACCCGCTAAAAAGGCGTATGAATACATGCCACATGGCGGTGCACACAGAATTGGCAGGCCCAGGAATAGATGGCGCAAACAAGTGGATGATGAGATGAAAAGGCGCGGTATTCCAGAGTGCAAAGCAACAAATAGAGAGGAATGGAATGTTCTGTAATGGGCCAGCTAAGTAAGTAAGTAAGGATCCTGAAATTTTGAACTAAGTCTACTGTTGGAGAGTAAAATGGAAATAGTTTTGAAAATTCGTCCTTATGGGTACGAAAAGTACTAAATGGTACTAAATTTGGTACATTTGGATTTAGGTTGAACGGATAGAGTTGGAATCCTGAAATTTTGAATTAATGCTACAGTTGGATGGTAGAATGGAAGTAGTTTTGACAATTCGTACTTATGGGTACGAAGACTACTAAATGGTACTTAATTTGGTACAATTACGATTTGGGCGAACGGATAGAGCTGGAATCCTGAAATTTGAATTAAGGCTGCTGTTAGAGAGTAGAATGGAAGTTGTTTTGAAAATTCGTACTTATGGGTACGAAAAGTACTAAATTTGGTACAATTACACACATCTCGTCAAACAAAAATAACGCTATACAAAATGCTGATACTACCCGTGCAATGTATGCCTCCGACGCATGGGTACTTGCGCAAGCAGATAAGGAAGTGCTTGGTGTGTTTGAGAGGAAAATTCTTCGAAAGATCTACGGGCCGATTTGCGTTGACGGTGAATATCGACGTCGTATGAACCACGAGCTATATAAGCTATACAAAGAAACGTATCGAGATGCAAAGATTGCCATATCATGAGAATAAGCGATGATGAACCCGCTAAAAAAGCGTATGAATACATGCCACATGGCGGTGCACGCAGAATCGGCAGGCCTAAGCTTCGATGGAGCATACAAGTGGATGAAGAAATGCAAAGGCGCGGTATTCCAAAAAGTCAAGCGAAAAACAGAGAGGAATGGAGATCTTTTCTTAGTTCGGTCTATAGAACAAATGTTCTGTAATGGGCCAACTAACTAAACTAATGATTTGGGCGAACGGATAGAGCTGGAATCCTGAAATTTTGAACTAAGGATACTGTTGGAGAGTAAAATGGATGTAGTTTTAAACATTTGTACTTATGGGAATGAAGAGTACTAAATGGTACTAAATTTGGTACAATTACGATTTGGGCAAACGGATAGAGCTGGAATCCTGAAATTGGAATTAAGGCTGCTGTTAGAGAGTAGAATAGAAGTAGTTTTGAAAATTCGTACTTATGGGTACGGCAAGTACTAAATGGTACTAAATTTTGTACAATTTGTATTTAGGTTGAACGGATAGAGCTGGAATCCTGAAAGTTTGAATTAAGATTGATGTTGCAGTATGAAGATAATTTGGAAATTCGTTCTTATGGGTTACGAAAAGTAATAAATTTTGTACAATTAAGATTTGGGTCATCGGATAGAGCTGAATTTCTGAAATTTGGAATAAAAATTGCTGCTGGAGTATGAGATTGGCTACTGTTGGATTGTAGAATGGAAGTTGTTTTGAAAATTCGTCGATCAAAAACGCATAAGAATGAACATTTCTCAAGCTTGTTTGGATCGTTTTAAGCGAAATAAAATGGATTTTAAGCGTCGTTTCATAACTGTTGATGAGACATGGATCCACCACTATACTCCAGAGACAAAAGAACAATCCAAACAATGGACTGAAGCTGGAGGAAGTGCCCCAAAGAAGGCAAAAACAATTCAATCGGCTGGTAAGGTTATGGCAACGGTTTTTGGGACTTCAAAGGTATTTAATTGATTGACTATCTGCAACCTTTTGGATCAATTAAATGTACAAATTTGAGAAAAACGTCCTGGCTTACAACACAAAAAATAATTTTTCATCAAGACAACGCACCAGCGCACAAGAGTGTTTTAACAATGGCTAAAATCAACGAATTAAAGTACGAGTTGCTTGACCACCCACCTTATTGTCCTGATTTAGCTCCCAGTGAATTTTACTTGTTCCCAAATCTAAAAAAATTCCTTGCTGGCAAGCGTTTTACCTCAAATGAAGATGCAATTACAGTTGTAAACCACACACAGAGAAGAGATATTGTTGGAACAATCAACACTATTTTGAAGACCTTGAGGAAAACTATTTTAATCAAGGGATAGAATTGCTAGAAAAGCGTTGGACTAAGTGTATTGAAGTTTCAGGAGATTATATGGAAAAATAAAAATATTTTTGAAAAACTAACTATTCTCACTGATAGACTAAGAAGTTTCCGAACCGCCCTCGTATGTCTATTCCTTCGAATCGCTCCCACACAAAATTACGTAGAAGTTAAGTTTAAGAGCTGCTCTCGAATCGCTTGGATTCTTCTTGTAAAAACTGGTATTCGCATCTCCTTGTACGACGGTAAACGGGTTTTTTCAGGGGCAAGTCCATACTTTCTGAGAAAATGGCCAGAAAGGTGTAAAAAACCCTACGGCAGAACGTGTAGTGACTGGAGAGCACGATAACTCTCGAACGGATCAGCCGAATCGGTCCAAAATTTGGCCTTCGTAATATTTTTAGCAAAACTTAGTTTATATATGAAGATGAGGCATATCGGTCCACTCCTTCCGGTACCTCCCCCTCAAAAGTGCGAAAAATGTCACTAAAATCGTATGCAGGAGGATTACCCTGAACCCCCCAAAAAAATGTCAACATTTTTGTTTAAATGCAGTTTAGTGTCTGTTTGTAGATCCTTTGGAAGTGTATACCAAAGCTACTTCTAGTGGTCCCGTATACAGCGATATTATGTTTTACGTGAGCAAGTTCATGCTTCATGATGCAGTGGTCCAAAAGCTCTAAGTTATACGGTAACCAACAGAAATGACTGGTGAACGCGATATCCACCGTAAAGAAATGATCCACTTCCAAAATGGACTATCCATTCCTTCAGGTACTTTGTCCGCAACACTTTTGAGTTTTAATTTAAATATCTATTTTTGCCTTGAGCCCCCTAATACGTAATTATTGGGGAAAAGGATTTTAATATCATAGCCGATATTCGATTCGATATTGTCAATATATAAAAGTAGAGAAGCAACGGTTCCTGATGTTCATATGACCTACTTGGAGGAAGTTTCCTGTTAATTAACTTCTCCTATTTGGTATTTGCAATAGTTGCCCTCATTAACAATTCCATATTATGAACACCTTGATGAAATACACTTTCGATGTATTAGTGAAATGACCTTCGAATGGCACCGCCAATAACTAACTTCCATCAATGAAAATTTATACAAAAAACACGAGACCTTAAGTCCCCTCCATAAAATAGCTTATAAAATCCGTACAATGAATGGGTAAAAGGGAATGTAAAATTGCGTTTTCATTCGTTGTGGGAGTAACAACTGAAAGAGAACTTCCATTCGTGTCTACATAAAACAAGATACTATGGTGTCGGCAATCAAATGACCTTTGCCATAATTTACGACAATAAAACAATAAAACGTACCAAAAAACATACTGACACACTTCCACAACAATAACAGCAACAATAGCCACAAAAAGTGGTAAAATGCATTGCAAAATGTCTCAATTGTTTGTTTTCTTCTTTTGGCGTTTTGTGGTGTTCATAAAGGGTTTGCATTTTAGTCAAATACATAGTGAAAAAAGCAAGTACGCTTGAGCTTTGTTAGTAGGCAATGAGTTAGTAAGCTAGGCAGGCAGACACATGAACAACTAACTGAGCATGCAAAGTGTTTGGAGTCAATCAATCAAAATCCGTGTTTTGCATACAAAAATATTTCATGCACACACACACATACATATTCAAAAAGGGGGACAATAGCTTAGCTGGTTGTGACTGTTGGTGTTTAAGCATGCGCTGATCTAGTGTTGTTGTTGTTTTTAGTGCACCTCAATGTCTTTCTTATTCGCTGTGATTTTAAAAATTTCATTTCATTTTTAACTTCCACTTTTTGTCAAGTACTAGACGCACGTTTTCTTAACTACAACGCCATTATAGAATGTTAGTTTCGCTATTTGTGGGTTTCTGCTATTGCTTGGAGTCGTGTCGGTTTTTGCATTGTTTTCCTGATATTTAGATCGAGGTTAATTTGAATCTTTTGAGAGGCATTAAAACGAAAATAATGTTTAAAAAAATATGAGCAAAAATTGACAGTTTATTGATTTGAAATGTTGGGAACGTTTGTATTGAATTTGGGATATTCGAAAGGAATATCAATTGTTTTTGAAATATAAGTGTGGCACACGGGGGTTCTTCTAGAATAAAAATTATAGAAATTATTTAAGTAGAAGATTTATGTGCTTATACAAATAATTCAACCCAAAATTAAGAGCAACATGGATTCCTTTAGAATACCAAAATCTTTTCGTAAAATATACCGGAGATACAGTGGTTCAACATGTATGAGAAGATGTGTCAAAAACAATTTTAATAAAAGTGTCAATTATATTCAAGATGCTTTACCAGGGAACAAATAAAATTCTTAGAGAAAAACTTGTTAGCGTATGTACATTTGGTATAGCTCCGTATTTAACGGTTGCCCTCCATTCAAAATTTTGCTAACGGTTATAGCCAATTTTCCAAGCAAATTGACTGTAATTTTGTTATTTTGGCACTTAGTGAATAAAATATCTTATTGGAAATCATTTGCAATACAGGTCCATGACCGATGCTAGGCTTTTTGATGGATTCGGTCAAATTTTGCAAGCGATTTTGCTGTAATTTGCCATTATTAAGATAGGTTCACGTTTTGGTATAGAAGACCAAAAGGTCTTCTTATAGACGACGAAAAGGTTATTTTATAGAAGAAACAAGTCGGGAAGTATCAGTCACATGTACCAACAGAAATACACCCTCAGCCTCGGACCTAAAGAAAATAACCAAACACAATACTTCCGACGTTGCCATTTACG
This sequence comes from Musca autumnalis, assembly GCF_047663935.1. Classification (NCBI taxonomy): domain Eukaryota; kingdom Metazoa; phylum Arthropoda; class Insecta; order Diptera; family Muscidae; genus Musca; species Musca autumnalis. The sequence goes on from NW_027411866.1 coordinate 224,292,667, forward strand.
TTAGTTTTTTGGGTCAATATCTCAGGAAGTATGGCTTTGCCACCGAAAAGATTGTACCGTTTTAACTAGGGCCGCAAACGCAACATGTTGCTAAAAAGTTTTAAACGATTACTTACTTACTTAGCTGACTCATTACAGAACAATTGTTTCATAGACCGAACTAAGAAAAGATATGCAATTCTCTCTGGTTAGTGCTTCGCTTTCTGGAATACCGCGCCTTGTCATCTCTTCATCCACTTGTTTGCGCCATCTATTCTTTGGGATGCCAATTCTGCGTGCGCCGCCATGTGGCCCGAATTTATAGGCCTTTTTAGCGAGGTCATCATCGCTCACTCTTATTATATGGCCTACCCAACGCTGCATCTCGATACGTTTAACTATATTGATGTCGTTGTACAGCAGATACAGCTCGTGGTTTTCTCTCAAACACGCCAAGCACTGCCTTATCTTTTTGCGCAAGTACCCAGGCTTCGGAACCATACATCAGCACGGGTAGTATCAGTGTTTGGTAAAGCGTTATTTTTGTTTGAAGAGTTGTGGCTTTGTTTTTGAAATGCTTACTTAAGCCAAAGTACCACTTGTTGGACAACACAATTCTTCTTTTTATTTCACAATTGATGTCGTTTGTCGTATTTACGGCGGTGCCGAGGTATACGAAGTCTTTTACTACCTCAAAATTATAGGAACCAACTTCAACAGTTGGTCCGATCTTAATGGAGCATTGCGCGTCGACACCATTAACTTGGTCTTCTCGCCGTTTACCGCCAGACCCACTTTAGCAGATTCTCCTTCGATCTTCATAATGGTATCAGTTACTTCTTTTACTGATCGTCCCATGATGTCTATATCATCAGCATAAGCAAGTAACATGTGGCTATTGGTGTAAATTGTGCCACTTCTTTTGACGTTTGCCTCTCGTATAACCTTTTCCAGCAGGATGTTGAAGAGATCACACGAAAGGCTGTCTCCTTGTCTGAAACCTCTTTTGGTATCAAACTTCGGGGAGGTTCTTTCCTATTTTAACTGAGGACCTCGTGTCAGTTAAAGTAATTTTACAAAGCCGAATGAGCTTTGCGGGGATACCAAATTCAGATATGGCTTGGAATACCGGGCTGTCGAAGGCTGCTTTATAATCAACAAAAAGGTGGTAGGTGTCGATCTGCATCTCTTGGGTCTTCTCCAGGATTTGCCGCAGGTTAAATATCTGGTCAATGGTGGACTTGCCAGGTCTAAAGCCGCATTGGTATGGTCCAATTATCTCGTTGACCATAGGCTTTAGTCGTTCGCACAATATCCCTGACACTGTCTTGTAGGCGATAGGGAGAAGACTTATGCCCCTCTAGTTGGAGCATAAAGTCTTATCTCCTTTCTAATGGACGGGAACAGGATGCTTAGGTTCCAATCGTCGGGTACGCGTTCTTCCTGCCAGATGGAGCTAATTAGCTGATGCATACACCTTATCAGCGTGTCGCATCCGGTTTTAAACAGCTCGGCTGGTAGGCCATCAGCTCCTGCTGCCTTATTGTTCTTCAGCCGGTTTATTGCTGTCTTTACCTCATCTTGGCCGGGTGGTATACATTCAATACCATCTTCTGGGATTGGATCTGTGGTATCTTCGTCGACTTCGCTACTATTGGATACCAATAGTTTGGAAAAATACTCTTTCCATATCCTTAGCACACTATCTGTATCAGTTACCAGATTACCTTACTGGTCTCTACAGGAGGATGTGCCAGTTCCAAAGCCATCAGTTTAATGTTTCACTCTTTGGTAGACTTTTCGGACTTCATTCTGTCTCCTGTACATCTCGATTAGTTCAGACTCCCGCTTTTCCATCTCTCTCTTTTTCCTGCGGAAAAGACGTTTCTCCTCTCTCCGTTTCTCCCGATACCTCTCTCGTGCGCTGCGCGTTGCTACTGATTGTTAAGTAGCCCTATATGCCGCATTTTTCTCTTCGGTAGCAGCACGACACTCCTGGTCATACCATGGATTCCTTGGTGGAGGTGTCTGGTATCCAAGTACTGATTTTGCGGCTGTTTGCGTGGAGTGGGCAATGTTTTGCCATTGTCCTGTTATGATATCGGGACGAGGAGTGCTTTGATTAAGAAGTTGGGCCAGTTGAGTGGAATATGCTGTGGCTATCTGTTGTGATTGCAACTTCCGTGTTGTGTCTGTTCGCACTTTGTTTGCTACGTTTAATCTAATACGTACCTTTGCTGTAACAAGGTAGTGGTCCGAGTCTATGTTTGCACCTCGGAACGATCGTACATTCCATCTATCACAACGTGATCAATTTGATTTCTTGTGATTTCAGGTGCCCTTATGAATATCGAGATGCTTAAATCTGGTACTACTAACTACAATGTTTCTTGCAGCTGCAAAGTCTATCAGCCTCATACCATTGTCAAATGTTTCACTGTGGAGACTGAATTTCCCGACTGTTGGGCCAAAGATATTCTCCTTTCCAATTTTGGCATTAAAATCGCCTATAATTATTTTAATGTCATGGGCATGGCCATAAGTTTCTTCTAAGCGCTCGTAAAATATATCTTTGGTCTGTTCGTCCTTGTCTTCAGTGGGAGCATGAGCGCAAATAGACTGAATTTCCCGACTGTTGGGCCAAAGATATTCTCCTTTCCAATTTTGGCATTAAAATCGCCTATAATTATTTTAATGTCATGGGCATGGCCATAAGTTTCTTCTAAGCGCTCGTAAAATATATCTTTGGTCTGTTCGTCCTTGTCTTCAGTGGGAGCATGAGCGCAAATAAAGCTGATGTTGAAGAATTTTGCTTTTAATCGAATTGGAGCGAGTCTTTGATTCGCTGGGGTGAAGCTGGAGACCAGATGTTTTAACCTCCGACCAACTACAAATCCGCAACCAAACTCATGCTTTGTGTCATGACACCTATAGGTGTTGTTGCGACGCCTTTCCCAATCCATCGTATTTACTGTATGGCAGTAATGTCGGCCTTGTACTTTTCAAGTACATCTGCCAAATTCGTAAACAGCACTTCACTATAACATGTGCGAACATTCAAGGTGCAGATTCGCAGATTATGGTCCTTAAAACGTTTGCGGGGTTCGTCAACTTTAGAGGGGTTTTCTAAGCTGTAAGGAATACTACAATGTACAACGTTTGGACCAGATTGGTTTCTCCCTAAGGCTTGCCCTCGAAAAAGGCGCCTTCATAACAGGACCCGCAAAAATAACTTTTAATAATCCAAAACGAGCTGTTAAACGGCACTTTTCTCAAATTTTGTGTGGGAGGTACCTGAGGGGTGACGTAGCGATTGGAACCTGAACATTATGTGTCCCCTCCACAAGAAAGGAGATAAGACTGTATGCTCTAAATACAGGGATATAAGCCTTCTCCCTATTGCCTACAAGATAGTGTAAGGAAAAGTGTGAAAGACTAAATCCTACAGTCAACGAAATAATTGGGCCATACCACCTTTTTGTCGAATATAAAGCAGAATCGACAGTTCCCTACGTTAAAAGGTATTCCATGCCATGTCAGAATTTGTATTCCCGCAAAGCTCATTCGACTTTGTAAAATGACTTAAACTGATACCCGGTCCTCAGTCAAAAAAATAAAGAACCTCTCCAAACAATTTAGTACCAAAAGAGGTTTCTGACAAGGAGACAGCCCTTCGTGTGATCTCTTCAACATCCTGCTGGAAAAGGATAAACGAGATGTAAACCTCAAAAGATATGAGATACTTGCTTATTCTGACGATATAGACATCATGGGCCGATCAGTAAATGAAGTAACTGATACCTTTAAGAATGTCGAAGGGGAATCTGTTAAAGAGGGTCTGGCGGTAAACGGCGAGAAGACCAAGTTGATAGCCTCTATGCGCATTACGTCCACAGAGCTCGGACCAACTGTGGAAGTTGACTCCTATAATTTTGAGGTAGTAAAAGACTTTGTCTACCTCGTCACCGCCATAAACACAACAAACAACATCAGTTGTGAAATATGAAGAAGAAATGTGTTGGCCAACAGATGCTACTTTGGCTTAAGTAAGCAGTTTAAGAACAGAGCCATATCTCGACAAACAAAAGTAACACTTTACAAAAGATTGATACTACCCGTGCTAATAAACAGTTCCAAAGCATGTGTACTTGTGCAAAAAAATAAGGCAGTGCTTGGTGTGTTTGAAAGATCTTCGAATGATCTACGACCCAATATGCGTTGACGGTGAATATCGACGCCGTATCAACTATACAATGGCATCAGTATAAATGAACGCACCGAGATACAACGATTGCGTTGGCTAGGCCGTGTCATAAGAATGAACGATGATGAACCTGCTAACAAGACGTTTAAATACCGTTCCATAATAATCTTAATCGAACTAAACTTTAAACATTTTGACATTTTTTGATCGAACTAAACTTCAAACATTGGACAAGTCCATGCTTCCTGGCATACTGGCCAGCATACGATGACCCACTGAAATGACTGGGGCGCCATATCTTTCGAAAAGATATGACTCCCAACATAAGATCTACTTCCGTATTGGACTATGTCAATCCATTCCTTTAAAATTATCCAAAAGGGCCACAAAATTCTGAAAAGACCCTAAATACATTCGATCTTTCCGTAGATGAAATGACTAGTGAGCGCGATATCTATCGAAAAGATATGACTCCCAACATAAGGTCCAATTCCGTAATGGACTATGTCAATCTATTCCTTTAAGAATATCCAAAAGGGCCACAAAATTCTGAAAATACCTTAAATACATTCGATCTTTCCGTATATGAAAGGTTCAATTCAAGTAGGCTGAGGGTATATCTCTTCCCGAGACAATGGCCCGAAAGCAGAAAAAATCCCTATGACACCATGTGTCGTGACTAGAGCGCACGATAACTTTCGAACTGGTCAGTTGATTTGGTCTAAAATTTGGCCCTCGGAAAGTTGTGTCCATGCTTAGTTTATGTTCGAAGATGGACCATGTTGCGCACGATAATTCTCGAAAGCAATGACCGATTTGGTCCATACTTTGTACATCATCATACTTCTCCCAGACATTGATTAGGTTGTAATATGGACTATATATGTATGTCTATTCCATCGGATACCTCCCACACAAAATGTCGTAAAAGTTAAGTTTAAGACCTGCTCTCGAATCGGTTTCATTCGGTTTATAGAAGACCAGAAGATCATCCTATAGAAGACCAAAAGGTCTCCTTATAGAAGACCAAAAGGTCTCCTTATAGAAGACCAAAAGGTCTTCTTACAGAAGACAAAAAGGTCTTCTTACAGAAGACAAAAGGTCTTCTTACAGAAGACCAAAAGGTCTTCTTATAGAAGACCAAAAGGTATTCTTATAGAAGACCAAAAGGTCTTCTTTTAGAAGACAAAAGGTCTTCTTACAGAAGACCAAAAGGTCTTCTTATAGAAGACCAAAAGGTCTTCTTATAGAAGACCAAAAGGTCTTCTTATAGAAGACCAAAAGGTCTTCTTTTAGAAGACCAAAAGGTCTTCTTACAGAAGACAAAAGGTCTTCTTACAGAAGACAAAAGGTCTTCTTACAGAAGACCAAAAGGTCTTCTTATAGAAGACCAAAAGGTCTTCTTACAGAAGACAAAAGGTCTTCTTACAGAAGACCAAAAGGTCTTCTTATAGAAGACCAAAAGGTCTTCTTATAGAAGACCAAAAGGTCTTCTTTTAGAAGACCAAAAGGTCTTCTTATAGAAGACCAAAAGGTCTTCTTATAGAAGACCAAAAGGTCTTCTTATAGAAGACTAAAAGGTTTTCTTATAGAAGACCAAAAGGTCTTCTTACAGAAGACCTTTAGGTCTTCTTATAGAAGACCTTTAGGTCTTCTTATAGAAGACCAAAAGGTCTTCTTATAGAAGACCAAAAGGTCTCCTTATAGAAGACCAAAACGCCTTCTTATAGGATGTCTTCTTATAAAGTCAGCTTACAGAAGAACAATATCTTCTTCGAGAAGACCAAAAGGTATTCATATAAAAGACCAAAAGTTCTTCTTATAGAAGACCAAAATGTCTTCTTATAGGAGACCAAAATGTCTTGTTATAGAAGAGCAAAAGGTCTTCTTGTAAAACACCAAATGGTCTTCTTAAAGAAGACCAAAAGGTCTTCTTATAGAATACCAAAAGGTCTACTTATAGAAGACCAAAAGGTCTTCTTATAGAAGAACAAAAGTCTTCTCATAGAAGACCAAAAGTTCTTCTTATAGAAGAACAAAATATCTTGTTATAGAAGACCAAAAGGTCTTCTTATAGAAGACCAAAAGTCTTCTTATAGAAGACCAAAAGGTCTTCTTGTAAAAGACCAACAGGTCTTCTTATAGAATACCAAAAGGTCTTCTCACAGAATACCAAAAGGTCTTCTCACAGAATACCAAAAGGTCTTCTCATAGAAGACCAATAGGTCTTCTCATAGAAGACCAATAGGTCTTCTCATAGAAGACCAATAGGTCTTCTTATAGAAAACTGGTCTTCATTTATATTCTTTTCAATGGCCACCAGGTCATTATAGAAATGCAGCAGATTCATCCATTCCTCTTTCATAGGTTTTATGATACGAGTAAATGTGTGTCCTTGGGAAATGTGCCACACTTATTTAGAGAAAAAACTAGCACGTGTATTGAGAGGTCGTGACTTTTGCCAATAAATTCACCCGTTATGAAGGCAAAAATATTTGCGTGCATGGGTCTTAAGTCTTTTGTTTTATTTTTCAACAACGCCATAAATCATAGGGAAACAAATAATTCAATAATAAACAAAAACAATTCACACAAACTATGAAAAATGATATTGCCTCACAGAGAGAACTGTTATATTTGAAACTGCTTTCGCTTTCAATGTTAGATCATTGAAACTTAAGCGCAAACTACAATAGGGTGTAACGATGTTTTGCTTTTTGCAACTAAAAACACATAAATCAGAGATTGTGGGAATTGACGAGAGGGGAATAAATGAACTTGTTTGTTTGCCACAGAAATTAGTAACTATGTTTTTGTATATCTCTAACCAGTTCCCCTTTAAGTACCGTTGTAAATGTACAAAAGTTAATTTAATGTAATAAACACATCCATCTTCAATCAAGTGAGTCTGGTCGTAATTTTACGGTTAAATGGTTGTCTTCAATTTAAGTGCGTCTGTTTACTCTACATTTTGATAGCCAAATAAAACGAACGTAATGAAAGTAATTATCATTTTTTTATTTTGTAGTTTTTCTTCTATGAAAGAGAATGAAAGTAATTTGCTGAAAAGCTGCAAAAATGAACTTGTTTCTTTGTTACTTATAATAAAATAGGCGATGTAATATGTTTATCAAGAAATAAATTTAGCAACTTACATGGGTATTGAGTTTTGATTTTAGTGTTTTAGGCCAATAATGATGATGCTATGCACATCAATTTAAATTAGATTTTTGAAGTTATAAAAATGTCCATTTGATAATGTTGTCAAATGTTGTTCCCAAACAAATACAAGTAATAATTTTGATTTGTGTGTGAATAGTAGGATTTGTTGTTTGTGTTTATTAGACATATTTTTCATACTTTTCTATTAATTAGTATCCATGTTCATCTGTATTAGGTAATGGGTACCAAGGTCGAAAATGTTAAATTGAAAAATATATATTTTTTCTTAATTAGCATTAAATTGTGTCGAGGTAAAGTAAATTACAGTAGCGTTAACCCGAGTTTCTCTATTTTATTATATCCTACACCACAATGTGGAAAGGGTATTATAAGTTTGTTTTTTCGAAAAATTCATGTAACATCGCGAAATATTCGTCGTAGACCCCCATGTGGTATACCAAAATTCATAAATCGACGAGATGAAGCGACTTTGAGATGTGTGTCCGTCCATTAAAAATTGTACGCACGCTACAGGCCCCAAATATGGACATTTCTTCACAATCATGTGCTATACCAAAATTCATATATCGACAAGATGAAGCGATTTTGAGATGTGTGTCCGTCCATTAAAAATTGTACGCACGCTACAGGCCGCAAATATGGACCAATCTTCACGATCATTTTGTATGGAGGTCGGGTTCAGACCAGAATAGACACCTATAATTTTTGGCGATGATCGTGAAATTTTTAGGGGATGAAATGGGCCAAAAACTATATTTTTATCCAATTTTGTAGCGGCTCTGTAGGCCGCCATGGTAGTCTAATCGGCGTGAAATTTTATGTAAGGTTTCGGTTTACGACAGAGAAGTAGCTTGCAATATAACGTGATGATCAGATAATCTTTAGCGGGTTAAATGGACCAACGCTTTTGTGTGAAATTGGTAAAATTTTTAGTAAATTGACTATATTATTATTCCTGGAAACTATGTTAAAACCATGTAAGTTATATTTAGAAGAGGAACGCTTGACCTTTCCATTGATGCTAATTATGTTGATGTACGTGGTCAGATAACAGAGTTGCAGCCTAGTATATACAGGGATCCCTCAGTTTTAATTGTGGGTAGTGTAACCTTAATCACGCTAAGGGTCGCAGTTATGTTAGTACGGGATAATAGTTTTGGTTACGGATAGTACCGATTATTATTGATAATGATAGGATAGTATTAAGCATGTAATATTGACCATCACTTTTGTGTGAACAATATCCAAATTTAATTTTTAATCAGTAATTTAAATTCTGAAGGCATATTCGGACAACTTACGAAAACTAAACTTGGAAACCAACTCTAACGCCTGAACAAATTTTAAATGGAAGTTGGTTACACCTGGAAATTTTTTTGCTGATTGTGAAACTACAATCTTCATAGATGAAAAAAATTTTGAACCAAAGTATGTTGGGACGAAATTCGTTTCAGGCAATGTCGATTTAGCTCTGTGCGTCTGTCTGTCTGGTTAGTAGGTGCGCACGATAACTCTCGAACGGAACAACCGATTCGATTCAAATTTTACACTTAATAATATTTTGCCCAAACTTAGTTTATGTTCGGCCCAATCCTTCGGGTACCTCCCCCACAAAAGCTCAAAATTTTTCTGTAAAATTTGGGAAATCTTTGCACATCGTATTATTCTTTCCAGATATAGATCGGGTTCCAATATGGACTATATCGATCCACTCCTTCGGGTACCTCACACAAAATATTCGGAAAAAGTGAAGTTTAAGACCTCCTCCTCTTGGATCGTTTTGAATTTTCCAGCAGGTTGTCTTTGCGGTCTCCTTTACGACGCACAGTGGTTCAGAATCGTTTTTTCCTGGTCAAAATTATGTAAGTTTTGAACGGATAGAGATATTTTCATAATTCTTTTTTGCTAAACATATAACAAAACAAGTAAAAAAGAGTCAGTCGGCTTTGCCGACAGATATATACCCTCAGCCAATGTGAAGTGAAACTTTCACCTACGGACAGATCGGATGTATTTAAGGTCTCTTCAGAATTTTGTGCCCCTTTTGCGACATTTGAACTTGCCGACAAAAATGTGGATTAGTAGTTAACTGCATTAAGACAAAAATTTTGAACCTTTGTGGGGGAGGTACCTTTAGGGAGGAACGATATGGGCCATTAAATTTTGACAAAATATTAGGAGATCCAAATTTTAGACCAAATTGCCCCATTCAAGTGATATCGTCCTAGAAGTTGTGGACCCCATGAAACTAAGTTTGGATATAATATGACGAAGACCAAATCGGTTGAACAGTCCGAGAGTTATAGGGATTTTGGTAACCTTTCGGGCTGTTTTCATAAGAAATATGGACATGCCCCTGAAAAAACTTTTACCGTCGTAATGGAGGTAGCATATGCAAATCGCTTGAACAAAAATGAAAGTGAACTTATCCGAAATTGTGTGTGAGAGGTACCAAAAGGAGTAGACAAATATAGTCCATATTCGAACCTGATCTATATCTGGTAGATATATTAGGATCTGCAAAGTATGGATCACATCGGTCACTCCCTTTAAGAGTTATCGTGCGCACAATTTTTCCGAACATTTTTGAACTTTTGTGGGGGAGGTACCTGAAGGAGTGGACCGATATGGCTTATCTTCGAACTTAAACTATGTTTGGACACAATATTACGGAGGCTAAAATTTGGACCGAATCGGCACATCCGTTCGAGAGTTATCTTGCGCTCCATCCACTACACACGGTGTTATAGGGGCTTTTTGCATCTTTCAGGCTATTTTCTCAGGAAGAATGGACTTGCCCCTGATGAAACTTGTACCGCCGTATGGTGGGCAACGAATACAAGTTGTTGCAACAAAAATCAAAGCGATTTGAGAGCAGGTCCTAATCTGAACTTATCTGAAATTTTGTGTGGGAGGTACCCGAAGGAGTGGACCGATTGAGCCCATTTTGGAATTTTATCTAAGTTTAGTAGAAATTTCACGATGTGCAAAGTATGGATCAAATCGGTTTCTTCCTTCAAGAGTTATCGTGCGCTCAAATTTTCCGAACATTTTCGAACTTTTGTGGAGGAGGTACCGGAAGGAGTGGACCGATATAGCCCATCTTCGAACTTAAACTAAGTTTGGACAAAATATTACGAAAGCCAAATTTTGGACCGAATCGGCAGATCAGTTCGAGAGTTATCTTGCGCTCCAACCACTAACACGGTGTCATAGGGTTTTTTGTAAATTTCAGGCCCATTTTCTCAGGAAGTATGGACTTGCCCCTAATGAAACTTACAGCGTCGTATAGAGGACAGCGAATACAACTTGCGTAAACAAAAATCAAAGCTATTCGAGACCAGGTCCTAAACAGAACTTTTCCGAAATTTTGTGTGGGAGGTACCCGAAGGAGTGGACCGATTGAGTCCATATTAGAACCTTATCTAAGTTTGGTAGAAATTACACGATGTGCAAAGTATGAACCAAATCGGTTATTCCCTACAAGAGTTATCGTGCGCACAAGTTTTGTGACAATTTTTGAACATTTGCGGGGGAGGTACCTGAAGGAGTGGACCTATATGGCCCATCTCCGAACTTAAATCGAATCTGGACAAAATATTTCGATACCCAAAATTTGAACCGAATCGATTGATCCGTTCGAGAGTTATCGTGCGCACCAGCCAGCCAGACAGACAGACAGACGGACGGACATTGCTAGATCTACTCAAAATTGTCTGAAACGGATATCGTACAAACATACTTGGGGTCTAAAACCATTATTTCGATGAGGCACATTTTTGGTCGTATCAAAGTGTAAATACCCTCTTTAGCCTAAAGGCTGAGGGTATAATCAGCTTTCAAATAAACTATAAGCGGTCAAATTCGGCCTGGTAGCTGCAGAGAAACTCAAGGGCAAAATTAAAGTTTTGAGTTTTTTTTTTACTATTTTTCATCAAAATATCAGTGTATTTGTGTTTTTTTATCTTTCTATATATTAAAGATGGTCAAACGCCAATGAATAAACTATAAACGTACAAAAAAACGAAAAGAAAAAAATCAAAATTTTTTCACAACTTTAAAAAAAAATACAAAAAATTTTAATTTTTTCAAAAAGTAAAAAAATACTCCTTGGGTTTTCACAAAACTTATACATATAACTCGTATAAAAACTCATATACTTAAAAAAATTTCCATTTGTGTCAAAAAGCTGTAATTCAAATGACATAATCCGGTATGGAAAAACCAGACATTTTTGCCCATAAAATTTCAATAAATTTAAAAAAGTGTTAACGAACGAAAGGGTGCGGATACAAGAGTATATATCTATATATATAAAATTGAAATTTGTTTGTCTGTCTGTTTGTTTGTTTGTGCCTTATAGACTCGAAACCCGCTGAACAGATCTTACTGTAATGTTTAGGGTACATTGCTACATGGCCTGGAATGAAAATAGGCTATATAATTTTTTGAAATTTCGCGTTGATCTGGAGATATAGCATCAAAACCGGAGGTACCTCCAAAAAATGTAGATTTTGTATGCAAATATCTTTAGAACTATTACAGATACAATCTCCAAATTTTGTATGTGTGACGGAATTTGATGTAGAAATAAATTTACTACATTATATTTAAATCGGTTCAGATTTGGATATAGCTCCCACATACATATAGTTTCGGCCGATTTCCTTATTTTATGTACCAAACATGCTATATATGTCCAATTTCAATGAAATTTGGAATGTGTGGCGGAATTTGTTTTAGAAATAGATGTGCCAAATTATATTGAGTTTGGTTCAGATTTGGATATAGCTCCCATCTACATATATTTTCGGCCGATTTCCTTATTTTATGCACCAAGCACGCTATATATGTCCAATTTCGCTGAAATTTAGAATGTGTGATGGATATTGGCCTAGAAATATATGTGCCAATTTATTTTGAAATCGTTTCAGATTTGGATATAGCTCCTATATATATTTTCTGCCGATTTCATGTATTTGATGCACCAAACATACTATATATGTCCAAATTCACTGAAATTTGGAATGTGTTACAGAGCTTGGTCTAGAAATAAATGTGCCAAATTATATCGAAATCGGTTCAGATTTGGATATAGCTCCCATATATATTTTCGGCCGATTTTCCGCATTTGATGCACCAAACACGCTATATATGTCTAATTTCGCTGAAATTTGGAGGGTCTGACGGAATTTGTTCTAGAAATAAATGTGCTAAATTATATCGAGATCGGTTCAGATTTGGATATAGCTCCCATCTACATATATTTTCGGCTGATTTCCTTATTTTATGCACCAAACACGCTATATATGTCCAATTTCGTTGAAATATAAAATGTGTGACGGATATTGGCCAAGAAATATATGTGCCAATATATATCGAAATCGGTTCAGATTTGGATATAGCTCCTACATATATTTTCTGCCGATTTCATGTATTTGAAGCACTAAACACGGTATTTATATCCAATTTCAATAAAATTTGGAACATGTGACTGAACTTGGTCTAGAAATACATGTGCCAAATCATATCGAAATCGGTTCAGATTTGGATATAGCTCCCATATATATTTTCGGCCGATTTTCCGCATTTGATGCACCAAACACGCTATGTATGTCCAAATTCGCTGAAATTTGGAGGGTCTGACGGAATTTGTTCTAGAAATAAATATGCTAAATTAAATCGAGATCGGTTCAGATTTGAATATAGCTCCCATATATATTTTCGGCCGATATCCTGTATTTTATGCACCAAGCATGCTATATTTGTCTAATTTCGCTCAAATTTGGAATGTGTTACAGAACTTGGGCTAGAAATAAATGTGCCAAATTATATCGAAATCGGTTCAAATTTGGATATAGCTCCTGTATATATTTTCGGCCTATTTGCTGTATTTTATGCACCAAACTCGGTATATATGTCCAATTTCGCTGAAATTTTGAATGCGTAACAGGATTTGGTCTAGGCATAAATGTGCCAAATTATATCGAAATCGGTTCAGATTTGGATATTGCTCCTATATATATTTTCGGCCGATTTTCTGTATTTGATGCATCAAACACGCTATATGTGTTCAATGTCGCTGAAATTTGGGATGTCTGACGGATTTGTTCCAAAAATAAATGTGCCAAGTTATATCTAGGCCTGTTCAGATTTGGACACACTATATATGTCCAATTTCACTGAAATTTGGAAAGCGTGACGGAATTGGTTCTAGAGATAAATAAGACAAATTAAATCGAAATCGGTTCAGATTTGAATATAGCTCCCATATATATTTTCGGCTGATTTTCTGTATTTTATGCACAAAACAAGCTATGTATGTTCAATTTCAATGAAATTTGGAATGTGAGACTGGATTTGGTCTAAAAATAAATTTGACAAATTATATCGAGATAGGTTCATATAGGAATATAGCTTCCATATATATTTTCGGTCGATTTCATGTTTTTGTTACGTATGTTCAATTTCAATGGAATTTTGAAGACTTAGCAGTCAGTAGAAGTCATCATTATTTACACAAGTACTTATAGTTGGGAAGGAATTGTCCAAGGCTACAGCTATTAAGTATCATATCTTTGAGAAACTTCTTACGATTTATGTTTTATTATGATATATCTAAATCATTAGGAATACTTATAGGCGGAAAAGTCGGAGGAGTGTTACCTCCTGAAACATACAAAAATACCATAGTAGCTCCATAACAACCCTGAATAGGTATATAACGCCTTCATATATCCTATATTTATTCCTTAAAATATTAAAAACGTTAATATAATTATGCATTCCATTATATTTTATCGTAGTCGGGGCAGCAAAGCGCACCGGATTCAGCTAGTGGACTTATATATGTGAAAAAAAAACATTATTCCAAAGTTGTTCTACAATAGTTCTAGTCCACTAAATTTCCAATTTCATAAAATGTAGTACCTGAGGAAAAACAAAATAGCTCATGTGGTGTAATCGCTATGGAAATTTATTAAAACGTTTTTTAAAGGCCACATTTCTATCAATCTTTTAAAAACCAATGAACAAAAATTACATATTTCCCAAAAAAAGGAAAAATTTTCGTCTTTAGGGATACCCACGCCTACACCTTTCAATATTTTGACCTAATTTTTTGGTTTCCATAGTTTTAATATCGACACCTCCAAATAATAGTATGCTAAGTCTAAAAAGTGAGTTTTGCAGGAGAAGCTCTCAAAGTTTGGAAATTTTTTTGTACTTCAGTACTATGCTAAGTCAATATTTGTTTATAACTTCGTTTCGGATTGGCCGATCATTACCAAAATTAGACAGAATTTAAGTTAAAGGACGTTCGACACCTCCAAATAATAGTTTGCTAATTCTGAAAAGCGAGTTTTGCAGGACAAGCTCTAAAAGTTTGGAAATTTCTTTGACCTTCAGTACTATGCTAAGTAAATATTTGTTCATAACTTCTGTTCGGATTGTCCGATCATTACCAAAATTTGACAGAATTTAAGTTAAAGGACGTTAAATATATAAATGTAAAGACCTTGAAAACATGCTAAGTCGACTTAGCATACTATTGTTTGGAGGCGTCGATATGTTTACTATCGAATCCCATATAGAAATTAAATATCTTTAACAAAACAAACTTTTGATTTTTGGCCTGGAAAATCAATTTCTGAAGTCCATACTTCCTTCAATAATGACCTAACCCTGACGGCACCAACTTAAATGGCAAACCGGCAAGATAAATCTCGCACGGAGTTTCGTATTGGTCTAAACTTTGCACATAGTATTATTTTATCCAGTCATGTATCAGGTTCGAATATGAACTGAACTGGACTGGTCTCCGATCTTTTTGAATTTTTTTTTGCAGAAGATGGTTTTCAAGTTCCTTATTACAACGGTAACATTTTTTTCCTGAGTAAGTCCATAGGTCCTGAGATAATGACCTAAAAGCTCAAAAAAACCTGCCGGCACATACTAAAATGGCTAGTGTGCAATATAACTCTCAAACTTTTTCAAAAATTTCATCAAAATTAATTTTAACGTAATTTAATATCTTCGATTTGACATACACTTAAAGGAAATTACGTTGTATCAATAAAAATTGTCATTGATTTTGAAACAACGTAAGACTTCATTGTATTAATGAAGAAGTTTCATTGAGTTTCATAAAATAACTATTAATAAAGAAATATCATTGTATAATTGAAGAAATTTCATAGGAATAATGAAAAACTTCTCTACAAAGTGGTGTCTTAAGGCACGCCGTTCGGACTCGGCGATAAACAGTAGGTCCCATATCATTGAGCTAATATGAATCGGGGTGCACTCATTGGTATGAGAGAAGTTTGTGGAACAATTATAATGAAGAATCTCCTTATTGTTATTTAATGAAACTTTTCATTTATTCAATGAAACTCTACGTTGGTTCAAAATCAATGAAACATTTTTCTTTCAGTGTAGCCCCACATTACGGTACCACAGATTCCGGGTATTTTAAAGCAAACTCGTGATACAAACTCAATTTGTTTTATATACAAGGGCTGAACGATAACTCTCTGGCCTAACAATGAAGACGCGAATAATTTCCATCAGAAATAGTTTTATTGTTTTCTTAAGTAGTCTGCAGCAGGATTTATATGCCTTTTCATGGGCTCAAACCAATTGTTGAATCCCTTTTTCCACTCGGATTTAGACACCTCAAAAACATGGCTTTTGAACGCTTCTGGCTACGAAAATCGTTGACTTTTTTCTTAATATGCTGGAATCAAATAAAGTCATTGGATCGCCAGACAGGGCTGTACGGCGAATGACGCATCTATTCCACGTTTTATCCGGTCAAACAGCCGCTGGTTTGAATCGATGTGTGAGAGCTCGCATTGTCATGATGCAGAATAATTCGTTTTCTCTTTTTCGTTTTTCAAATTTCTCAAGAGACTTTTGACAAACAATTTGTAGTGTACCACTCAAAATTAATCGTCCTACATTTCAGACGCCGTATAGTCGCCATACGGTCAGATTCCCGAAGATACAGGCGACCATTTACTTCGAAGTTCTTCTTACAAGAACAACTTTCGTTGGATTTGGCTCGCTTTCGAAGACATAAAGGGACGATTCCTGTTTTGCTTCGGGCTCCTAAGCATAGATCCAAGATTCGTCGTCTGTGACATCCTTATAAGCGTCGTTTGGAGCACATCTATCGTTTTTATACCCTCAGCATTTATGCTAACGAGGGTATATACATTTTCATACGGGCAAAATGTGCCTAATCGAAATAATGGTTTTAGACCCCAAGTATGTTTGGACGAAATCCGTTTCAGACAATTTGGAGTTGATTTAGCAATGTCCGTCCGTCCGTCGGTCTGGCTGGCTGGCTGGAGCGCACGATAACTCTGGAATGCATCAACCGATTCGGTCCAAAATTTGGCTTTCGTAATATTTTACTCAAACTTAGTTTAAGTTCGAAGATGGGCTATATCGGTCAACTCCTTCCCGTACCTCCACCATAAAAGTTCGAAAATGTTCGGAAAATTTTTGAGCACGATAACTCTTGAAGGAAGTAACCGATTTGATGCATACTTTGGACACCGTTAAATTTCAACCAGACTTAGATGAGGTTCCAATATGGACTCAATAGGTTCACTTCTTCGGGTACCTATCACACACAATTTCGGGGCATACGACGGTACAAGTTTCATCAGGGGCAAGCCCATACTTCCTGAGAAAATAGCCTGAAAGATGCAAAACTGTGTGTAGTGGTTGGAGCGCAAGATAACTCTAGAACGGATCTGCCGATTCGGTCCAAAATTTGGCCTTCGTGATATTTTGTCCAAACAAAGTTTAAAATCGAAGATAAGCCATATCGGTCCACTCCTTCAGGTACCTCCCCCACAAAATTTCAAAAATGTTCGGAAAAATTGTGCGCACGATATCTCTTGAAAGGAATGACCGATGTAGTCTATACTTTGCACATCCTAATATATCTACCAGATATAGATCTTGTTCGAATATGGACTATATTTGTCTACTCCTTCTGGTACATCTCACACAAAATTTCGGATAAGTTCACTTAAAGACCTGCTCTCGAATCAGTTTGATTTTTGTTGAAGCGATTTGCTTTCGCTACCTCCATTACGACGGTAAAAGTTTTTTCAGGGGCAAGTCAATATTTCTTGGCAAAACAGCCCGAAAGGTGTAAAAACCCCTATGTCAACATATGTGGCGGTCGGAGAGCACGATAACTCTCGAACTGTTAAACCGATTGGGTCCAACATTTGGTATTCGTCATATTATACCCAAACTAAGTTTCATGGGGCAATACCGGTCCACAACTTCCGGTACTTCTCCCCAATATTTAAAAAATGTCAGTAAAATGCTAGGACAATATCACTTGAATGGGGCAACTAATTTGGTAAAAACTTTGGAGCTCCCAATATTTTGTCAAAATTTAGTCTAACTTCTAAAGTGGGGAGGACCGATCCCCACAAAAGTTCAACATTTGTTTCTTAGTGCAGTTAAAGTGAAGGTTTCACTTCAGCAAAGCCGACTGACACTTTTTTTACTTGTTTACTTGTTTATTAGGATAAAACTGTCAAACTGTCCAAAAAAATCAAAAATTCAAATGGCCCCTGGCAACTCGTGGTGTTTCATATAATCCTTTTTATTCCCACCTCTTGATTGCTAAAGACACACAAGCTATGGTACTACCATCTTTCAAAGTGACTCATAGATTTTTTACCCATTTAACA
The DNA here is from genome assembly GCF_047663935.1 of Musca autumnalis. NCBI lineage: Eukaryota > Metazoa > Arthropoda > Insecta > Diptera > Muscidae > Musca > Musca autumnalis. Next base: position 224,310,757 of record NW_027411866.1, read on the forward strand.
ATCGTCTTCTACATCGTCTATCTGCATTAAACGTTGTATATTATTAAACATGTATTAAGTACTCGCTTAAAAATTATATGTTACTTATGTCGTTCTTCACATTCACTTTAGCTCTTCCGCACTCATGTTCATGTGAGCTAAGAGTACAACAAAAAAAGAAATAACCAGCACTTTCACTGTAAATGGCAAATGCCAAATAGATTTCAAATATGAGATGCCTCATAAATGCTATGCAAGGTGCTATGCATTAACCTTTATTACCCCCCCATCCCTTTCCCTCCTTTTTTCTTGCTATCTTTACAATGAATGCCTGGTCAAACTAAGGTTTTATCATTAAGCCAACAAAAAACGTAGTATGTATGTACGAAGTATGTGTTCATAGAAATGTTATGACCACTTGGTTGGTGTTGATGTTCAGATGTAGTTTAAAACTCATAAATCATCAAATATGGTTTTTATGCAGTTGTAACTGTAATCTTCAACAGCTGTAAAGGGGGGAATTGGAATAACCACACAAAAATTCGGTAATAATTAAATTTTATTTCCCTTAAACATATTCAAAATATATAAGGGCTTTAACATTTTGATGCATTTCCAAGTGGAGCTTAAAAATGGGGTATGAGGACGAGTATTAATCTCAATATTTTCAATTTTCATTGATGTAATTATAGGCTCTCTAAGAAGAGAAGCCATTTATACGGAGTGAACCATAAAATCTGTGTTAACACCTTTCATTTTTGTTTCTCAACGCCAACTTATGATGGCATAAATGATTATCTATCTACCAAGTAACACCATTACCACCATTGTAATAAGCGTTTTGTGTGGTGGCACAATATGCATGTCCGGTAAATAAGTCGAACCATCTATCCAACAGTAATTAAAACTTCTAATTTTGGTTGATTATTTAATAAGCGATTAGATGGCGGTCAATAGACAACGTAAATGTGTTTGCATAATATTTACAAGCGTTTGAGCGTATTGTGCTTTTATGGTGGTTTATGGATGGCAGAAGAGTCACAATTGTACATGTTTAATGTATTTGTTATTGCTGTTGTTGCTGTTTTTTCGGTTATGACATAACCCGTACTATTGGATAATTCCATTTGATTACTCGGTAGCTCTGTGGCTACTTGCCAAAGAAAAGTGTTTTTGGTAACTGTTGGTTAATAATTATCGACAACCGTTAGACCGGCGCTGTAAGCTATTGCAAATGGCTTGGCCCTAAATCCGAAATGCACATTTGAGGTAAATCGATAATTGTTGCAATTATATTATTACATAATGTTTTCGAAATTAACTATTGAAAGTAGTCCGAAAAAAGCTTGAGAATGAAATTATTTTAATAGTGCACGGTATAAACCTCGGTATACCCAAACTGTGGGGTATGTGTGACCAATACAACACTTAATTATTTAGGTATATATATATATACTTAAATATATATATAATAGTATATTTTTTCTTAAAGTGGAACTCATAAAAAGTTCGACCCGGCCGATCTTAACGACGTTCTTACTTTTTTTATTTTAGTTAAATCCGTCTGCCTGCAAAACCAAACTTAGACTAAGTTTGGAAATTGACTACTTTTGGCCACTCCTTCGGCTACTTCCCTCACAAAATTTAAATATATTTTTTTTAATTGTGACATGTTTCACTGGGTGACGTAGGGGATGGAAGATACCAAGGAACGGTCCTGACCGGCTTTAACATGGCAAAGCCCAGGATTTATCTTGGTCCCTCTTTCAAGTGGACACTGACCTCCCCGTGGTGTCACCTGGGGAACTGCCTTTAACGCCCGTTAAAGGTAGTGAGCTAACATGTGCCGCGCGTTCGCCTATAAGAACGTTAAAAACTTGGGTTTGGGCGTCGGGTTAGTAACCTTCTCATAGAAAAAAACAGCCTTCTATGAAAAAAACGAAAGAAAAGAAAAACAAACCCCTCTAAAGATGACGAACCCCGCAAACGTTTTAAGGACCATGATCTGCGAATCTGCACCTGGAATGTTCGCACTCTTTATAGAGAAGGTGCAGTCTTCGCATTGGCAGACGTACTTGAAAAGTACAAGGCCGATATTACTGCCATACAGGAAATACGATGGATTGGGAAAGGCGTCACAACAACACCTAAAGGTGACGCACTGTATTATAGCTGCCATGACGTTAAGCATGAGTTTGGTTGCGGATTTGTAGTTAGTCGGAGACTAAAACATCTGGTATCCAGCTTCACCGTAGTGAATGAAAGACTTGCTACAATTCGATTAAAAGCGAAATTCTTCAACATCAGCTTTATTTGCGCTCATGCTCCCACTGAATACAAGGACGAACAGACCAAAAATATATTTTATGAGCGCTTAGAAGAAATATATGGCCGTTGTCCTGCCCATGACATTAAAATTATTCTAGGTGATTTTAATGCCAAAATTGGAAAGAAAAATATCTTTGGCCCAACAGTCGGAAAATTCAGTCTCCACAATGAAGCATCTGACAATGGCATGAGGCTGATAGACTTCGCAGCGGCAAAAAACATGGTAGTTAGCAGCACCAAATTTAAACATCTCGACATCCATAAGGGCACCTGGCTGTCTCCAAATCAGTAAACAAGAAATCAAATTGATCACGTTGTGATAGATGGAAGACATGCATCAAGCGTGTTTGATGTACGATCGTTCCGAGGAGCAAACTCATAGACTCGGACCACTACCTTGTTGCAGCAAAGGTACGTACCTGATTAAAAGTAGCAAACAAAGTGCGAGCAGACACAACACGGAAGTTGGACATCGGTAAGAAGCAATCACAACTGATAGCCACAGCATATTCCACTCAACTAGCCCAATTGGATATCAGGACAATGGCAAAACATTGCCCAATCCATGCAAACAGCTGCAAAATCAGTATTTGGATACCAGAGACCTCCACCAAGGAATTCATGGTATGACCAGGAGTGTCGTGCTGCTATCGAAGAGAAAAATGCGGCATATAGGACTACTTTACAATCAGTAGCAACGCGTATCGCACTAGAGAGGTATCGGGAGAAAAGGAGAGAGGAGAAACGTCTTTTCCGCAGGAAAAAGAGAGAGATGGGAAAGCAGGAGTGTGAACAAATCGAGATATACAGGTGACAGAATGAAGTACGAAAATTCTACCAAAGAGGGAAACATCAAACTGATGGCCTTGGAACTGGCACATCCTCCTGTAGAGACCAGCAAGGTAATCTGGTAACTGATACAGATAGTGTGCTTAGGATATGGAAAGAATATTTTTCAAACCTGTTGTATCCAGGGAAGACGACGAAGATACCACAGATCCAATCCCAGAAGATGGTATTGAATGTATACCGCCCAGCCAAGATGAGATAAAGACAGCAATAAACCGGCTGAAGAATCATAAAGCAGCAGGAGCCGATGGCTTACCAGCCGAGCTGTTCAAAGCCGGAGGCGACACGTTGATAAGGTGTTTTCATCAGCTAGTTAGCACCATCTGGCATCCTGTGTCCCGTCCACAAGAAAGGAGATAAGACTATATGCTCTAACTATAGGGGCATAAGTCTTATTCCGATTGCCTACAAGATCATGTCAGGAATATTGTGCGAACGACTAAAGCCTATGGTCAACGAGATAATTGGACCATACAAATGCGGCTTTAGACCTGGCAAGTCCACCATTGACCAGATATTTACCCAGCGGCAAATCCTGGAGAAGACCCAAGAGATGCAGATCGACACCTTCCACCTTTTTGTCGATTATAAAGCAGCCTTCGACAGCCCCCTACGTTCAAAGTTATTCCAGGCCATGTCTTAATTTAGTATCCCCGCAAAGCTCATTCGGCTTTGTAAAATGACTTTAACTGACACGAGATCCTCAGTTAAAATAGGAAAGAACCTCTCCGAAGAATTTTGTACCAAAAGAGGTTTCAGGCAAGGAGACAGCTTCTCGTGTGATCTCTTCAATATCCTGCTGGAAAAGATTATTCGAGAGTCAAACATCAAAAGAAGTGGTACAATCTACACCAATAGCCACATGTTACTTGCTTATGCTGATGATATAGACATCATGGGACGATCAGTAAAAGAAGTAACCGATACCTTTATGAAGGTCGAAGGAGAATCTGCTAAAGTGGGTCTGGCGGTAAACGGCGGGAAGACTAAGTTGATGGTGTGGACGCGCAATGCGTCCATAGAGATCTGTTGATGTTGGTTCCTATAATTCTGAGGTAGTAAAAGACTTCGTCTACCTCAGCACCGCCGTAAACACAACAAACGGCATAAGTTGTGAAATAAAAAGAAAAATTGTATTGGCTAACAGATGCTACTTTGGCTTAAGTAAGCAGTTTAAAAACAAAGCCACATCTCGTCAAACAAAAATAACGCTTTACAAAACACTGATACTACCCGTGCGTTGACCGTAAATATCGACGTCGCATAAACCACGAGCTGTATCTGTTATACAACGACATCAATATAGTTAAACGTATCGAGATACAGCGATTGCGTTGGCTAGGCCATATCATAAGAATGAGCCATGTTGAACCCGCTAAAAGGCGTATGATTATGAGCCGCTTGGCGGTGCACGCAGAATTGGCAGGCTAAAGAATAGAAAGAAGCAATAGACAGAGAGAAATGGAGATCTTTTCTTAGTTCGTCCTATAGAACAAATGTTCTGTAATGGACCAGCTAAGTAAGTAAGTAAGCAACGCGTACCAAAGAGTAAAACATCAAACTGATGGTTTTGGAACTGACACATCCTCCTGTAGAGACCAGCAAGGTAATCTGGTAACTGATACCATCTGGCAGGAAGAACGCTAGATTTTTTTGTCAAATATAATTCGAGTTTCAAAATGGACAAATGATTTATGGATACTTCTTCGATTGTATTGTATAATTCTTTCCTCGGGGAAGGGGCCCAGAAAGGTCCCAATATTGAGAGCGAGTGAAGGCATGCTCCTCCCGCACAAAATGCAGTTAAGTCAGAGGTGATATGGCCCCGAAATATTCAAATATTGGGGCGACTTCTTCATGCACCTTCCGAATAAAAGTGAAATTTAAACTCCTAAACCTTGACGCTGAAAATTCAATAAATAAAATTTCCTTTTCCTTAAAAAAACGATCTGATCTTTGCACATTTTTTTTTTTTTTTGCTTACTTCTCCTCTAATATTTCCTTGATTGGACATCATAAAACTCATAAATCAATAATCTGCAATTATTTTTACATTCAATCAATTGTTTAATAATTTGTAAAAAAAATACAACACCTCAACCGGACAAGCATGTGTCTCGCATTTATGTTCGTTCACACGCACCTTAACGCTTAAATGATAGAAATCTCTCTCATTACTCACCAACGCCAACAACAGCACAAAAAATATTTAAAAATCAATGAATTTCGTTTGCTGCTGTTGGCTGTCTTCAGCTTCTTCCTCTTCACCAGCTCCCCCTCTGGCATGAACAATGAAAAAGAAAGTGTTTTTTTTTTTCGGGGCATATTTGTTATGAGTTTTTAGCGGCTTTAGAGTGGTTGAGGGAGTGGTGGCCCCTAAACATCTTATCATTCTGCTTCTTCTTCCACTATGTTTTCTTTACACCTTCCCAAGTAGTTCTGTTGTAAAGCAAACAACTATGGGTGCTTGGCTGGTTGTCATTGATTGGACAAATCCTAATTTATGTTTAGGTGTTTGCTTAGACCATGTAGACGAATTGGTTTTTTTCTAAACTTTTTTTTGAAAACTTTGAAACTTAAGAAGACGAAGAAATAGAAGATGAAAACAAAATGTAAAAGAATGCTGCTGTTGTTGCTGATTATTCAAGTATGTTTTCTTTTATGTTAATTAGCCAAATTAGTAGAAGTAGTGGTGATGGAGCTGAAGTGAGATTAATGTTGGTTTCTAAAAATCCCGCGTGCTGTTGTTTTTTAACATTGTTGCTAGTTTGGTAATCTTCTATTTGACCATTGATGTAATCTCAAGCTTTTGTTGTACTTTTTGTTATTCTTTATTTCACAATTAGTGTGGTATTGTTATTCGTCTCATTTAAAGTGATGACATTGAGTGAAAGAAGAAAACCTTTTCTTTTTATTAACGAACTTAATCGACGCTAAGTATTTGTTATGCTAATGGAAAAAGTTATAGCATTGATTTTTATTTACAAAATTTCTAAACTGAATAATTTTTTAGTTTTGTTTGATTTTTTAAAAAATAGAGGTAATAAATCTAACGTTTAAAACAATTTATAATATTTTATTCAGAGAGTCAATCATGTTTCACACATTCATACATACATATGTACACGCAAAAAAACGACCTCTCTAATATATGTCCCAAACATATTTTGCAGCAAACATATATATGTTTGCAACAGTCCCAAACATATATGTATATGTTTGCAACAGTCCCAAACATAATATATGTTTGGGTGGAAACAAATATATGTTTGGGTGCAAACATATATATGTTTGGGTGCAAAGATATTTATGTTTGGGTGCAAAGACATATATGTTTGGGTGCAAACAAAGATATGTTTGGGTGGAAACAATTTTATGTTTGGGTGCAAAAAAAATAGAAACCCAAAAGGCACAAAAAAAAACAAACACATGCACCAGTGGGCGCTTACTGAGAGCAAGGGAGCTTAATATTCAATGTAAAACACTTTAAAATGTGTGCTCACTTGCTCTCAGTAAGAACTCACTGGCTATCTCTATAGTATACATAAAAATGTTGTGGTTTTTTTATTGAAAGGCAAAAGAACAACAAACATAACACACTTTAATAAAAGAAAAACTGATTGAAATAATTTGTAAATAGTCACACTTTTAAAAAGGAAAAATATATAGAAACGTAGTTGAACGCTTCTCCTTAGTTGTGAAATAAAACAAATTGTCCTCATAGTTGAAATCATCAGCGGGGAATCGGCATCTACAATCAAATGATTATGTAATGTAATAAATAAATATGGATATGCCATATTTCAAATATACGTAAGTATGTATGTAATTACCAATATTAAATGCGATTTCTTCCTTATCCAATAAAATAATTCCATTCATTTTAATTATAAAATTTATTGGGCATTTAATTTACTAAAAAGCACAATTTCTTTAAGAAAACACAAAACACTGATTTATTCACTCACTTTACCGACTTGACTCTACAAAGGCAACTAAAACACTGAAGAAAGAAACAAATATAATTCATATCATTTCTTCTTTTCTTCTTCGCCAGCTAAGTTGGTTAACAACAACAAAACAAGAAACACACGAGTTTGACGCATACATGCCACCAAAGCCCCCTTCTTCGCTTCTACGTCTTCTATTATACAATACACACAACTCTTCATTATAAAACAGCATTCCACAGCCGCGAGAGCACTGTTATTACTCTCGTTGACAAACATCCTCTCTCAACCCATGAAAAAAATGTTCTAACATAAAAAATATGTTTTACCCAAACATATGAAATTATATTTGTTTGCAACCGGTCCCAAACATATATTTGTTTGGATCCAAACATATTTCTAACATAAATTTTTCTGCGTGTATGTATTTTGATTTCAACACTTCACCTGGGATAAATTCCTCTGCTCATAGTAAATTCCTCTGTTCTATAATAAGGAGGTCTGAAAAGTATTCGCACAAACATTCCAGAAGGGACGGGGGGAACTTTTCCCTTTCCCTGAATTCTTAGGAAACTGTAAAACCAATTAATGACGCTGATTATCTTTTACATGGCAAAGTGAAAAATTTTTCTTGCTTGTTGACTCTTCCCTGCAAACATTTGCTATCGGTTTTGTACCCAATTGGTCACTTAAAGACGATTTTACCAACGAATGCCATAATCGCATTCTTATACAAAAAGATGATAGCCCCCAAAGAACGGTACCTGCCGATTTTCGGTATTTTGAAGGTTGTGGCCACATAATCCACCGAAATGGCTGGAATTTGGCATTTGGTCTTCATTTGGGTTATTAAACTTTCCATATGGAATTTGTCGCGATAGGTCCACGCCTTAGTATAGCCCCCCTAGAACGCTGACTCTCTACTTCCGGTATTTTGAAAGTATGACCTTAATATTCTCCCGAAATGGCAAAAATATGGTATTTAGTTTTCGGTACCTCCCTATTTCCGGTATTTTGAAGGTTGTGGCCTCAATATTCCACCGAAATGGCTGAAATTTGGTACTTAGTCTTCGTTAGGGGTATACAACTTTTCCCCAGAAACTTGTCGATAGAGGTTCACGTCTTAGTATAGCCCTCTTAGAACGGTACCTCCATATATACGGTATTTTGAAGGTTTTGGCCGAAATTTGGCTGGTTTTGGCTGAAAGTTAGTATTTAGTCTTTGTTGCAGGCAAAAACCTGTATGACTGAAATTCGTCGGTATAGGTCTACGTTTCGATATTGCCCCTGTAGAACGATACCTCCTGATTTTCGTAATTATAAAGGTTGTGACTTCAATATCATTGGCGCTAAATATGAATCGGGTTGCACTCATTGATATGAGAGAAGTCTCCCTTGTCCCATATGGGATGTTGTGGAACAATGATATTATGTTGACCTCAATATCCCACCGAAAAATTGAAATTTGTTATTTAGTCTTCCATGGGGTTTAAAATATTCCAGAAGAGAATTATCAGTATAGGTCCGCGGGCTCCTATATCTCCCATAGAAGCGTGCCTTTTGAATTTCGGTATTTTTAAGGTTTTGCCGAAATATCGGAAAATTCTTTGAGTCTAAAAACTTTCCGCCAGGTATTTGTAGGTATAGATCGACGATTTGATATAGCCTCCATGGAACGGTACGTGCCTAATTTCGGTATTTAGAAAGTTATCCACATTGTTTTTACGAACTTGCTGAAATTTGGTATTTAGTCTTCAATACAACTCGTGGTGGAGGGTATAACAAGTTCGGCCTGGCCGAACTTAACGCCGTTTTACTTGTTTATTTTTGTTTGGTTGTTATTGTTGACCTTGTAGTGTATTATAATGTTATCGATAACACACACTCAGAGATCCCAAATTTCAGCTGTTCTGATATTCCTCTATCAGCTGTTTACCCAACATATGTTTTGATTTTGTTTACTTCTAAGGATAATAAAGGAAACTAGAATTAAGCTATCCCGTTACTTTAGTTTATAAGTAAGATAATTTTTAAAATAAATTCAATTAGGTTTTTACTAGCCGATCTGTTGGTATATAATAAAAACTAGTTTGTTTTCATTAAAGCACTCTTAAGTGCTTAACTCAACATTTTTGTACTGGCACTATTTAGTGCCTACAAAGGAAACCTTTTTAGAGCCAGTGGCGTTTCGAAGCGCCGACTTAAAACCCATAGGCATTCCTTGTTTGGGTTATTTTGTCGTAAGGTTTTTTTATTTAATTCATTATTTTATAAACGTATGTTGTAGAAATACTTAGGAATTGTCGCCTATGTTAATTTTGTTATCTGAAAAGTGCGATGACGCCTGACCTGGTAATCGAACCCCGGGCAACGAGCATGCTTACCATTGCACCACCGCACAGTGGTTCAGCATCGTTTTTTCCTGGTCAAAACTCTGCAAGTTTTAAACGGATAGATTTATTTTCATAATTCTTTTTTTGTTCGACAGATAATAATTTCAGCTTCCGACAAATTACAAGACACCAATTTCGATCTGGCGGTTGCAGAGGAATTCAAGGTCAAATTTAAAAATGTTAGTTTTTTTCATCTTTTGCATCAAAATATGAGTGTTTTTGAGTTGTTCATATCTTCTAACTCATATGTTCCCAATAAACAAAACATTAAATTACAAAAATTTAAAAAAAAATGTTTCAAAAAAAATTAAAAATTTTTTTTCCAATATTGCGTTTTCATAAAACTCTTATGAACCTTATAAAAACGCGCATATTAAAACAATGTCCATTTGTGTGAAAAAGCTATAATTAATATGGTAACGGTATGAAAAAACACACACTTTTAACCATGTAATTTCAAAAAATTAAAAAAAGTGTTAAACGGACAGAAGTGAAAACACGGAACTGTTTCCTAAAAGTTCTAGTCCACTAAACTTGGAATTTCACGAAAAAATTTAGTACCTGTGATAACAAAAAACAATGAACACAATATATGTTATAGTTTCTGAGAAATAGCTGTATCGTTCTCCAGAAATTTTGCAAAAATTACGTATTTTTCAAAATTGGGAAACATTTTTGGTCTTTAGGAGTACGCCAAAGAATGGGGGTTTTGGCCAGGAAAATCGATTTCTGAACCACTGTGCGTCGCATATAATCCTCTACAGACATTGAAAATAGACCCGTCAGTTTGAAATTCCAGCCACATATCATTCCCTTCAAGACAATGATATTAATCGGGTTAATATATCCGTAAATGGGTACCTATTTTTCGATTTTTTTTCTAAAATTGATATTTTGAGACACTGATTTCAAGTAGTATGTACAATTAATGCCCGGATTCGATACCTATTTCCAATTTTTAGATATGGTAACAATACACATCCACGTAATGCGAGGAGTATTTCCGCCGTATAGAACTTCTCTACTCTTCTGTCATTGTTATAACAGTATATTTATTATACTTTTCTAAGTTCGTATTCCTGCTTAATCTGGATCTGAGCCTATCTCCAGAAATGTGGCTACTTCTATGGATTGTAGTCACAGAAATACTAGAGTTAACTGAGAAGCTTTTGTAAGGCAATATAAGAGGTGCAGTATGTCGTACGATCCTTGCCCTATAGGAATTCAGACGGATCCCGAGCGCAGATGAGCCAAAACTCTCCGAGGACATCCAAACCTGTTTGATAGGCTTGTTGATCTAGGGATCTCTCTTGTAACGCTGGACCTCTCCTTCTAGATCATGAAGATCCCTCCACATATGCCTGCGTGTGGGGTGTTTGTCCGACCGACTTATCGCGTTATATGAGGTCAACAAGGTTTCTTTATCTGCACGACTAGGGACTGCTGCCGACTAAGGACTGGAGGACCTTATTCCTACATTTCATACTGTCGCAGATAGCTGTGGCATGAGCGAATGAGATGAACATGCTGTCGAATGTAACCCCTAGAAATTTTGGGTTAGTTTATAGTGACAATTCTGCTACCATCGACATTCAATTCATTCAACTTAGTTCTCACCTCTACCCTTCATGTGTTGAACAGAGAGGCCGTAGATTTAGTGGCATATATTTGCACATACCTCGCGTGGAAAAATATGGTAAATTCAGTCAAATAGGAGTTCATCCTTTCACAAATGACTTCAGAGAAGGTACGATGTCAATGCCGTCTGGAGGGGGCGGAATACTGGAGAGGTAGAAGTTAAACAGTTCCGGAGATATCACCCCACTGTTTTACCATACGGGGCTTGGACTTCTTATTCCTGAATTCCACTTAAGACTGGCGTCCCCACATATAATTGATTATCCATAGTTTCAAACATGGCCAGATAGTAGTCTGCTCGATGTCCTCAAACAGCGTGGGGTGCTTGACAGAATCAAAGGTTTTTGATAAGTCTAGCGGCACCACTGTTCGTTCTATCACACGGCATGCTATTGCTGAGTCCTCGACTAATATGTTTAGAGTTGGCGTACAGCGCTTTGTGGTGCTGTTTACAGAACACATTCTCACGATCGGCAATAGGAAAGCTATTTTTGACGTAGTACGACGTGCTACGGGCGACAAAATCGAAATTGGTCTGTATGATTCACTTTTCCTGGCATCCTTGCTTGGCTTCAGTGGCGGGACCACCCTGCCCATTTTGCAGACTTCGGGAATAATGTGGGTGGCTAGCGACAGGTTGATAACTTTAGTGAAATACTCGACTCCTCCTCATTCAACTGTTTCAGCATTAACTTGGAGATTCCATCTGTGCCCAAAGCTTTGGATTATTTAGAGTTCCTGATGCATTCGTAACATCACCCATTGTAAATTGTCGTGGTTCATCCTCGGCAGGACACATACTATTCTCATTGGTCGATAAACTGTCGATTAAAATAACTTTCACACCTCTTCGGAGCGTAACGTCGCCAAATTGATGGAGGTCCTATCTTCCTTCTTTCTACTCATCTCGTGTGTTACCCCAAGTATGTTTGGACGAAATCCGTTTCAGACAATTTGGAGTTGATTTAGTCATGTCCGTCGGTCTGTCTGTCTGGATGGAGCGCACGATATATCTCGAATGGATCAACCGATTTGGTCCATTATTTGACTTTCCTTATATTTTGTCCAAACTTAGTTTAAGTTCGAAGATGGGCTATATCGGTCCACTACTTCCGGTACCTCCCCCACAAAAGTTGGAAAATTTTCGGGAAATTTGTGCACACCATAACTCTTGAAGGGAGGAACCTATTTAACCCAAACTTTGCACATAGTGAAATTTCTAGCAGCCTTAGATGTGGTTCCAATATGGACTCAATCCGTTTACTCCTTCGGGTACCTCCCACACAAAATTTCGGATAAATTTGAATTAGGACCTGCTCTGGAATCGCTTTGATTTTTGTTGCAACAACTTATATTCACTTCCCCTATATGACGGTACAAGTTTCATCAGGGGTAACTCCATACTTCCTGAGAAAACAGCTTGAAAGGTGCAAAAAAACCCTATGCTACAGTGTGTAGTGGTTGGAGCGCAAGATAACGAGCGGATCTGCCGATTCGGTCCAAAAATTTGGCCTTCGTAATATTTAGTCCAAACATAGTTTAAGTTCGAAGATAAGCCATATCGGTCCACTCCTTCAGGTACCTCCCCAACAAATGTTCAAAAATGTTCGGATAATTTTTTTTAGGGGCAAGTCTATACTTCTTGTGAAAACAGCCCGAAAGAAGTAAAAACCCCTATGGCACCATATGTAGTGGCTGGAGAGCACGATAACTCTAGAACTGATCAACCGATTTGGTCCAAATTTTGGCCTTCGTCATATTTTGTCCAAACTTCAGTTTCAGTTCGAAGATATGCAATACCGGTCCAAAGCTTCCGGTACTTCCCCCAATATTTAAAAAATTTCACTAAAATGGTATGCACGATATCTTTTGAACGTGGCAACTAATGTGGTCCAAACTTTGGATCCCATAACATTTTGTCCACATTTAGTTATACTTCTATCCCATATCCCACTTCTATCCCATATCGGTCCCCTTCTTAGGATACCTCCTCCACAAAAGTTCAACATTTGTGTCCAAGTGCAGTTTAGGGTCCGTTCGAAAATCCTTTGGAAATGCATACCGATGCTGTTCGAAATGGTCCTGTTTACATGCTTCCTGGCATACCGGTCCAAAAGTTGTACGATGACCCACTGAAATGGCTAGTGAGCGCGATATCTATCGAAAAGATATGACTCCCAATATAAGGTTTACTTCGATAATGGACTATGTCGGTTTTTGTCGGCAAGTTCAAAGTGTTTCAATTCACATGGGCTGAGGGTATATCTCCGTGTTTCATGTACACAATTTTAGGTGGAGATATTTTATGACCCCCCATGTCTATATAAGGTCAGAAAATGTATCTAAAAACGTCTGCAAACGGGCAGTACCTGTACATGGAGACTATTTCAAAGTTTGGACTTATGGTGGAGAAGTTTTGTGATTACTAGTCAAATTCATACATACAAAACTGTATGTAAAATCCTCAAAACACCGAAAATCGGGAGGTACCATTATATGCAGGCTATACTAAAACATGGACCTATGTGAGCACTGACAACCTCATATGTCAAATTACAGGTAGTTCGATCAAACAATGAAGGTAAAATCTCAAAATACCGAAAAATCAGGAGGTATCGTAATGTGGGCCTAGACCAAAACAAGGATCTATGTTGACAATTTTAGTAGAGATGTTTTGTGACCACTGGGAACAGCAAGTGTCAAAGAACAGGTAGTTCGGTCAAAAACTTTAGCTAAAATCCTCAAAATACCTACAAATCGGGAGGTAGAGTTATATGGGGGCTACACCAAAACATGGCCCTATGTTGACAATTTTAAGATGAGATGTTTTGTGACTACTGGGAACCTTGACTGTCAAGTAAGAGGTACTTCGGTAAAAAAAATGTTGCAAAAAGTCTTAAAATACCGAAAACCGATAAGTACCGATATATGGGGGTTATACCAAACCATGGACCCTGTTGACAATTTTTGATGGAGATATTTTGCGACCACTGAGAAATCAAGTGTCAAAGACGGTCAAAAACTTTAGCTAAAATCTTCAAAATACCGAAAAGTCGGGAGGTACATTTATATGGAGCTACACCAAAATATGGACCTGCATTGACAATTTTGGTGAAGATGTTCTGTGACTACTGGGAACCTCAAATGTCAAATTACAGGTAGTTCGGTAAAACATAGATCATATAATCAAAACACTTAAAAATCGGGAGGTACGGTTATGTAGGGGCAACACCAAAACATTAACCTACGTTGAAAATTTTTAGACCACTGGGAACCTCAAATTTTTAAGTAATAGGTAGTTCGGTAAAAAAAAATCGCTAAAATCCTCAAAATACCGAAAATTGGAAGGTACAATTATTTAGTGGATATACCAAGACAGGGACTTATGTTGACGTTTTGTGACCACTGGGAACCTCCAATGGAAAATTACAGGTAGTTCGGTCAAAAAGTTACGGAAAATCCACAAAATACCGAAAATTAGGAGGTACCGTTATATGGGGCCGATATAGACCACACTAAAAAAAACATATACCGTTATATCTCCATCTAGAGTGGTTACAACAGACGTACAAATAATTATTTCAATGCGTTACAAATTGAAAAACAAACATAATATACCCTCCATACTATGGTGGAGGGTATAAAAATCAGACTATGGATGCGCTTAATACTATTTTATATGTTAAGCATCGAGAACATACTTTCTGTTCTGTATGCAAAAAGTAGAAAATTAAACATTTTCAAACAAAAGACTTAAGATACAAACTTTCGCATTTTTGCTAAAAATTCGTCTCAATGAAAATCGATTATTAATAAATAATGATTCATAATTAAATTAAAAATGCATATAAACATTTAAACTAACAACCATAAATGAATAAATAAACACCCTTCAAAACAATAACGGATTTTATGCATGTGGCCGCACAGAGTTTATGGCGGAAGATATCTGGAAATGATGGTCATAAATTCACATTTTATGGCCACATAAAAATTCCATCCACAGTTTTGAGGAGGCTAAATATAACATATTAAGTTATTTATCCCCACTCACAATTAGGTCACTAAAACTCCACAATCATTGCTAGTAAAGAGTAACTAGAACCTATTTTAAAATGCCACAGATGACTTGTTGGAAATGAAAGTAAGTTAAATTCTATACAATTTCTATTACATTAAATAGCAAAAACTAAACAACAACATTTGTTTAGCAAAAACAAAATCATTTTAATTTTAAGAATTTCTCTCAAATTTCAAGCAGCAGCTGTTTAAGATTCATTTCGTTACTATTTTAATTCAGCAGAAGGAAATCATGCCAAGAATTTAGTTTCATGGTTTTTTTTTCTTAATTTTTCTAAAGAGAAAGCAAAACAAAACTTTTGCTTGTTTGACTATTTATGTCTATCTGTATGTATGTATGTCTGTCCGTTTGTTGGTTTGTTTGCCCTTAACGCCAACACTCCACACGGCTTATTTTATGAATTTTAATATCAGAAATCGCAAAGTTTGGTTTTAACATTGGCAGAAATTAAAATTCTAGCAAAAAAGAAGTAGAAACAACAACAATTAAGGTTGGTGGCTTTGTTAATGCCCAAGAATTTTTATAGGATTGGTCTCTTTGCTCTCAATGATGTTGTTGGCTGTTCAAAGATAAACACACACATGAATGCAAATTAAATACCATCATCATCATTAGCACAAAAGTTAACATTATCAGCAGAGATTGCTGTTTTAATCGGCAAATTAGAAGGCACAGCAGCATAGCTCCCACCACATGTACATAAATATGATATGTTTGACAAAAGGTGGAAAATAAATAACAAATCGTTTATTTTGCAGAATACTTTAATTAATTAAATAAATGTCAGGCGTGGATTATTTATTATATGATGAGCATACATCATAGTTATAATTAGAAGATGCATCATGCAATAAAAATTTGCACTCTTTAATTGAAAAACATATTTATATATAATTTTTAAATAATTGTAGGCGGACAATGTCGAGGAGAATTTCGAAAAACGAAGCATTAATTTCAACTAAAACCCATCCCCTTCGATAGATAGGGCTTTTGTACCACACTTGCCTAAAAAACATAATATCACTTAGTGGCCCTAGAAAAAACCTGCGGTAAAAATTTCCAAAGGATCCTCGAACAGACCCTTAACCACACAAAAATTTGGAACATTTGTGTGGGTTGTACCCGAAGGATTGGACCAATAGGGCCCACATTGGAACAAAAACTATGTTTGGACAAAATATTTAGAGATCCAAATCGTTTGCTGCGTTTATGAGATATCGCGCGTACCATATTAGGAAGGAGTGGACCTATAAGCACAACCTTCGAATTTTATCTAATATTCGAAGAAATATTAGGATATCCAAAGTGTGGATGAACGCAGTATTCAGTTCGAGCTCTCCGGGCACTTGATATGGTGGTATAGGGGGTTTTAAACGTTTGGGGCTGTTTTCGCAAGTATGGACTTGCACCTGAAAAAACTTTTACTGTCATCATTGAGGCAGCGAATGCAAGTTGCTTCAACAACATGTAAAAAAGTATCAATCAGCTTTGCCGACAGAGATATACCCTAAGCATGTGTATATTGAAACAATTTTTCCCAAAAAAAAGTATGTATTTAGGGGGTGTTACAAATGTTGGGCGTATGAACCGAAAAAATGTTGATTAGGATTAAAGATCAAACGGTTTGCGGAGGAAATACTTAAAGGAATGGATTGACATTGACCATTATGGAAGTGGATCTCCAGCCACTAAATATGGTGCCATGGGAGGTTTTTACAACCTTCGAGCTGTTTGCTAAAGAAGTATGGACTTGCCCTTGAAAAAAATTACCATCGTAATTGAGGCAGCGAATGAAGGTTGGTTCAACAAAAATCAAAGTGATTCGATTGCAGGTCTTAAAGTGAACTTATCCGAAATTGTGTGTGGGAGGTACCGGATGGAGTGGACAAATATAGTCCATATTTGAACCTGATTTATATCTGGTAGATATATTAGGATGTGTAAAGTATGGACCAATTCGGCCACTCCCTTCAAGAGTTACCGTACGAAAAAATGTTGCGAACATTTTTGAACTTTTGTACCTGAAGGAGTGGATCGATATAGCTTATCTTCGAACTTAAACTATTTTTTGACAAAATATTACTAAGGCCAAATTTTGGACCGAATCGGCAGATCCGTTTGAGAGTTATCTTGCGCTCCAACCACCTCGCACGGTGTCATGGGGTTTTTTGCAACTTTCAGGCTATTTAAGCAGGAAGTGTGGACTTGCCCCTGATGAAATTTGTACCGTCGTATGGGGGCAGTGAATACAAGTTGCTAAAACAAAAATCAAAGCGATTCGAGAGCAGATCCTAAACTGAACTTATCCCAAATTGTGTGTGAAAGGTACCCGAAGGAGTGGACCGATTGAGTTCATATTGGAACCTCATCTAAGTCTGGTAGACATTTCACGATTTGCAAAGTATGGACCAAATGGGTAACTCCCTTCAAGAGTTATCGTGCGCACAATTTTCCCGTAAATTTTCGAACTTTTGTAAAGGAGGTACCGGAAGGAGTGGGCCGATATAGCCCATCTTCGAACTTAAACTAAGTTTGGGCAAAATATTACGAAAGCCAAATTGTGGACCGAATCGGTTGATCCATTCGAGAGTTATCGTGCAGCCAGACAGACGGACGGACATTGCTAAATCAACTCTAAATTGTCTCAAACGGATTTCGTCCAAACATACTTGGGGTCGAAAACCATTATTTCGATGAGACACATTTTGCCCGTATGAAAGTGTATATACCCTCGTTAGCATAAATGCTGAGGGTATAAAAACAGACCCCAAAGAATTAAAACCTAAATTGTGGATTAATCCGTATTTTTCCAAACCGATAAATGCGTTATTTTTGCAAATATAGCGTACCCGTCCGCTCTGGAATTCAATAAAATATGTAGCCTATTATTACCGGGGGCCATCGTAGTACATTCCCTGACAATTTCAGGAAAATCGGTTCTGTAGTTTTTGCAGAACAAATTCAAATTGAAAATTAAAAAAGTGGGCGCTGTAAAATTTTCTTTCTTAAAAACCTTAGTTGGGTTATGACGGCATTTGATTTTTACAGTGTTTATTATTCATAAAGTGTGGATTTACCGGCGAGTACTGAAAATACCATGGACTGCGAAAATTTCTAATGACGAAGTACTAAGAAGGATGAATGTAAGCCGGCAGTTAATAACAACAATAAAAAGTCGCAAAATAGCATATCTTGGACACGTATTAAGGAACAACAAATACAACATTTTACAAGCAATTTTAAAAGGAAAAATTGAAGGAAGGCTTGCTAGAGGAAGAAAAGAAACATCTTGGCTCAAAAACATCATGGACTGGACAGGTTATACCGACAAAACTGATCTGCTGAATGCTGCAAGACACAAAGAGCTGACAACCACTATATCATAACATAAATATAATGCGATAAATATTAAAAAACAAAATGAATTGTACGATCACTTATATCCGGATAACGGATGAGTAAATAAAGAAGAGAAGATTATTCATAAAGATATGGCGTATTTTTTAAATATGACAAAGGGAAGTACCCCGTCCCCTTCGAATTTCAAGAAAATATGCATCCTATTTTCTCCGGGGGCCATCCCTGAACATAGTAGTTTTGTAGATGTAACATATTTTCAAAAGTGGGTGTGGTCAAGTCTTTGGGTCCTAAAAAAGTAGGCAAGGTCGGAGACACAACCACAATTGTTTCGCAAATTAATTTCCAACCCCATACATTCGTAATTATTGTAAATATGGCATTTTTTACATGGTCTAATTTTCTTTGAATAAAAACCTATGTTGGGTTATGACGAACATTTCTCAAAACCGGTCCAGCCAACGAACGACATTTGAATTTTATTTATATAGACATGGCGATAGGGTGACGTAGGGGATAAAAGATACCAAGGAGCGGTCCTGACCGGGTTTAACATGGCAAAGCCCAGGATTTATCTTGCTCCCTCTTTCAACACAAGTGGACCTGACCTCCCGTGGTGGCGCGCGTTCACCCATAAGAACGTTAAAAACATGGGTTTGGGCGTTGGCTTAGTAACCGTCCCCTATGAAAAAAACGAAAGAAAATAAAAACAAACCCCTCTAAAGTTGACGAACCCCTCAACGTTTTAAGGACCATGATCTGCGAATCTGCACCTGGAATGTTCGCACTCTTTATAGCGAAGTTTACGCATTGGCAGATGAACTTGAAAAGTACAAGGCCGACATTACTGCCATACAGGAAATACGATGGATTGGGAAAGGCGTCACAGCAACACCTAAAGGTGACGCCCTGTATTATAGCTGCCATGACACCAAGCATGAGTTTGGTAGGACGAACAACCAAAGATATATTCTACGAGCGCTTAGAAGAAACTTATGACCGTTGCCCTGCCATGACATTAAAATTATACTAGGCGATTTTAATCCCAAAAATGGAAAGGGGAATATCTTTGGCCCAACAGTCGGGAAATTCAGTCTCCACAGTGAAGCATCTGACAATGGTATGAGGCTGATAGACTTCGCAGCTGCAAAAAAACATGGTAGATAGCAGTACCAGATTTAAGCATCTCGATATTCATAAGGGCACCTGGCTGTCGACAGATCAAAGAACAAGTAATTAAATTTATTATGTTGTGATATATGGACGACATTCATCGAGCGTGTTGGATGTACGATCGTTCCATGGAGCAAGCATAGATTCGGATCACTGCCTGATTGCAGCAAAGATACGTATCCGTCTAAACGTTGCAAATAAAGTACGAACAGATACAACGCGGAAGTAGGACTTCGGTAGGCTGTAAACACAACAGATACACAGCATATTCCACTCAACTAGCCCAATTGTTTAATGAAAGCACTCCTCGCCCCGATAACATATCAGCATAATGGCAAAATATTACCCAATTCATGCAGACAGCCTCAAAATCCATACTTGGATACCAGAGACATCCACCAAGGAATATATGGTATGACCAGGAGTGTGATGCTGCTACCGAAGAGAAAAATGCGGCATATAGGGCTACTCTACAATTAATAGCAACGCATAGCTCACGAGAGAGGTATCGGGTGAAAACGAGAGAAGAGAAACGTCTTTTCCGCAGGAAAAAGAGAGGCAAGGCGGTAGTGTGAAAAAATCGAGATGTACAAGAGCCAGGATGAAGTCCGAAAGTACTACCAAAGAGTGAAACATCGATCTGATGGCTGTGGTAAAGGCGCATTCTCCTGTAGAGGCCAGTATGTTAAATTGGTAACTGATACAGATAGTGTGCTCAGGATATGTAAAGAACATTTTTCCAAACTGTTGGTATCCGATAGTAGCGAAGACGGCATAGATACCACAGATCACATCTCAAATGATGGTATTGGATGTATACCGCCCAGCCAAGATGTGGCAAAGACAGCAATAAACCTGCTGAAGAATAATAAGACAGCAGGAGCCGACTAGCCGAGCTGTTTAAAACCGGAGGCGATACGTTGTGCCAATTTACAAACAAGTAACAAGTAAAGAAAATTTGAACTTTCAAAACGTTTGATAGAAATTGTTTTGGATTTCGGAAAATAATATCGAAAAGATAAGAAGCTAAATTTAAAAGTTAATTTTTTTAAATTAAACATTTTTTTGTGAACGCCATTGAAGATAACACAATTTTCCAATTGACCGGATGAGCTCCATACAACCAAAATTCTTTGTCCGTCTTCTTCAACAAATTTGGCGAATTATTTCATAGAAGAACATCCGATACATTTTCCGCTGTAACCTTTTGAAGAAGATATTTAAACCAAATTTTATGTATTTCAATGGGCCAACATACCGCGAATTTGTAAAGCATTGAAGCTGACAAACAATTTGGTGCAATATTCGATTCGTGACCTAATGGTAAATTATAAATAATGAGGCAAATAATTACGTAATTTGGCCCAAAGCACCCTAAAATATAAAACATCACCATTTTTTTTTGTCTGGAGATTTAATTTATATATTAAGTGCAATTAGACCCAAGAGATGCAGATCGACACCTACCACCTTTTTTGTTGATTACAAAGCAGCCTTCGACAGTCCCCTAAGTTCGAAGGTATTCCAAGCCATGTCTGAATTTGGTATCTCGCAAAGATCATTCGGCTTTGTAGAATGACATATACACGGTACTCAGTTAAAATAGGAAAGAACCTCTCCGAAGAGTTAATTACCAAAAAAGGTTTCTGACAAGGAGACGGCCCGTCGTGTGATCTATTCAACATCCTGCTGGAGAAGATCATACGAGACGCGAAGCTCAAAAGAAGTGGAACAATATACACGAACAGCCATATGTTAGTTGCTTATGCCGATGACATTGACATCATAGGTCGATCGGTAAAGGAAGTAACTGATACCTTTGCAAAAGTCGAAAGGGAATCATCTAAAGTGGGTCTGACCGTAAACGGCGAGAATACCAAGTTGATGATGTCGACGCGCAATGCGTCCATAGAGATCGGACCAACTCTTGACGTTGGTTCCTATAATTTTGAGGTAGTAAAAGAGTTCATCTGCCTTGGCACCGACGTAAACACAACAAAGAACATCAGTTGTGAAATAAAAATAAGAATTATATTGGTCATCGGATGCTACTTTGGCTTAAGTAAGCAGTTTAAAAACAAAGCCACATCTCTTCAAACAAAAACTACGCTTTACAAAACACTGATACTACCCGTGCTGATGTTTGGTTCCGAAGCCTGGATACATGCGCAAGCAGACAAGCCAGTGCTTGCTGTGTTTGAGAGAAAAATTCTTCGAAAGATCTATGCGTTGACGGTGAATATCCACGTCGTATGAACCACGAGCTGTATCTGCTGTACAACGACATCCGTATAGATAAACGCATCGAGATGCAACGATTGCGTTGTAGGCCATATCATCACCCGCCAAAAAGGCATATAAATACATATGTGCCACATGGCGGTATTTTCTTAGTTAGGCTTATGGAACAAATGTTTTATAATGGGCTAGCTAAGTAAGTCAGTTAGTAGATATGGCGATAAAATTAGTAAGAAACAAAAGCGTATGTCATTTTGGATATGTCGTGTGGCTTTAAAGCTTGTTTTGAGTTATATGTGTATTCAAAGTGACTCCAAAAATGTTTCAAAAAAGCTTATATATAAACTCTAAAAGCTTTTTGCACGTGAGCTTTTTATCGAATCACCTTAAGATTAAGATTAGATAAAATCTTATGTAAAATCTCATCATATAAAAAAGTCATAACCCTAGTGATTATGTTGCGGTTCTTCCACATGATAATGGTATAGTAAAACCTTAAACGTGTCAATGGACTTATTGAACAAGGAAATCACCAGACACAAGTACGCGAATTCAAACCGATCCGAGTCAAACGGGTGAAATTAACTGCAGGACAACAAACTCTTCAGTGTCCCTCCCATATAACCCAGCCCAAGGACCTCAAGTTAGGACTAGGGTTAGGACTGCAACTTACACAGTATCTAGCCCCTTAATGTGTTCTTAACTCTTTGCATTCTCATGTCCTAACACCTTAAGGTGTACGTAACCCTTGTTTTCTTTGTGCCAACGTACACAGCAATTGATTTGGAGAGAGGATATGGCTTTTTGGGAGTAAATGTTTAAAAATATGGAGATATTCCTTTGGAGTGTTCCGGGCACCCTTTCTACTTCCATGGCTCCTTTTGTCCCAGCCCAGGTATTCGTTCCCTCGGAATCCTCATCCCACAGCCTCTTGTATTCTTTTCGTAACCCTTGAGGTGTTCGTAACTCTTGAGCTTATTTTATCCTAGTCCCATTGAAGAATTCGTACTCTTGGGGTTCCTTGTGTCCTAATCCTTGTGGTGTTCGTACCATTCGGGTTCCTCGTATCTTAGCGTATCGGGTTCCTCGCCTTTAAGTTGTCTGAAACGTATATGGTCTTCACACAAATGGATCTAAAACCATGAATCATATTTTAGATTGTATAAATTTTTTTCTATAATCTAATCTACTAATGTCATTGATTTACATTTCATTTACATTTCTGCTACATATGCACTGATTCTGCGTTTAACCCCAGGCCTGAACTTTGCAAATTTCATAAAAAAATCAACTACATCTTCCCATGCATCTCAACACAGTGTTGTTTGCCAAAAATAAAATTGTGAACAGAGTTCACGAAAAAAGCTGAAAAACTGCTCCATAGTTTAATGACACAATTTTATGATGGCAGCTGCATAAGATGAGCAAACTGTGCAATCAAACTCTGCTTACAACGGCAACAACAACAAACAACTCTATAATCTCAAGTCATCTTCGCATAGATTCAGGTTTTGCACATAAATTGTGATCGCTGTAGAAATAAAAAAACGTAAGAAAAAACGCAAGCCAGAAATAATTATTTAGGCAAGAAAAACGTCGCAATAACTATTCAGACGCTTCAACAACAACCTCAGCAAACGCTGTAAAACACGTTGAATTTACAGAATTTCGCATTTGTACGCGACTTTGCATTTTTAAATGAAAGTGGTTTTACTTGGCCAAACTGGTCAACAAACAAAACTAAGAGTGTTGTTGCTGCTACTGCCACATTACCGGCAACAACATAAAGTATTTATTTTTTTTTAGAAAATTATAAATTCAATTTTTTATGTTGTTCGACAGGCACAACATTTTGAGGCCGTTGTGGTCACAGACGCACACATTTTTTTGTGGATGCTGCATAACGACAATTTCGCAAGTACTGGGATGGATGCACTTTCTCAATTGTCCAACTTACTTGTTTGTGGTGGAGTCACAAAATTGTCAATTATTGCAATTTCCATTTTATCACCGTCTTTAGAGTTTCAACGCAACACAAAAAAAATGTTGAAACAACATTTTTGTGGTATGCACCGCCGGAGTGGAGTTTATGTAAGAAATCGTTTAAAAACTCATAAAATTTATTATTTCTTGGGTGTTGTAATGAGAACAAGTTTATTGCGTATTTAAAAAATTTATTTTTTGAGTTGTTTTGACGTTCGATGGTGATCGCAATTAAATAAAAACGATCAACATTCAGTTTATTATTTTGATCTTATTTAAGTTGAAATCATAATTGTTTACATAACTCAAATGAATGACCAGTGATTTCCGATGTTTCGATTTTCAGATTTTACTCGATATGTGACGCAGTTGACTCTGATGTCAAGAGTATTATTTCGAGGAATTCATAAAACGAGAAAATATTTTGCTGATATATAAAATTAAATGATGCACTTGCATATTTTATTTTACGGTTCTACTAGAGGATTAAGGTGGACTGTTATATCTGAGGTTTATACCCTATACACTATGTGGAAAGTGTATTATAAGTTTGTTTTGGTAAAAATTCATTTAACACCGCAAATTTTGGTCCTAGACCCCCCATGTGGTATACCAATCTTCGTATCTCGAAGAGATAAAGCGATTTTTAGATGTGTGTCCGTCCGAAATTTTGCATGGAGATCGGGCTTCGACCAAAATAGACACATATTGTTATTTACACCTATTGTTATTTTATATATTTAGCGGGTGCAATGGACCAAAATCATAATTTTTATACGATTTTGTAGCGGTTTTGCAGTCGTCCGATGACCTAGAAATTTGCACTTGAACATTGCACTTTCGGAATCCGCAAAAACTTTCCAGGTGTAACCTCCTTCCATTTAAATTTGGTTAAGGCGCACCGTGACCACTTATCAGCTTGTCTGGGATTAGTTCGTCTATCTTCTCTTTGAAAATCGTGAATATTTTCCTAGAATATAGTGGATATTCATCTTGTGTTATGACATAGTCGCCATAGCCACCGCTTGGCGAAGTGCTCATCCCTGAAAGAGGAAGAGGGTGTGTATAGGCCAAAGTCATGCGTTTGATGTTTTACTTTTCGATGAAACTTGCTGAATTGGTTCCTGTACATATTGGTTTCTGATACTCCCGTTTTGTTAAAAATCGCCTAGGATTAGTTTGATATGTGTAATTTAATCAAAAAGTGGTTTCAAGTTGCAATTCGTTTCGATAAATAAAGCATAATTTTTTCTCAAGGCACACAAGTATAACAAATTCAGAACTATTTGATATTTGCGTGGTACAATTTTGAACAGATTTTCTTGAAATTTGCAAATTGTACTTTGAATGACCAGAGAACTTCTCTACTAAATACAGTCGACATAGGTCCACGTTTGGATATATCCCCCCATATAAGCGTACCCCAAATTATAGGTTTATTGAAGGTTTTTGCCACATTTGTAAGTCGATTCTACTGAAATTTTACCATAAACTAATGAATGAATAGACAAGGAAATCCTCTCAGTCAAATTCTCTCATTGAGTGAGAATTGTGTCAGTTGACGGGGTACTCAATTTTTACACCCTCAGCATTTATGCTAACGAGGACACATACACTTTCATACGGGCAAAATGTGCCTCATCGAAATAACGGTTTTACACCCTAAGTATGTTTGGACGAAATGTGTTTCAGACAATTTGGAGTCGATTTAGCCATGTCCGTCCGTCTGTCTGTCTGGCTGGCTGGCTGGTGCGCACGATATCTCTCGAATGAATCAACCGAGTCGGTCCAAAATTTGGCCTTCGTAATATTTTGCCCAAACTTAGTTTAAGTTCGAAGATGGGCTACATCGGTCCACTTCCGGTACCTCCCCCACAAAAGTTCGAAAATGTTTGGAAAATTTGTGTGCACGATAACTCTTGAAGGAAGTAACCGATTTGATCCAAACTTTCCACATCGTGAAATTTCTGCCAGAGTTAGATGAGGTTCCAATATGGACTCAATCGGCCCACTCCTTCAGGTACCTCCCACACAAAATTTCGGAAAAGTTCAGTTTAGGACCTGTTCTCAAAGCTCTTTGATTTTTGTTGTAGAAACTTGTACTCACTGCCCTGCTTACGACGGTACATATCTCATTAGGAGCAAGTCTATACTTCCTGAGAAAATATCCTGAAAGATGAAAAAGCCCCTATGACGCCGTGTGTAGTGGTTGGAGCGCAACATAACTCTCGAACGGATGAACCGATTTGGTCCAAAATTTGTACTTCATAATATTTTATTCAAACATAGTTTAAGTTTGAACATAAGCCATATCGGTCCACTCCCACGGTGCGCCTTAACTAATTTTAAATGGAAGGTGCTTACACCTGGGAAGTTTTTGCAGATTCTAAAACTACAATGGACTACATAGATGAGAAATATCAAGAAACAAAAAAAGTCGCCGGAGGGATTTTCAAATAAAACGCGATTTAAGTTCACATTTTTAGGGGTTCTTAAGGTGTTCACAATTTTGCTTGGAAATCGCGAGTCCTTATTATTTCCTAGGTTGTACCATTTCAAGATATATAACTTTAATTTGGAAAATTGCAGTAATGACATTGTTTTATAAGGAGCCGATACAGTCAGTGCATTGTCTCAATTTGAACTTCTATATCTCAAAAACGGTAAAACCTACGAAAATATCATAAAGGTCAATATTGTGGAGAATTTTCACAGCTACAACATTTTTTAGGCCCATTCACATAGGACTCGCAGTTTCCAAGCAAGCGTGAAAACCTAAAGAACCCATAAAAAGGTGAACTTAAATTGCGATTTATTTGAAAATCCCTCCGGCGATTTTTTTTGTTTCTTGATATTTCTCATCTATGATCATTGTAGTTTCAGAATCTGCAAAAACTTCCCAGGTGTAAGCACCTTTCATTTAAATTTGGTTAAGGCACACCGTGCTCCTTCAAGTAACTCCCTCAAAAAAGTTCAAAAATATTGGGAAACATTGTTCGCACAATAACACTTGAAGGGAGTGACCCATTTGGTCCATATTGTACACTTCTTAATATATCTACTAGATATAGACCAGGTTCGAATATGGACTATGTCCACTACTTCGGGTACCTATCACACAAAATTACGGGTAAGTTCACTTTAAGACCTGCTCTCGAATCACTTTGATTTTTTTTTTTTTTTTTGAAGCAACTTGCATTCGCTGCCTCAATTACTTGTGTCTAAGTGCAGTTTAAAATCCTTTGGAAATGTATACCGATGCTGTACGTTGTTGTCCTGCTTACAGCGGTATAATGTTTTCCGTGGACAAGTCCATGCTTCCTGGCATACTGGTCCATAAGTTATACGATGACCCACTGAAATGACTAGTGGGCGCGATATCTATCGAAAATATATGACTGCCAAAATAAGATTCACTTCACTTGAAAAGTACAAGGCCGACATTACTGCCATACAGGAAATAAGATGGATTGGGAAAGGCGTCACAACAACACCTAAAGGTGACGCACTGTATTATAGCTGTCATGACACAAAGCATGAGTTTGGTTGCGGATTTATAGTTGGTCGGAGATTAAAACATCTGGTCTCCAGCTTCACCCCTGTGAATGAAAGACTAGCTGCAATTCGATTAAAAGCAAAATTCTTCAACATTTATTTGAGCTCATGATCCCACTGCAGACAAGGACGACCGGAACCAGGGACGTACGCAGGGGGGGGGGCACAGGGGGCCCGGGCCCCCCTCCGAATTGGTTTGGTCGAACAAAATTTGTTAAGTTGCTGTAACTAGTTATTATATTTTTTCTCATAAAAATGTTTGTATGTTTGAAGATTTCAAATTACAGCTTATATTTTCTTAAGTTTCTGAACAGAAAATGTACATCATTAACAAGTTTTGTAAGAAAATATTTTAAAAAAATTTTTATTAGCTGTTTTTGAGAGAAACTTCCAATGAAATCTGAATTACTTCTTCATGTCATATCATTCCACTATCAAATGCGAATCCTTAATGAATGTACTCCAAGTTTATGTCATATTCGAACTATATAAAGCTCTCGAGGCTTAAAACTCATCCTGTAACAATAAAAATAACGAGTTCAGTATTGTATATGAAAAATGGCTATTGGATACAATGTATGAGGGTCGGTCCTTCGTGGACTACATCTTGAAAACCAATTAGAAATTTGTTTTACTGCCATCGCCAAAATTTTTTTATTCTATTTTAGAAAAATTTGCTGCTAAACAGTATGAGAAAATAATGAAGACAAATGAATTTTTGTGCGCCACTTGATTTTTTTTTTTCTTTATCATCACCGACTTTAAGGTAGCCTCAGACTTTAAGGATATGATACTAATATGTAGGACTCATCAAAATAATGATTTTAGACCCCACATAAATATGTTGGGACAAAATCCGTTTCAGACATGGTGGAAGTACTTACCACCGTCCATTCGTCTGCATCTCTGTTTGTCTGGCAGGTTGGAACTCATGATAACTCTCACGTTGTGCCTTAACCAAATTTAAATGGAAGGTGCTTACACTTAGAAAGTTTTTACTGTTTCTGAAACTACAATGCTCATAGATGAGAAATATCAAGAAACAAAAAATCGCCGGAGGGATTTTAAAATAAATCGCGATTTAAATTCACATTTTTATGGGTTCTTTAGGTTTTCACGAGCGAGTCCTATGTAAATGGGCCTAAAGAAAATGTTGTAGCTGTGAAAATTCTCCACAAGATTGATTTTTATGATACTTTCGTAGGCTTCACCGTTTTTGAGTTATAGAAGATCAAATTGAGACAATGCACTGACTGTATCGCCTCCTTATAAAACAATGTCATTATTGCAATTTCCCAAATAAAACTTTTATATCTTAAAAATGGTACAACCTAGGACAAAATAAATCACTCAGTCTTGTAGAGAATTTTCACAGCTTTAACATTTTCTTTAGGCCCATTTATATAGGACTAGCGGTTTCCAAGCAGAATCGTGAAAACCTTAAGAACCCCTACAAATGTGAACTTAAATCCCAATTTATTTGAAAATCCCTTCGGCGATTTTTTTTGTTTCTTGATATTTCTCATCTATGAGCCTTGTAGTTTCAGAATCTGCGAAAACTTCCCGGGTGTAAGCACCTTCCATTTAAATTTGGTTAAGGCACACCGTGCTCTCGAACGGATCAACCGATTTGGTCCAAGTTATTGATCTCGTAATGTTTTGTCCAAATTAAATTTAAGTCATATCGGTACCTCCGCCATAAAAGTTCACAATTTTCACTAAAATGGTCGAAGGGACTAACCGATTCGGTCCAAAATCGAACCTAATATGGACTATCTTGGTCCACTCGCAAAATTACTTCCAAAAGTACATCAAGTTCCAAGAGAATATGTTTGGACAACATCTTCAGGTCACTCATACAAGTCTAACATAACCGCAGTTTAAAGACTGTTTGAGGATCCTTTGGACATTTTGTAGTCTTGTTTACAGCGATATCCTATTTTTCGTGGACAAGTTCATGCTTCCTGACAAAGCTCTAAATGATACGGTAACCAACTAAAATAGCTTATGGGCGCGGTAACTATCGAGAGGTGCGTTCTCAAAATAAGATCCATTTCTAAATTTATTTAGCTTATTATAACCGAATAATTAAGTGGGGTTCAATAAGGATCGATTGTTATTTGTCAAAACTATATAGAACTAAGTCCATCAAAGTGTTTGTCAAAGCGTCGAGTCCAAATAAAAAAAAATTATAATGCTTCTTCTTTAACATTATAATAAAAGTAAAAAATAATTTTGAATCAGACTCTATCTGTTCCGGTAAATAACACTGTGCAGCATTTTTAAGGTATTCTTGTGCAAAAAATTTGAAGTGAGGATTTTTGAAAGTACAGACCCAAAGTACAAAAGCCCTAGTTGCGTTTTGTTGAGTCAGATCCAGCTTGGATTTTATGGCCCCCTCTAAACATTGCTAATTATCGACTTTTTAAAGCAACTCGGGGCTATATCTCTGAAACCAATGCAAATCTGACCTCTGAAGCAAATTTGTAGATAAGGGTCAGAATAAAATATTTGGACAAATATTGAACTGGAAAAACTACATTTATTACCTCAAATTTTATAATATATCTAAAAATTTCATAATTTGTATAGATTTCGCACCATATCTCCAAAACTGTTAAATTTTTCTTAATGTTTTCATTTGGAAACAAATCAACGACAACGACAGCCGATATTCTAAAAAATTAGGATAAGATCATCGAAATAGTAAAAATCTTGCTGCGATAAACTATAACGTGAGCCCGTATGATTAAAAACTTCAATATACTGAAAACGGGGCTTAAATTTTACATGGCGACTTTACCGAACCGGGCCACGTTCGTCTATTTTCAATTCTGAATACTCTGTAAACTTTAAAATTGTATCCTAAATATTATGAATTCTTTCTATTGATTTTATATACTTTGTACCAATATTTCATATAAAATTCGAAAAATCGAAATATTTTTGGCTCATGTAGAATAGAATATGTGCCAAAATGTTCAGTCCATCGGACAAAAATTTACCGAGATATTAGCTATCGAAGGGAAACATTTATTGTGTTCTGTATGTAGCATAGAATCTAAAAACGTATTTTCCTCGAAATGGCACTTTTTAAAAGCTGTGCCCACTGTAGCTCGAAAACGGATGCTTCGGTCTTTATATGTTTTTGTGGGACTATTATACACATAAATCATGTGCTTACCTTAAAAAACTACTGACGGAGTCCGAAAAATTTCAATTTTTTACAGTGTGTTTTTTCAAATCGAAATTTTGATTTTAACTGTTCAAAGTTTTTAAAATTTGATTTTTTAATTCCGTTTCGATAATGGACAAGATTATTAGGTTCGTAATGATCCCACAAAAATATATGCTGATCGGTTTATTCTTGTTTAAACAACAGTGGGTACCGCAAACTGCTTTAGTAAAACAGTGCTTTATAGTCGGGCATTTGTCAGAAAGATTGTTCAAAAGAAAAAAAAAATAGATTTCTTATAAAAAAAATTCATGAAAATGGCTTTTCTGATACTTATAAGTGGCCATAACCCCATAAAATAGCTTTACGTAACGCTACACAACATTTGAATTTTTCATGATTTCTGGTAAAGTTGGGCCCCCCCCGAAATGAAATCCTGCGTACGTCCCTGGCCGGAACAAAGATATATTTTACGAGCGCTTAGAAGAAACTTATGACCGTTGTCCTGCCCATGACATTAAAATCATTCTAGGCGATTTTAATGCCAAAATTGGAAAGGAGAATATCTTTGGCCCAACAGTTGAGAAATTCAGTCTCCACAGTGAAACATCTGACAATGGTATGAGGCTGATGGACTTTGCAGCTGCAAAAAACATGGTAGTTAGCAGTACCAGATTTAAGCATTTCGATATTCATAAGGGCACCTGGTTGTCGCCAGATCAAAGAACACGAAATCAAATTGATAGATGGAAGACATGCATTAAGCGTGTTGGATGTACGATCGTTCCGAGGTGCAAACATAAACTAGGACCACTACCTTGTTGCAGCAAAGGTACGTATCAGATTAAACGTAGCAAACAAAGTGCGAACAGACACAACACGGAAGATGGACATCGGTAAGCTGCAATCACAATAGATAGCCACAGCATATTCCACTCAAGTGGCCCAACTGATTAAACAAAGCACTCCTCGTCCCGATAACATATCAGGACAATGGCAAAACATTGCCCACTCCATGCAAACAGCCGCAAAATCAGTACTTGGATACCAGAGATCTCCACCAAGGAATCCATGGTATGACCAGGAGTGTCGTGCTGCTACCGAAGAGAAAAATGCGGCATATAGGGCTACTTTACAATCAGTAGCAACGCGTAGCGCACGAGAGAGGTATCGGGAGGAAAGGAGAGAGGAGAAACGTATTTTCCGCAGGAAAAAGAGAGAGATGGAAAAGCGGGAGTGTGAACAAATCGAGATATATAGGAGACAGAATGAAGTGCGAAAATTCTACCAAAGAGTGAAACATCAAACTGGTGGCTTTGGAACTGACACATCTTCCTGTAGAGACTAGCAAGATAATCTGGTAACTGATACAGATAGTGTGCTAAGGATATGGAAGGAGCATTTTTCCAAACTGTTGGTATCCAATACTAGCGAAGTCGACGAAGATACCACAGATCCAAGCCCAGAAGATGGTATTGAATGTACACCACCCGGCCAAGATGAGGTAAAGACAGCAATAAACCGGCTGAATAATAATAAGGCAGCAGGAGCTAATGGCCTACCAGCCGAGCTGTTTAAAACCGGAGGCGACACGCTGATAAGGTGTTTGCATCAGCTAGTTATCTCCATCTGGCAGGACGAACGCGTACCCGACGATTGGAACCTGAGCATACATACGTCCATAAGAAAGGAGATAAGACTTTATGCTCGAACTATAGGGGCATAAGTCTTCTCCCTATTACCTATAAGACAGTGTCAGGGATATTGTGCGGACGACTAAAGTCCATGGTCAACGAAATAATTGGACCATACCAATGCGGCCTTAGACCTGGCAAGTCCACCATTGACCAGATATTTACCCTGCGGCAAATCCTGGAGAAGACCCAAGGGATGCAGATCGACACCTACCACATTTTTGTCGATTATAAAGTAGACTTCGACAGCCCGCTACGTTCAAAGGTATTCCAAGCCATGTCTGAATTTGGTATCCCCGCAAAGCTCATTCGCCTTTGTAAAATGACTTTAACTGACACAAGATCTTCAGTTAAAACAGGAAAGAACCTCTCCGAAGAGTTTATTACCAAAAGAGGTTTCAGACAAGGAGACGGCCTATCGTGTAATCTTTTCAACATTTTGCTGGAGAAGGTCATACAAGACGCGAAGGTCAAAAGAAGTGGAACAATATACACGAACAGCCATATGTTACTTGCTTATGCCGACGTCATTGACATCATGTGTCGATCGGTAAAGGAAGTATTAGACACCTTTGCAAAAGTCGAAAGGGAATCTCCTAAAGTGGGTCTGGCGGTAAACGGCAAGAAGACTAAGTTGATGGTGTCAACGCGGAATGAGTCCATATACATAGATCGGGTCAACTGTTGACGTTGGTTCCTATAATTTTGAGGTAGTAAAGGGCTTCGTCTACCTCGGCAATGTCGTAAACACAAACAACAACATCAGTTGTGAAATACGAAGAAGAAAAGTGTTTGCTAACAGATGCTACTTCGGTCTGAGTAAGCAGTTTAGAAATAAAGCCACATCTCGTCAAACAAAAACAACGCTTTACAAAACACTGATACTACCCGTGCTGATGTATGGTTCTGAAGCCTATGTTTGAGAGAAAAATTCTTGGAAAGATCTATGGACCAATCTGCGTTGACGGTGAATTTCGACGTCGTATGAACCACGAGCAGTATCTGCAGTATATAAACGTATCGAGATGCTACGATTGCGTTGGCCAGGCCATACCATAAAAATGAGCAATGATGAACCCGCTAAAAAGGCGTATAAATACGTGCCACATGGCGGTGCACGCAGAATTGACAGGACTAAGCTTAGATGGAGCAAACAAGTGGATGAAGAGACGAAAAGGCACGGTTTTCCAGAAAGCGAAGCAGTAAACAGAGAGAATTGGAGATCTTTTCTTAGTTCGGCTTATAGAACAAATGTTCTGTAATGGGCCAAGTAAGTAAGTAAGGATACTATCCCATCGTCGAAACCTCTGCTATTTTGTCCTCCGTTATTAGTTTATCCTCGCTACATCTTTTGGCGCTTCTCACACATGATTTAGAGGCAGAAGAAAAGTTGGGGTTTCGAGAATCTCTGGTAACTTCTTTAAATAAATATTTCCTGTCATAAGTTGGTGGTATTTCTCATTTATCTAATTTATTTGTTCTTTTTTCAGTATGATGCTTTCAACCCCAAAAATTATATTTGTTATGACCCCAAAAACAATTTCAATTCAAAATAATGCAAAATTTAATTTCAGTTCCAATTCAACCATAACCTTCCCAGCTGGTCTTCCATAACGAATATTGACACTTTGATTCATTTTCGAGACTTACTCTCGCTTACAACTGACCAACCACAAAATGCTGCTGTAACACTTTTGCTTTTTGTCTGCTTGGTGTTTTCCGCCCAACGACATTGTGCCGCATATTTTGGTCAAGTAGTGGTCCCCAACAGACAAAAAAAAAACGAATAAAGAAATGTAGAAAAAATAAAAATTATAAACCAGACCTCACCTCACTGCTTTCACTCTTCATGGAATTCTTTAAATAAATTTCTTTATCATTGTTGTTGTTGTTTCTGATGTCAACGTTGTTGTATTTATTGCGCCCAGCTTGTGGCTAGTTGCTGAAGTTGTTGGACCAACTATTAAATTGTGGTTATTGAACTGAACCACCGAAAAAACAAGAAGTGGAAACAGAAAAAATGTGCCGATTTATAGCCTCAGTCTTACATGTTGACACACACACACTTGTTGTACTACTATTAGTTGGCGGAAAAGGTCGGTATAGCTTACCAATAAGTGACAGTATCGGCTTGTGTGTGCTTCTTGTGTTTTATGCCACTGCTGCTTGGTTTATTTGGCTGTCTGTCCATTTCTTCAGTTATCTATATGTTTTTTATTCAGTAGAATGATAAACATTTATTAGCAGGTTAACATTGGAACAGGTGGGCGCACCTTCCATAGACGATGCCAGTGGGTTATTATGATGATGATGATGATGACGACTACAATGAAGATCATGACGATGATAAATGATAAATGTTACTGTTTCTCTTCCATTTTCTTTTATATCATCTTTCTTTTGTTAGTTGGCCACTTTCATGCCGCATTGCTTGGGTTTTCTTCACAAATGATGACGATGATCATGACGACGATGATTGATCCGTGATGATTTTATTAATGCAATTGCCTTTTCGGTTAAATGTTGTATTTAAAAGGAAGTTTATGGTTAGTTTCATTGAGGTGATAGTGATACTAGTGATTTTATTGAAGATCCGGTATCCAATTGTTTTTATGGTATAATAAATACTTGAATTGGGGGAGTAAAGAAAAATTGGATATATTCAGGACCACGTGTCTAAACTTTGATTTCACAGATTTCCCGATCGAGTTTGTAATTATTATTATTAGGATGTACCACATACGAAGTAAAATACAATAAAAAGAAACAAACCCCTAAGGAGGTACTTTTGGAATTCAGTCAGGAACTGGAAGTTTACAAAACAGGAAGGAGCGTCATTATATACACTTAACAGAAGCAGCAACGGACCACTAACATTAACAAGAAACAAGTTAGAACGACGCTAAATTCGGTCAGGCCGAATTTGTTATACCCTCCACCACGAGTTGTATTGAAGTAAACAGTTAAAATGTTAAGTTAAATGTTAAGTTAAAATGGAACAATTAATTTCCTTTATTTTTGAGGAAGACTAAATACCAAATTTTAGCAACTTCGGTAAAACAATGTGACTAACCTTCAAAATATCGAAATTCGGGAGGAACCGTTCCATGGTGGCTATATCAAAACGTCGATCTATACCTAACATTTTCTGTCGGAAAGTTGTTAGACTCAAAAAAGACTTAATACTAAATTTCCGAAATGTTGGTAAAACCTTCAAAATACCGAAAGTCAAAAGGTACGCTTCTATGGGGGATATAGGAACCCTAAACTGATTATTCTATTCTGGAATATTGTATAACCCCATGTAAGACTAAATAACAAATTTCAGTCTTTCGGTCACATATTGACGTCACAACCTTCATAGTTACGAAAATCGGGAGGTACCGTTCTATGGGGGCTATATCGAAACGTTGACCTATACCGAAGAATTTCAGTTAGAAAGGCTTTTACCTCCAACATAGACTAAATTACAAATTTCACACATTTCGGTCGTTTGCTGTGGAGATACGTTCTATGGGGACTATATGAGGGTGTAGACCTATACCGGCAAATTTCATATGAAACGTTAAATTACGCATATGAAGACCAAATACCAAAGTTCAGCCATTTCGGTGGATTATTGTGGCCACAACCTTCAAAATACCGAAAATCGGGAGGTACCGTTCTTTGGGGGCTATTCAAAGGAGTGGCCTATACCACGAAATTTCTGGCGAAAGTTTTATACCTCCAACGAAGACTAAGTACCAGCCATTTCGGTGTGATAATGAGGCTAAAACCTTCAAAATACCGAAAATCGGGGAGTACCGTTCTATGGAAGCTATATCAAAACGTGGCCCGATGTAGCCCAATGGCAACACCAAACATCCTAGGAGTAATAGAAATATTTATACCAAATTACAAAGCTCCATCTTAAAAATTGCGAACTGTATCTTGATTGACGTAGGGGATGGAAGATACCAAGGAACGGTCCTGACCGGCTTTAACATGGCAAAGCCCAGGATTTATCTTGGTCCCTCTTTCATCTCAAGTGGACACTGACCTCCCCGTGGTGCCGCCTGGGGAACTGCCTTTAACACCCGTTAAAGGTAGTGAGCTAACATGTGCCGCCCGTTCACCCATAAGAACGTTAAAAACATGGGTTTGGGCGTCGGGTTTGTAACCCTAATATGAAAAAACGAAAGAAAAGAAAAACAAACCCCTCTAAAGTTGACGAGCCCCGCAAACGTTTTAAGGACAATGATCTGCGAATCTGCACCTGAAATGTTCGCACTCTTTATAGAGAAGGTACAGTCTTCGCATTGGCAGACGTACTTGAAAAGTACAAGGCCGATATAACTGCCATACAGGAAATACAATGGATTGGGAAAGGCGTCACAACAACACCTAAAGGTGACGCACTGTATTATAGCTGCCTTGACGTAAAACATGAGTCGGAGACTAAAACATCTGGTATCCAGCTTCACCCCAGTGAATGAAAAACTTGCTGCAATTCGAATAAAAGCTAAATTCTTCAACATCAGCTTTATTTGCGCTCATGCTTTCACTAAAGAAAAGGACGAACAGACCAAAGAAACATTTTACGAGCGCTTAGAAGAAACATATGACAGTTGCCCTGCCCATGACATTAAAATTATTCTAGGCGATTTTAATGCCAAAATTGGAAAGGAGTATATCTTTGGCCCAGTCGGGAATTTCAGTCTTCACAGTGAAACATCTGACAATGGTATGAGGCTGATAGAACTTGCAGCTGCAATAAACATGGTAGTTACCAGTACCAGATTTAATCATTTCAATCTTCATAAGGGCGTCTGGCTGTCTCCAGATCAGAAAACAAGAAATCAAATTGATCATGTTGTGATAGATGTAAGACATTCATCGAGCGTATTGGATGTACGATCGTTCCGAGGCACAAACATTGATTTGGATCACTACCTTGTTGCAGCAAAGGTACGTACCCGTCTAAACGTTGCAAATAAAGTACGAACAGACACAAGTTGGACATCGATAGGCTGTAAACACAACAGATAGCCACAGCAATTACT
This sequence comes from Musca autumnalis, assembly GCF_047663935.1. Lineage (NCBI taxonomy): Eukaryota > Metazoa > Arthropoda > Insecta > Diptera > Muscidae > Musca > Musca autumnalis. Next base: position 224,348,192 of record NW_027411866.1, read on the forward strand.
TAATGAGAGCACTTCGTGTCCCGATAACATAACAACACAATGGCAAAATATTGCCCACTCCATGCAAACAGCCGCAAAATCCATACTTGGATACCAGAGACTTCCACAAAGGAATTCATGGTATGACCAGGAATGTCGTGCTGCTACCGAAGAGAAAAATGCGGCATATAGGGCTACTTTACAATCAGTAGCAACGCGTAGCGCACGAGAGAGATATCGGGAGAAAAGAAGAGAAGAGAAACGTTTTTTCCGCAAGAAGAAGAGAGAAAGGGAAAAACGGGAGTGTGAAAAAATCGAGATGTATAGGAGCCAGAATGAAGTCCGAAAATTCTACCAAAGAGTGAAACATCAAACAGATAGCTTTGGTACAGGCACATCCTCCTGTAGAGACCAGCAAGGTAATCTGGTAACAGATACAGATAGTGTGCTAAGGATATGAAAAGAGCATTTTTCCAAACTGTTGGTGTCCAATAGTAGCGAAATCGACGAAGATACCACATATCCAATCCCAGAAGATGGTATTGAATGTATACCACCCGGCAATAAACCGGCTGAAGAACAATAAGGCAGCAGGAGCTGATGGCCTACCAGCCGAGCTGTTTAAAACCGGAGGCAACACTCTGATAAATTGTATACATCAGCTAGTTAGCTCCATCTGGCAGGAAGAACGCGTACCCGACGATTGGAACCTGAGCATCCTCTGTCCCGTCCATAAGAAAGGAGATAAGACTTTATGCTTCAACTATAGCGGCATAAGTCTTCTCCCAATCGCCTACAAGATAGTCTCAGGGATATTGTGCGAACGACTAAAGCCCATGGCCATCGAAATAATTGGACCATACCAATGCGGCTTTAGTCCTGGCAAGTCCACCATCGACCAGATATTTACCCTGCGGCAAATCCTGGAGAAGACCCAAGAGGTGCAGATCGACACCTATCACCTCTTTGACGATTATAAAGCAGCCTTCGACAGCCCGCTACGTTCAAAGGTATTCCAAGCTATGTCTGAATTTGGTATCCCCGCAAAGCTCATTCGGCTTTGTAAAATGACTCTAACTGACACAAGATCTTCAGTTAAAATAGGAAGGAACCTCTCCGAATCTTTTCAACTTCCTGCTAGAAAAGGTTATACGAGAGGCAAACGTCAGAAGAAGTGGCACAATCGACACCAATAGTCACATGTTACTTGCTTATGCTGATGATAGTAAAAGAAGTAACCGATTCCTTCATGAAGGTCGAAGGAGAATCTGCTAATGTGGGTCTGGCAGTAAAGGGCGAGAAGGTCAAGTTGATGGTGTCGACGAGCAATGCGTCCATTGAGACCGGACTGTTGAAGTTGGTTCCTATAATTTTGAGGTGGTAAAAGACTTCGTATACCCCGGCAACGCCGTAAACACAACAAACGACATCAGTTGTGAAATAAAAAGAAGAATTGTATTGGCCAACAGATGCTACTTTGGCTTAAGTAAGCACTTCAATAACAAAGCCACAACGCGTCAAACAAAAATAGCGCTTTACAAAACACCGATACTACCCGTGCTGGTGTATGGTTCCGAAGCCTGGGTACTTGCGCAAGCAGATCAAGCAGTGCTTGGAGTGTTTGAGAGAAAATTTCTTCGAAAGATCTACGGGCTGATTTGCGTTGACGGTGAATATCGACGTCGTATGAACCACGAGCTGTATCTGCTATGACATGAATATAGTTAAACGTATCGAGATGCAACGATTGCGTTGGCTAGGTCATATCATAAGAATGAGCGATGATGAACCCTCTAAAAAGGCGTATGAATACATGCCACATGGCGGTGCACGTAGAATCGGCAGGCCTAAACTTCGATGGAGCATACAAGTGGATGAAAAAATGAAAAGGCGCGGTATACCAGAAAGCGAAGCGAAAACAGAGTTCTTAGTTCGGTCTATGGAACAAATGTTCTGTAATGGGCCAGCTAAGTAAGTTAGGAACACAAGAAATACCTTCGGTAATAATAAGGATCCTCGAACAGCCCTTAAGCGACACTTAAGCTAAAAGTTGAACTTTTTGTGAGCGGAGTAGCCGAATGTGTTGACCGAAATAATCTTACTTTGGAAAAAATTTACGATGTGCTCAATTCGTAAAATAGCGTGCTCATCAGCATTTTTCTAAGGAAGAATGGGTATGGCCCCGGAAAATTGTGTCATTGTATGGAAGATCTACTTCTCTTGCGAAAAATGTTTAAATTTTGTGTTGGAGCTACACGAAGTCATGGAACAATATAGCACATATTCGAACATAATATATGTAAAACGACTCCAAATTGTCTGAAACAAACATATTTGGTGCTTGAAATCCATTATTTCCATGAAGCACATTTTTGATCAAAGTGTAATACCCTCGTTAGCTTAAAGGCTGAGGGTATAATAACAAGCTGGTTCATTTACTCAGTTGTCAGAACAATTGCCAATAACCAGATAATGTTCCGCATGAAGTATGAAAGTAAAATTGTTTATTTTTCATTCAATGAACATCCATTACCGGCTTTTTATAGTCGGCATTCGTACAAATGGTTGTATTTCACCTAACAATTGGCATCTCAATACCGGCTGAGACAATTCAACTTTGAGTCAAGTTGTCGTCCAATGGCACCAATACGCAGTGAAACCAATGACGACAATATCAACTATTTCTACGTTGAGAGAAAATAAAAACACTTTTACATTGAAAAAAGTATGTCGGACGTGCTGATTTTATTCATTGACATTAAACATCAGCAGATTCATTCATTCATAAAATAAAGCAATGATTGTAGGTTAAAATACAAATTTTATTTTGTTTAATATTATAGTGGGAGATTTTTGTTAATTATGCACATAGTAGGAATTCTGCATAGATTGAATTTCCAAATTTCAGTTGAATATGTTTTATTTTATTTTTTTGTTTCAATTTAATGATTTGTAAATATTATTTTTTAATTTTGTTTAATTAGTTAATAACCTTCATATGGAAATTTAATGTAAAACGATTTCTGTCATTTGCGATAATTATAAACTTGAACAAATAATCTCCCTTCGGAGCTGGCATAGCAAATCTCTTTGGACTGAAATTTCTCATTTCAATGGAATTCTATAATATGAATAATGCATAAAATATTACATTTAAAGGTATTTGTTTCATACATTACCTCAAAGGGACAGGTATGATTTATATTTGTGTAGTTCTGCAGGATATTCAATGTAAATTGAGCTGCTGCATTTCTACGCTTACGCTTTAGCAGCAAACATGCATCCCATGTTCTGTTCGAGACAAGTAAACTGTTTTTATCATAAACGTGATAGAATTGTGTATTAACAACAAAAGTCCTTATAGGTCCATTCGGAAGCGTTAATGTCCCGGAGAATGTTGGAATACCTTTGGCATTGGGTTTTACTTCACACAAATCGAATCTACCAACAGCTGGATCAGTCGTAAAACAAGTTGTCCTCTCTAAACGTATTTCCATGGCGTAGTGCTGAAATTTAGTTTGGAAGTACATATCAAACAAATAAGTAAATATGTCATAATATGTTTTCTCCATACCCATTTTATTAAAATCGAAATTATGAAAATTAGAATATTAAACATTTTCACTGCACGTATTTGGCCTTGGGTCAAATTGCAATGAATGGTTGTTGATTTCTATATTTTGTTGGGATTGAAAACAATTTAATATATTGATTTTTCCCAAAATTAATTGAGCAGAAAATAAATGTAGTTTATATAAAAAGTCGGTTAATTGGACTTTCATGGTGCAAAAAGATGCAATCTGAAAGAAGAAATGGAAAAATTTAATAACATCTAAACGAGTTGAGATATTTTTACCAAAAAGTACTTTGTGGTTTTAATGGATGTATTAAAAAATGTGCATAACAAGGTCCAATAAAAATATCGTATTTTCGTTATTTGAATCAGTTTTACAACTGCACTTCGCTAAGTCTCAATTTTCATTGTTTTTTTTCCTATTGTTTTTGTTGTACATTCTCTCTCTCTCTCTCATATTTGCTTCGATCACTCAGTTTCAGCTTAATTATTGTTCTATATTGTGACGTCATTCCTTATTACCCTTTCTACTCTCTCGTACCTACTACTCAATTTGTTCTTTGCATTCTGTTTGTATACATACATACATATGTGCATCTATAAATGTATGAATTTCGTTCAACATTGTAGAACATCCTAGATTGAAGATTCTAGAACAAATGTGTTCTTCTTTGACACAGCGGTGTCGAAGTTTTTCGGCAATTTACACACATACGACCCGAATGCATAGAAAGAGCGTACGAAAATGAGATAATGTTTTGATTTGTTTTTCTTTTGTAGCGTGTGTGCATAAAAACACACTAACACACAGTCATAAGTTGCCAATAGTTTGAATACATTCATATTTTGGGCTGTTCTCTTTTTGGTCACGTCTGTTCTAGAACAGTCTTTGCTTCAGAGAGCGAGCATAAATATAGGAGAATAAGAATAAGGGAGAATAGAGAGTTGTAAATCATACCGTGAACTAAAAATTCCATTGAAATAAAGTGTGACATAAGTAAAATAGAATTTTGTGCTTAGTGCCGTATACCGTGTAAGAATAAGTGAAGTAAAGTCAAGAAATTATTATAAGACTGGTAATCTAAACGAACCGTCGTTTTATTTAGTACAAATCCTATCGGGAATAAACAACGCCTACAAGGGCTTATGTTAAACCTAATTCCTTAAGAATTAGAGTTTGGGAATTCCCGACTTTTTTCATTCCCGGGAAATCGGGAATGAAAATTTCTCGTTCCCGGGAACCCGGGAATTCCCGGGACTATGGTAAATCGAATTCGTGGGGCATAGACGTAACAGAGAGTAAGCAAACATGAAATACCTACTCCCTTTATGTGTATTTGTGTCATTAGATATCTCTTTGGAACAATATTAAAGGTAAAATAGCAAAAGGGTCAAAAAGCAATAGCAAACATCTTGAACGACGTTGCGCCAAAACTTGAAAGAACCAATAAATTATATATGAGATATGGCAGCTGTTCAAGAATATCTATATGTATGCGGTCAAAATTCAATTATTTCTGACTAATTTGCGAAGGTTATATAAAATATCTTTTTCCCACTACCATCCTAGCACAGCATCCTTGATATCAAAGAGTGCTGTCCGATTATATTTTTTAAAGTCAACGATATGGTATGTTCTTCTCATGGTTCGAAATGCGTGTTGATCATACAACAAATTCGTTTATAACGAATTTTTACACGGCTGACATTTTGAGTACACGGATTCACAATTGCAACACGGTGGCACCAATGATATAGATGCGTACTTATGTATATGAACATACATACCATAGTTATTACTGGCTTCCAATCCTAATATACTCCATTTGCCACTTAAGGCCTGGGTACATAAGCTGCCTTGCTTTCCAATTTCGAACTAGGTTGCCCTTTTTCTTTATTCTTTTATTTTTGTTATGTCAGAAATGAAGCAGGAAAGCAAGGTAAGCAGGCGAGGCAGCTTATGTACCCAGGCCTTTACACATTATACAGTTTTTATACCCTCAGCATTTATGCTAACGAGGGTATATACACTTTCATACGGGCAAAATGTGCCTCATCGAAATAATGGTTTTAGACCCCAAGTATGTTTGGACGAAATGTGTTTCAGACAATTTGGAGTCGATTGAGCAATGTCCGTCCGTCTGTCTGTCTGCCTGTCTGGATGGCTGGAGCGCACGATAACTCTCGAACGGATCAACCGATTAGGTCCAAAATTTGGCCTTCGTAATATTTTGCCCAAACTTAGTTTAAGTTCGAAGATGGGTTATATTGGTCCACTCCTTCCGGTACCTCCCCTACAAAAGTTCGAAAATGTTCGGAAAATTTGTACGTACGATAACTCTTGAAGGAAGTAACCGATTTGGTCCATAATTTGCAACTCGTGAAATGTCTACCAGACTTAGATGAGGTTGCAATATGGACTCAATCGGTACACTCCTTCGGGTATCTCCCACACAAAATTTCGGATAAGTTCAGTTTAGGACCTGCTCTCGAATCGCTTTGATTTTTGTTTTAGCAAATTGTATTCACTACCCCCCATACGACGGTACAAGTTTCATCAGGGGCAAGTCCATACTTCCTGAGAAAATAGCCTTAAAGTTGCATAAAACCCCTATGACACCGTGCGAGGTGGTTGGAGCGCAAGATAAGTCTCGATCTGCCGATTCGGTCCAACACTTGACCTCAGTAATATTTTGTTCAAACATAGTTTAAGTTCGAAGATAAGCCATATCGGTCTACTCCTTCAGGTACCTCCCCACAACAGTTCAAAATTTTTCGGAAAAATTATTCGTACTGTAACTCTTGAAGGGAGTGGCCGGATTGGTCCATACTTTACACATCCTAATATATCTACCAGATATAGATCAGGTTCAAATATGGACTACATTTGTCCACTTCATCCAGTACCTCCCAAACAAAATTTCGGATAAGTACACTTTAAGACCTGCTATCGAATCACTTTGATTTTTGTTGAAGCAACTTGCATTCGATGCCTCAATTACGAAGGTAAACGTTTTTTCAGGGGCAAATCCACACTTCTTGAGCAAACAGCCCGAAGGGTGTAAAAACCCCCTATGGCACTATATGTAGTGGCTGGGGATCCACTTCCATAATGGTCAATGTTGATCTATTCCTTTAAGGATTTCCTCCGCAAAACTTCTGCTCTTTAATCCTAATCAACATTTTTCTCGTTTCATACGCCCAATTTTTTAAAACCCTCTAAATACATACGTTTTTTGGGAAAAAAATGTTTCAATATACACAGGCTGAGGGTATATCTCTGTCGGCCAAGCCGACTGATACTTTTTTACTTGTTTATATTGCAAACAATAATTTTGGAGAAAATAAAAATTCGAACAGACCACAGCATTTATATCTTAGCAAATTAATATCCTGCAAGATATATTAAAAAATACAGAATTATGTAAGGTTATACAGACTTCGAATTCCAGAAAAAACACGAATTATCGAGATGACCAAAATGTATGTATTTTATACGAATTATAGCGATTTCTACAAAGGACCCGCAATTACGAATAATCGAGGCACGAATTATCGCTATTCTACTATATTTCCAATATTAAATAACAATAAGGCAAATAATATATGACATGAAAATGCAAATACCCGTATTCCAGGGAATTTCAACAAATTTTCCCGGGAAATCCCGTTCAAAAAATTTCGGGAATTCCCGGGAAATCCGGGCCGGTAATTCCCGACCAGAAACTCTATTAGAATATATTGATTTTAAATCAAAGGTTTTTTTCCTATTTGTGGAGCAGCCAACATTATCATCTGCATAATTAATTTTCAAAAGATTCCCATAAATATACATACATGATTTTTCATAGAAATGATCCGAGAACGGGCATTCATAAATACCTATTATTTATCCAATATTACATTTCCTCGGAATTTGTTTTATTAGAGAATTTGGGCCATAATCTTAGGAAGTATGAACTGGTCCACGAAACAAAAATAACATTGCCATCAACATCACACAGACTAATTTAAAAAAATAAATCCAAAACTATAGAATTTTAATTGACCTATATTTGTAGGAAATATTACGATATATAAGGTTAGGGCCAAATCGAATAACCTGCCAGCCAGTCAGATAGACATAGATGGTTAGCCCGACTGCAAATTATCTAAAACGGATTTGGTCTTAACCATTATTTTAATGAAGCATACCACCTCCCCCACTTTTCACACGCGACTAAATCGGGGCTCTGTATGTCCGCCTTGCACTCGAAAGCTCTGCGATTCACATCAAATTTTCGGCGGTGGCAAATTCTGTAATACTGTACGAGTAGTAGAAAATAAAGTTAGGACAGACACAATACGGAAGTTGGACATCGGTAAGATGCAATCACAACAGATAGTCACAGTCTATTCCATTTATCAGGCCCAAATGCTTATACAAATCAATCCTCGGCCCAATAACATATCAGCACAGTGGCAAAGTATTCCCCACTCCATGCAAACTACCGCAAAATCCATACTTGGATACCAGAGACCTCCACAAAGGAACCCATGATATGACCAGGAGTGTCGTGCTGCTACTGAAGAAAAAAATGTGGCATACCGGGTTACTCTACATAGCGCACGAGAGTGGTATTGGAAGAAAGGGAGAGAGGACAAACTTCTTTTCCGCAGGAAAAAAGAGGGAAATGGTAAAGCGGGAGTGTGAACAAATCGAAATGTACAGAACCCAGAATGAAGTCCGAAAATTCTACGAAAAGTGAAACATCAAACTGATGACTTTGGTACAGGCAGATACTTCTGTAGAGACCAGGAAGGTCATTTGGTAAGGGATACAGATAGTGCGCTTAAGATATGGAATTAACATTTTTCCAAACTGATGGTATCGAATAGTAGAAGAGCCAACAGATGCAGATCGACACCTGCCACCTTTTTGTCGATTATAAAGCAGCCTTTGACAGGTCACGCCATGTCTAAATTTGGTATCCCTCATTCCCGTGTTGTTACGTTATTTGACAAAAATCCTCTCTCAACCCATGAAAAAAATATGTCCTAAAATAAACAAGTAAGAAAAGTGTTAAGTTCGGTCGGGCCGAACTTTTTATACACTCCACCACAAATTTCAGCCATTTCGGTGGATTAATGTGGCCACAAACTTCAAAATACCGAAAATCAGAAGGTACCGTTCTATGGGGGCTATATGATGGCGTAGACCTATACCTACAAATTTCTAGGGGAAAGTTTTATATCCCCAACGAAGACTTAATAACAAATTTCAACCCTTTCGGTGTGATAATGAGGCTAAAACCTTCAAAATACCGAAAATCGGGAGATATCGTCCAATGGGAGCTATATCAAAACGTGGACCTATATAAACATTTTATATTAAAAATGTGTCTTAGCCTCTGGAAACACAAAATACAAAGTCACAACCTATTCTGTTGTCAAATGGGACTAATACATTCAAAATATATGAAAATGACGCGAATTTTATATGGGGCTTTATATGGGGGCTATACCAAAACGTGGACCTATATAAACCAACTTTGGTAGGAAATGGTACCCAAAATACTGAGGGCACCTTTCAGGGTGTTTTTTTGTAATTTTTTTCAAATGTGCATGTGATACATTTCAGGTTTTTAAATATGTATATAGAAGAGACATTGTGCGGTTTAGTTATATGAAGGATACGACAAAATGTGGTCCTCAATGTAAAATTTGGAAAATTCAGCCACCTACATTAATCGACAATTTTCTGGGGGTAACCTACCTCCAGGAAAGATTAAGTGGCATTTCGGCCTTTTCGAATTAATAACTTATATAAAACCTTCAAAATTTTGAAAATCGGGCGGTACCATTATATGGGGACCCTATGAAAACATGGACCCAATTCAAAAATGTTTGGGAAGAAGGTTTTCTAACTGTAGGGAATACCGATAGCCAAAGTGTAGCCAATTTCATTGGAAGATATGGTCAATACCCCCAAAATGCAACGGAGTTGCAAATGTTTTGAGCAGGCTAAAACACGTCATCCTCCGATATTTCACATATTTCTGTAACATAAGTGTTAAAAACTGAATAATAATTTTTAAATCTTGAATGTAGGGTCAATAAAGAATTAAAATGCAGATAAAAATACAAATATTTCAAAACACAAAATGCCCCTAAAAATAGTTTAAATTTTACGTAGGCATCTCATTTACAAATGTTTTGAACAGCACTGTAGGTCCCCATATCATTGAGCCAATATAAATCGGCGTGCACTCATTGGTATGAGAGTAGTATCCCTTGTCCCTTCGGGGATGTTGTGCGAATATATGTATGTATTTCTGTTTGTGACCATAATAACAAATTAAAGGTCACAAACTTGTATGTTAGCCATAAATAACTAATTATTTTCCACTTTATAAATGGTAAGATAACAATAATGGATTGGGTAATGAGCTGTAATTACTTTATATTCCATGAGTAATTAAATGTCACCACCAATTGTGTTGTTGAATTAGGATTTTGTGGAACGGATCATTCAACAACAAAATTTGTATAAATATTTTGACTAGAAAATCTCGAATTTGGTACTTTTAGATTCTTCAGAAAACCCCAAAAATATTTTTCAAATGAAAACTTGTAGTTTGTTCCACGAATAGCTGTAATTTCCATTGTACTTTTATTGCTTTCAACCTACGTTAGCCATTCATGTTGGATATTGTCGTTATATACTTTATTTATCATTATTTTTATAAATTTATTATTTATATTTTTTTATACACTTAAATCGATAACATGGATTCCAATTTTCAAAATACTTTAAACATTTTAGAATTTTAATTAGAATTTCATCAAAATTTTCTTCTACGATATTCTTCACTATTTTTTGCTTCAACAACAGTTGTTGTAACTACTTTCAATATCACTTTCTTTTTACTGATTACCATAAAATAAGTGTCAAAAGATCCACTGGGAATGTATGGAGGGAACATTTCTTCGTTATAGTAAAAATTTGATACTGCAACTTCATGATTCTGTATAATGAAAAAAGAAAAATATGGAAAACTATTGCCCCGTTCCAGAACCTGCAAGAAGCTACTATTTTTTACTACGATAAAATATTTGCCTTTATGTTATCGAAAAAATAGTAAAAATTAGTTGATTCTTGCAGTTCTGGAACAGACCAAATATTTTCTATTTCCAATCAAATTAAAACATTTATGTTATTCATTCTTACCTTTTTCATTGGACACCGACTGGGAAGATTTTTCAAACATTTTCTAGTTTCCCTCATAACGACATCAAATAAAGGGTTCTTCTTTCCGAACGTATTTTCCAATAAGGGACAACCATCCATTGTTGCATTATATATTTGGAAATATTTTCCATTACGTTTTCGGGATGCAACACGATTTGAAATTTGGAACTCGTGAATATCATCAGCAAAAATTATTGAACCATTTATGGCATTGTGTCGATTAAATTTGATTAAGTTCAGTGTCGTTGTTTTTATAAATTTGGCATCATATTCGATATGCAGTTTTTCAAAATTCATATAGAAGGAGCGCTTATGGGGGACATAAAAACAGATTAGTTTATTTAATTAAATACATAAACTTTAAATTTTATACATACAAATCCCCAAATTATTGTTGTAAAATTTACAATAATGAATAAGTACAAACAGCAGAGCTTAACCAACATTCTTATTATAACCAAGCCAAGTAAATAAATAGAATTGACAAAAAAATCCACAAAGCGGTTAATAACATTGAAAGTGGAAATAAGTGAAATTGGGTATGGGTAAAACATTTAAACAATTGTAATTGCCTCGGTGAATATTCAACAAACCGCTAAGTGAAACACAGACCATATGGGATAATTGGTTTTACTTTTAAAAACCCACGGCTGGTTCGTTTACGGCAAACGTGCTGGATGGCGTTTTTAGCATTGTTATGGATGATTAGCAGCTCCATAGCAGCCGAACTTGTTATACCCTCCACCACTTTCGTTTATGAAGAAGACTAAATAAATACCACATTTCAGCTTGTTTGGTAAAACAATGTGGCTAACCTTCAAAATACTGAAATTCAGGAGGTACCATTCAATTGGGGCTGTTTCACAACGTCGATCTCACATACTTACTTAGCTGGCCCATTACAGAACATTTGTTCCATAGAAAAGAAAAAAAAAAGAAAAGATCTCCAATTCTCTCTGTTTCGTGCTTCGCTTTTTGGAATACCACGCCTATCATCTCTTCATCCACTTGTTTGCGCCATCTATTCTTTGGCCTGCCAATTCTGCGTGCACCGCCGCCATGTGGCTCGATTTTATACGCCTTTTTAGCGGGTTCATTATCGCTCATTCTTATTATATGGCCTAGCCAACGCAATCGCTGCATCTCGATACGTTTAACTATATTGATGTTGTTGTATAGCAGATACAGCTCGTGGTTCATACGACGTCGATATTCACCGTCAACGCAGAACGGTCCGTAGATTTTTCGAAGAATTTTTCTCCCAAACACACCAAGCATTGCCTTATCTGCTTGCGCAAGTACCCAGGCTTCGGAACCATACATCAGCACGGGTAGTATCAGCGTTTTGTAAAGCGTTATTTTTGTTTGACGAGTTGTGCCTTTGTTTTTAAAGTGCTTACTTAAGCCATAGTAGCATCTGGTGGCCAATACAATTCTTCTTTTTTTTCACAACTAGATGTCGTTTGTTGTGTTTACGGCGGTGCCGAGGTATACGAAGTCTTTTACTACCTCAAAATTATAGGAACCAACTTCAACAGTTGGTCCGATCTCAATGGACGCATTGCGCGTCGACACCATCAACTTGGTCTTCTCGCCGTTTACCGCCAGACCCACTTTAGCAAATTCTCCTTCAACCTTCATAAAGGTATCGGTTACTTCTTTTACTGATCGTCCCGCGATGTCTATATCACCAGCATAAGCAAGTAACATGTGGCTATTGGTGTAGATTGTGCCACTTCTTTTGACGTTTGCCTTTCGTATAACCTTTTCTAGCAGGATGTTGAAAAGATCACACGAAAGGCTGTCTCCTTGTCTGAAACCTCTTTTGATACAAAACTCTTCGGAGAGGTTCTTTCCTATTTTAACTGGAGATCTTGTGTCATTTAGAGTCATTTTACAAACCCGAATGAGCTTTGCGGGGATACCAAATTTAGACATGGCTTGGAATATCTTTGAACGTAGCGGGCTGTCGAAGGCTGCTTTACAATCTACAAAAAGGTGGTGGTAGGTGTCGATCTGCATCTCTTGGGTCTTCTCCAGGATTTGCCGCAGGGTAAATATCTGGTCAATGGTGGACTTGCCAGCTCTAAAGCCGCATTGGTATGGTCCAATTATTTCGTTGAACATGGACTTTAGTCGTTCGCACAATATCCCTAACACTATCTTGTAGGCGATGGGGAGAAGACTTGTGGCCCTATAGTTGGAGCATAAAGTATTATCTCCTTTCTTATGGACGGGACACAGGATGCAGGTTCCAATCGTCGGGTACGCGTTCTTCATGACAGATGGATGCATACACCTTATCAGCGCCTCCGGGTTTAAACGGCTCGGCTGGTAGGCCATCAGCTCCTGCTGCCTTATTATCCCTCAGCCGGTTTATTGCTGTCTTTACCTCATCTTTTGGGATTGGATCTGTGGTATCTTCGTCGACTTCGCTACTATTGGATACCAACAGTTTGAACAAATGCTCTTTCCATATCCTTAGCACTCTATCTATATCAGTTACCAAATTGCCTTGCTGGTCTCTACAGGATTATGTGCCAGTTCCAAAGCCATTAGTTTGATGTTTCACTCTTTGGTAGAATTTTTGGACTTCATTCTGTCTCATGCATATCCCGATTTGTTCACACTCCCGCTTTTCCATCTCTCTCTTTTTCCTGTGGAAAAGACGCTTCTCTTCTCTCCTTTTCTCGCGATACCTCTCTCGTGCGCTACGAGTTGCTACTGATTGTAAAGTAGCCGTATATGCCGCATTTTTCTCTTCGGTAGCAGCACGACACTCCTGGTCATACCATGGATTTCTTGGTGGAGGTCTCTGGTATCCAACTACTGATTTTGCGGCTGTTTGCATGGAGTGGGCAATGTTTTGCCATTGTCCTGATATGTTATCGGGACGAGGAGTGCTTTGATTAACCAATTGGGCCAGTTGAGTGGAATATGCTGTGGCCATCTGTTGTGATTCCAGCTTACCGATGTCCAACTTCCGTGTTGTGTCTGTTCGCACTTTGTTTGCAACATTTAATCTGATACGTACCTTTACTGCAACAGGGTAGTGGTCCGAGTATATGTTTGCACCTCGGAACGATCGTACATCCAACACGCTTGATGCATGTCTTCCATTTATCACAACGTGATCAATTTGATTTGTTGTGCTTTGATGTGGCGACAGCCAGGTGCCCTTATGAATATCGAGATGCTTAAGTCTGGTACTGCTAACTACCATGTTTCTTGCAGCTGCAAAGTCTATCAGCCTCATACCATTGTCAGATGTTTCGCTGGGGAGACTGAATTTCCCGATTTCCTTTCCAATTTTGGCATTAAAATCGCCTAGTATAATTTTAATGTCATGGGCAGGGCTACGGTCATAAGTTTCTTCTAAGCGCTCGTAAAACATATCTTTGGTATGTTCGTCCCTGTCTTCAGTGGGAGCATGAGCGCAAATAAAGCTAATGTTGAAGAATTTTGCTTTTAATCGAATTGCAGCGAGTCTTTCATTCACTGAGGTGAAGCTGGAGACTAGATGTTTTAACCTCCGACCAACTACAAATCCGCAAACAAAATCATGTTTTGTGTCATGACAGCTATAATACAGTGCGCCACCTTTAGGTGTTGTTGTGACGCTGTTGAAGCGAGTTCAACAATACTATAGATATTTGTTTAAATAGTTTTTAATCCCAACTTAAAGATATGGTATGGTAACCCTTTATAACAAGAGCTTTCACTCAAGGTATAAAACGTTACCACTTCCATTTCGTTTCTGTAAAACAAATATAAGATATGACTGCAAATGTCTGCAGCAAACGCATTAAATTTACTTGTACCAAAACAGCATAGACGACAACACGTCTAACAAATAAACTCTGCCGCACAACACAAAGCAAACAAAAAGCCTTTTATTTTTCTTACCCCGCACACCTGCTACTTGTTAACAACTGAGGGAGTTGCCACCGCTTACCCTGTAATCAACCGCATACAGTCCACTCTAGGCCAACTCACTCAATTGTACAGACGCCTTTCCCATTCCATCGTAGTTCCTGTATGGCAGTAATATCGGCCTTGTACTTTCCAAGTACATCTGCCAATGCGTAAACTGCACCTTCTCTATAAAGAGTGCGAACATTCCAGGTGCAGATTCGCTGATCATGGTCCTTAAAACGTTTGCGGGGTTCGTAAAGTTTAGAGGGGTTTGTTTTTCTTTTCTTTCGTTTTTTCATAGTAGGCTGTTCTTTCTATCTGAGAGTTACTAACCCGACGCCCAAACCCAAGTTTTCAACGTTCTTATGGGTGTTAAAGGCAGTTCCCCAGGTGATACCATGGGGAGGTCAGTGTCCACTTGAGATGAAAGAGGGACCAAGATAAATCCTGGGCTTTGCCATGTTAAAGCCGGGTCAGGACCATTCCTTGGTATCTACCATCCCCTACGTCACCCATCAAAACATCGATCTATACTTTCAAAGTTCTGGCGGAACAAAATAAATGCATTTGAAAGAAGAAAAGTTCGATGACAGAGAAGCCGCTCCACAGCCGATACGTCTGAAGAGCCTCTACCAAAGGCGAAACATGCATGTCACATTGTGTTGGTGTTCGGCTTTCCTTTCTCACTTGCATCATTGGTCATTAAGCTCGATTACAACAAGTAAATAATTATAAAAAGAAAACGGAACAAATTTAAGTCTTTCGGTGGGATATTGACGTCACAACCTTCCGACGAATTTCAGTCAGAAATACTTTACCTCCCACAATGACTAAGTACCAAATTTCAGCCATTTCGGTGTGATAATGAAGTTAAAACCTTCAAGTACCGAAAATCGGATTGTACCGTTCAACGGGGCTATATAAAGACGTCGACCTATATCGACAAATTTCTTACTGATAGTTAAGTACCCAAAATGAAGACAAAATACGAAATTTCAGCAATTTCGGTGGAATATTGAGGCCACAACATTCAAAATATCGGAAACAGGGAGGCACCGTGGACCTGTACCGACAAGTTTTTGGGGGAAAGTTTTATACCCTCAACGAAGACTAAATACAAAATTTCAGGCACTTCGGTGAAATATTGGGACCACAACCAACAAAACACCGCTTTCATCTCAAGTGGACACTGACCTCCCTGTGGTGTCACCTTGGGAACTGCCTTTAACACCCGTTAAAGGTAGTGCGCTAACATGTGCAGCGCGTTCACCCATAAGAAGGTTAAAAACTTGGATTTGGGCGTCGGGTTGGTAACCCTCCCCTAGAAAAAACAGCCTACTATGAAAAAACGAAAGAAAAGAAAAAAAAACCCTCTAAAGTTGACGAACCCCGCAAACGTTTTAAGGACCATGACCTGCGAATCTGCACCTGGAATGTTCGCACTCTTTATAGAGAAGGTGCAGTCTTCGCATTGGCAGACGCACTTGAAAAATACAAGGCCGATATTACTGCCATACAGGAAATACGATGGATTGGGAAAGGCGTCACAACAACACCTAAAGGTGACACACTGTATTATAGCTGCCATGACGTAAAGTATGAGTTTGGTTGCGGATTCGTAGTTAGTCGGAAGCTAAAACATCTGGTATCAAGCTTCACCCCAGTGAATGAAAGACTTGCTGCAATTCGAATAAACATCAACATCAGTTTTATTTGCGCTCATGCTCCCACTGAAGAAAAGGACGAACAGACCAAAGATATATTTTACGAGCGCTTAGAAGAAACATATGACCGTTGCCCTGCCCATGACATTAAAATCATTCTAGGCGATTTTAATGCGAAAATTGGAAAGGAGAATATCTTTGGCCCAACAGTCGGGAAATTCAGTCTCCACAGTGAAACATCTGACAATGGTATGAGGCTGATAGACTTTGCAGCTGCAAAAAACATGGTAGTTAGCAGTACCAGATTTAATCATCTCGATATTCATAAGGGCACCTGGCTGTCTCCAGATCAGAAAACAAGAAATCAAATTGATCATGTTATGATAGATCGAAGACATTCATCGAGCGTGTTGGATGTACGATCGTTCCGAGGCGCAAACATTGATTCGGACCAATACCTTGTTGCAGCAAAGGTACGCACCCGCTTAAACGTAGCAAACAAAGTACGAACAGACACAACACGAAAGTTAGACATCGGTAAGCTGCAATCACAACAGATAGCCACAGCATATTCCACTCATCTAGCCCAATTGCTTAATCAAAGCACCGCAAAATCCATACTTGGATACCAGAGACCTCCACCAGGGAATCCATGGTATGATCAGGAGTGTCGTGCTGCCACCGAAGAGAAAATGCTGCATATAGGGCTACTTTTCAATCCGTAGCACCGCGTAGCGCACGAGAGAGATACAGGGAGAAAAGGAGAGAGGAGAAACGTCTTTTCCGCAGGAAAAAGAGAGAGATGGAAAAACAGGAGTGTGAAAATGTACAGGAGCCAGAATGAAGTCCGAAAATTCTACCAAAGAGTCAAGCATCAAACTGATGGCTTTGGTACAGGCACATCCTCCTGAAGAGACCAGCAAGGTAATTTGGTAACTGATACAGATAGTGTACTCAGGATATGGAAAGAATATTTTTCAAATCTGTTGGTATCCAATAGCAGCGAAGACGACGAAGATACCACAGTCCCAATCCCAGAAGATGGTATTGAATGTATACCGTCCAGCCAAGATGAGGTAAAGACAGCAATAAATCGGCTGAAGAATAATAAGGCAGCAGTGGCCGATGGCTTACCAGCCGAGCTGTTCAAAACCGGAGGCGACACGCTGATAAGGTGTATTCATCAGCTAGTTAGCACCATCTGGCAGGAAGAACGAGTACCCAACGATTGGAACCTGAGTATCCTGTGCCCCGTCCACAAGAAGGGAGATAAGACTGTATGCTGTAACTATAGGGGCATAAGTCTACTCCCTATTGCCTACAAGATCGTGTCAGGGATATTGTACGAACGACTAAAGCCTATGGTCTACGAGATAATTGAACCATACCAATGCGGCTTTAGACCTGGCAAGTCCACCATTGACCAGATATTTACCCTGCGGCAAATCCTGGAGACGACCCAAGAGATGCAGATCGACACCTACCACCTTTTTGTCGATTATAAAGCAGCCTTCGACAGCCCGCTGCGTTCAAAGGTATTCCAAGCCGCAAAGCTCATCCGGCTTTGTAAAATGACTTTAACTGACACGAGGTCCTCAGTTAAAATAAGAAAGAACCTCTCCGAAGAGTTTGGTACCAAAAGAGGTTTCAGACAAGGAGGCAGCCTTTCGAGTGATCTCATCAACATCCTGCTAGAAAAGGTTATACGAGAGGCAAACGTCAAAAGAAGTGGCACAATCTACACCAATAGTCACATGTTATTTGCTTATGCTGATGATATAGACATCATGGGATGATCAGTAACAGAAGTAACTGATACCTTTATAAAGGTCGAAGGAGAACCTGCTAAAGCGGGTCTGGCGGTAAACGATGAGAAAGCAAGTTGATGGTGTCGACGCGCAATGCGTCCATTGAACTCGGACCGACTGTGGAAGTTGGTTCCTATAATATTGAGGTAGTAAAAAACTTCGTCTACCTCGGCACCTCCGTAAACACAACAAACGACATCAGTTGTGAAATAAAAAGAAGAATTGTATTGGCCAACAGATGCTACTTTGGTTTAAGTAAGCAGTTTAATAACAAAGCCACATCTCGTCAAACAAAAATAACGCTCTACAAAACACTGATACTACCCGTGCTGATGTATGGCACCGAAGCCTGTTTACTTGCGCAAGCAGACATGGCAGTGCTTGGTGTGTTTGAGAGAAAAATTCTTCGAAAGATCTACGGGTCAATCTGACGGTGAATATCGATGTCGCATGAACCACGAGCTGTATCTGCTATACAACGACATCAATATAGTTAAACGTATCGAGATGCAGCGATTGCGTTGGCTAGGCCATATCATAAGAATGAGCGATGATGAACCCGTTAAAAAGGCGTATAAATACGGACCGCTTGGCGGTGCACGCAGTATTGGCAGGCCAAGGAATAGATGGCGCAAACAAGTGGATGATGAGTTGAAAAGACGCGG
This sequence comes from Musca autumnalis, assembly GCF_047663935.1. NCBI lineage: Eukaryota > Metazoa > Arthropoda > Insecta > Diptera > Muscidae > Musca > Musca autumnalis. The sequence continues at coordinate 224,367,028 of NW_027411866.1, forward strand.
TATTCCAGAGTGCGAAGCAACTAATAGAGAGGAATGGAGAACTTGACTTAGTTCGGCGTATGGAACAAATGTTCTGTAATGGGCCAGCTAAGTAAAGTAAGTAAGTACCTACAAAACACCATAAATTGGGAGATACGTCCTATGGGCGCTATATGGACCAAATGAAGACCAAATACCAAATTTCAGCAATTTCGGTGGAATATGGAGGCCACAATATTCCATATTGGGTGCCACCGTGGTGCAATGGTATGCACACCCGCCGTGCACGCTGAAGGTCGTAGGTTTGATTCCCCGTCCAGTCAACATCAAGCACTTTTCAACGGTGGCCAAATACCCCTCAGTAATGTTGGCGACATTTCCTGAGTATTTCAGCCTTGTAAAACTTCTCTACAAGTGGTGTCTTAGACACGCCGTTCGGACTCGGCGATAAACAGTAGGTCCCATATCATTGAGCTAATATGAATCGGGGTGCACTCATTGATATGAAAGAAGTCTCTCTTGTCCTTTCTCGGATGTTTGTGTAACAATTATTATGGAGGCCACAACCTTAAAAATATCGGAAACAGGGAGGCACCGTTCTATGGCAGCTATACTAAGCCGTGGACCTGTACCCACAAGTTACTGGGGAAAAGTTTTATACCGCCAACGAAGACTAAGTACCAAATTTCGGTGTGATGATGAGGCTAAAACCTTTAAAATACCGAAAATCGGGTTGTACCGTTCTATGGGGGCTATATCAAAACGTTGACCGATACAGCTTATTTGCCATACTTAGCATCCTAAGAGTAATAGAAACGTCTATACCAAATTACAAAGCTGTATCTTGATTTCAACAGACGGACGAACGGACGGACATGGTTATATCGACTTAGAATTTTACCCTGATCGAGTTTATATCTACTTTATAGTGTCTCCGATGAATATTTCGATGTGCTACAAACGGAATGACAAATTTAATTATAGCCTCCACATTATGGTGTGGGGTATAATTAAACAGTAGGCTGGATGGACGACATGAAGTTTCTCTTCCGTCACATCACTGAGAGCAGTGAGATCCCTCTTGTGAAGTTTATTCAGATTCCAAACGTATGCAATGTACGCTAGAACACTCCTTGCATTTACCTGCTCTTGCCTTTATTCTGATGCATGAAATCTGGAAAATATTGCGTAAAATCAGTTCATTAATTTCTTACTCATGGGATAATCATTGGTTCAGTTGTCGGCGATGGAGATTTTGAAGAAGTATCTGTTACTTTGAATGACTACCCAAAAACTCTTAAATGCTTGAAGACCAACAGGAAAAACTACAAATCCCAAATCAGCATTGCCCGAAGTAACCAATGCGGCGAGCGTGCAATCAAAGTTTTGCAAGATAAAGCAACCCCTGCCACTCTTACATAATAGCGGCAGAATTACTGTCTTCGACGATACCTCAACATTTCAATATTTGTGGTCGAATATGTCGATTTTTGTTACCCTTTATTTAAAGGAGATTTGTTCCAAAATATTGACGTAATATTATTTGGTTTTATATTTATTTACCTACATCGATGAACATGAAATCGAGTTCTTGAACAATTAAAACAAACAAATTTTAAAACTTTCAGTACCATTTCATCAAAATTTTCTTTTACGATATTCTTCACTATTCTTGGCTTCAATAATAGTTGTTGTCAACAATTTAAATATCTCTTTCTTTTTAATGATTAACGTAAAACAACCTTCAAAAGATCCACTGGGCATATATGGTGGGAACATTTCTTCGTTAAAGTACAAATTCATTAATTCAACTTCATGATTCTATATAAAAAAAAAACAAATTTTAATAAAAAAAACAACATTTTCTATTAATGTTAAATTTAAAATCTTTTTTTGTATTCTTACCTTTTTAACTGGACAACCATTAGGTAGGTTTTTTACGAATTTTCGAATTTCCCTTAAAACGATATCGAAAAAAGGGTTTTTCTTTCCCAACGAATTGTGTAACATCTGACAACCATCGATTGTTGCATTATATACTTGAAAATATTTTCCATTACGTTTTCGGGATGCAACACTATTTGAAATTTGGAAATCTTGAACATCAGCAGCAATAATGATTGAACCATTAATAGCATTGTGTTGATTG